>NC_067207.1:23091831-23328930 GCF_026262505.1 Trichomonas vaginalis G3
TCCAATTTGACGTCAAATTGTATTGGAGAGCATCTGAGTTAGGTCAGAAGGTTTTATATGAAACAGGTTGCTTCGACGATGTTTATGAGATAACAGGAGAAGTTTCTCAGAAGATAAGAGACTCACTTGAATTTCCACAAACTGGACCAATTGGTTGCGACAGTGACCTCAACGAAAAGATATACTATGTCGACCTAACGCTGCATACATGAGGTTCGTCCAATATATTCCGACTGGAATTCCAAACGAAGACGGTGAGTTCCCGGGAAGGAACTATACAGTTGGAAAAGTCATACACAACTCTATGATATTAGGAAAGCTTCAAACCCCAAACTTGCAATGACACTCAAATTGCTTATGAATTCGAACATGGGAATATTCCATTAAGAAACCTCAAGAGATGAAGAGTAAACATTATGAGAAGGTCGACAACTTTGTTGAAAGTTTTCTCTTTTGTTTTGAAGTACGAATTCACTCAAGGTCAAAGTGGCTTAGTAACCACATTAAAACCTATTGTCGAACATTGGTCTTACCCTCAGTTCGCAAAGGCGTCCTTGACAACTACAACAAATTCTTCTCCGAAGTCAAATCGAAAGTTTGGTTTACTATGAGAACATTGACGACACTCATGACGAACGAAGAAGGCTATAACAAACTCATTGAAATGGGCATGGTCGGTGAAAAGATGGGTCAATTCAAATTGGACAAAATTTTCACCGAAGTTCATGTCTCTCCAAGCGTAAGTACTGGGGCATACTTGAAGACGGCACAGAAATAAAACATTGCATGAAGTAAAAAAATTTTTATTTGAATTTGAATTAAATGTGGGGAATTCTTGGTCTCAAACTCATATATAACCTGTTTGTTGTATTTTCGTCGACTATGCACGAGACACAAACATTGACCAAACGGACAAAAAGTGTCATTTAGATGGTCACGCAGCCAATCGCATTCGAGCACTTCGAAGAAGCCTTACGTTCCAAGGGAGAGGGTGTCTGGTGCAAGGCAGAGGTCATGAAACTCTACGAGCAGTACATCCTCAATGCCTGGGAGGACAAATCGTCCTTGATTGCATGACATTCCCTGAAACACTTAGGACTTTAGGTGAAGCTGATTTCAAATATTGCACTCTTCAATCTATAAACATCCCTGAAGGTGTAAGAACAATTCCTAGTTACTGCTTCCAATATAGTAAAATTGAATCAATAACTCTTCCAAACTCATTGACTACAATAAACGATCAAGCATTCTATCAATCACGTATTCACGACATTGTTTTGCCACCTAATGTAAACTATATTGATCAAGAATGCTTTTATCAAACTCCTTTGGAAGAAATAAACATTCCTGATCCAGTGACAACTTTGCGTTCCAGCACATTCGCTTATAGTAACTTGACACGCATAACACTTGGAAAAAGCCTGCGAGAAATATATAGCAGTTGCTTTGCATACACTAGATTGGAGAATCCAGAGCTTCCAAATTCTCTTGTGAGTGTTGGTAATTATGCATTCCAAAATAGTAATGTTACAGAATTGGTCTTCAAAGAAAACTTCAAAACATTAGATGATTATGCTTTGGCATATAGTAACATAACTACGGTTGAATTTCGATCCCTTGTAAATGTCAACATTGAAGCATTCAAAGGCAACAAGGTTTCTAGATTAGTTATACCTGAAGGATTGGTAAGAATCTACAGTCAATCATTCCAAAACTGTAAAATCAAATATTTTGATTTCCCGAAGTCATTAGAAATAATTGAATCATATTCATTTAGATATAGCTATTGCAGCGAGATGGTTTTCAAAGAAGGCTTGAAACAAATTGAAAATTATGCTTTTTATGATTCAAATATTCAGTCAATTACTCTCCCAAGTACATTGGAATACATTGGAAATTGTGCATTTTACACTTGTCAAATAACAAATATCGTAATGCCTGAATTTGCAAATATAACAAAGATTGGAATATTTGCTTTCAGTAAAACGATTGCACCTTATTTCACTATTCCAAAAGGTACTAAAGTAATTGAAGAATTTGCATTTAAAGGTTCTTGCATTGGATATCTCAAGATCCCTAACACAATAGAAAGTATTGGCAAGTTTGCATTTACTGGATTATTATCTGATTTTGTTGAAATTGAACCAGGAGTTACCAAACTTGAAGAATTTACTTTTGCATTTTCTCATTCGCCAAATATCAAACTCCCTGTCTCATTGAGGTACTTCGGTCCATATTCATTCCTCTCTAGTGAAATTCCTGAATTGTTTATATGGAATAATACACAAATCCTCAATGGTGCATTTGAATGTTGCATTGATTTAACTAATTTGACTATTCAAATTGACTGCAGAATCGGTCGTGATGCATTTCTGAATTGCTCTTTCATTAGAAATATTACAACATATGGAGAGTTCACTGCAGAAGCTGACTCATTCCATAATGTAACAAATGTAACTGTTGTCCATTATGGTTTGCATGATATCAGAAATCCAACAACAAGAGAAAACATGCTTGGTGTTCCAAGAAATGTTTTTGTTACATGTTGTTACAGATCTCCGAGATTTCTTAAAATTCGTCCAGTCAATCTGACAACATGTGATGGCATTTGGAACTGTTTCTCATACAACAAACCTTCAAGCTCTGTTCGATATGGAGCTCTTGCTGCCATGTACTTCTCAAGAACAGATGATGATTAATAATAACATATATTTTTATATTATTATTATTTAATTTTATTGCTAAATTATTATTTTCTGCGTTTTCAAATATAAATGTTCATATTTTATTTGGGTTTAACACTTTGAATATTGCAATAATAAAAAAGGATATAACTATGTTTCTTAATAATTCAATGTTATAAGAAGTTTAATTTTTCAAATCAAAGAATTTTGAAACATTTCGACAATAATGCGTGTAGTATATTCTGATAATTTTTAATATTTAAAGAATATTTTGGAATTTAACCGCAAAAAAAAACAATAGTAAAATTTTAGAAAAAAATAAATAAATTACCCTCGAGTCTTTTGATGCTATTCAAAAAAATACCATCTTGAGTTATAATTCTGAACATTCATCTTTCTTGATAACATTAATTCCACAAAATGTGGGGGATGAATAGCTGCATGGAACTGTGACATTTGCTGCAATCTGCTTATAGTTATCTATTGTCATTTGATCAGTGATGTCATTTGTTCCTGTGTAAATTAAACTGATATTTGCAAGATCTCCAAATGCCATGTCTTTGAAGTCAATGTTCTCTCCAACTTGAACTATCTTTGTGTTATTGCATAGATTAAACGAATCTTTATTGATTATACAATTTGCACCGATCGTTATTTTGTTCAATGCTTTACAATCTTTGAATGCATATCGTGAAACATTGCATCCTGCAGGAATAGTTATTTCATTCATCCATGATGACAAGAATGCATATTCTCCAATGTATCTAACCGTTGATGGAATAGAAAATGAATAAAAATCTCCCAGGTTGAAATAATAAT
Source organism: Trichomonas vaginalis G3 (assembly GCF_026262505.1). NCBI lineage: Eukaryota > Parabasalia > Trichomonadida > Trichomonadidae > Trichomonas > Trichomonas vaginalis. The sequence goes on from NC_067207.1 coordinate 23,095,335, forward strand.
CTGGGATTCTTGTTATACCTTCTTCTAGAATAACACTCTCAATTTGGCATCCTACGTAAGACCAATTATGTCCCAACCAAAGTGATGAAGGCAAGAATAATTTCTCTAAGTTTATGCCTCTAAATGCAAATTTTCCAATTGATGTTGTTCCTTTCGGAAGAATAATATCAGGTAACTCGCAATTCATGAAGGATCCGTAACCAATACTTAGAGATGCTGTTTCGGGGAACTTGATTGTTTCAATGGCAGAATCATAGAATGCCATACTTCCAATAGAATTAACATTGTAGAAAATCACATGTTTGACATTGCTACCTGTAAATGCATAACTTCCAACATCGCTAAATTGTTCATAGAAAGTAATGTTTTCACATGGAGCACCTTGAAAAGCATAAGATCCAATACTCAGTAAAGTATGTGGTAACTCAATACTCTTTATTTTTGTACCAGCAAATGCATAACTATGAATGTACTTGGTTCCCTCTTTAATAAATATTGCCTCTAATGTGGAATTGAAAAATGCGTGACTTTCAATTGATTCAACTGTTGATGCCATATCGATATATTTTAGAGAGCTGTTAGCAAATGATCCATCATAGATCGTTGTGGCACCTTCAGGAATGTTAATAAATTCAAGCTTTGTATCACTAAACGTGTAACTGCCAATCTCACTAATATTCAATGATAAAGTTACATTAGTAATATTTGATACAGCCAAAGCTGAATTATTGAAATAACTGAAGTTTTCGTTTAAAACCAAAACTTTCAATGGGGTATGAGTAAAAACTAATTGCTCCATTCCACTTAAATTCTTTCCAAGAGTTATGTGAGATAAATTTGAATATGCAAACACCATATCATAGATTTTATTGACTGAATTAGAAATATTCACATCCTCCATTGGAACTCCCCAGAATGCATAATCGTCTATTTCAAAAACTGTTTCTGGTATCTTTACATATTTCAATTGAGAATTCTTAAAAGTGTTAATAGGGATTTTATTGATTCCTTCTGGAAAAATAATGTATTCGATATCAGAACCTTCGAATACGTTTTCACCAAAGTATGTAACTGAATTTGGTAAAGATATGTTAAGAACACGACTATTTTTGAATGCATACTTGCCAACGTAAGTAATGTTTGATGTAATTGTGTAGTATTTGATACCAGCATTTTCAAATGTTGATTCACGAATATATGTATATTGATTTGGTAATGTAATGTTTGGCAATTTACTATAATGGAATGCAAATTCTCCAATAGAAGTTACTGAATTTGGTATTATTAATTCGGTCAAGTTTGTGTACGCGAGAGAATAACTATATAAATATGTTACACCGTTAATTATTTCAAGTTGTTGAAGTGGAGTATATGAAAATGCATATTCTCGAAATGAAGTTGGGCCCTTGAATGTAATTGATTGTAAAGTGCTTCTATAAAAAGCCATGTATCCTAGTTCAGAAACTCCACTAGGAATTGTTATATTAGTTATATTACTATATTGGAAAGCGTAATTACTTATAGTACTCACTCCGTCCCATAGTTCAATGAATTGTGCAGGGCAATATGAAAATGCATAAGAACCAATAGAGCTTAATGTTCTTGGAGTAGTGATATTAATTACATTTGAATACATGAATGCTTGATAGCCAATTTCGGAAAATCCATATGGGAGCGTGATATTCTTTACCGGGTAATTTTCGAAAACTCAGGTCATTTGGAATAGTAATGTTTAGTAATGGGCATTTATTAAATGCATAACTATCAATGATTTGAATAGTATCGGGTAATGTTACATATTGCAAAGAAGTGCACTCTGAGAATGTATATGAATTGATATTTCTTATATATGGTGATGTAATTGACACTCTATTGAAATTGTTATATGCAAATGCATATGTGCCGATATTCTTTAAGCCACGGCCCAGAGTAATTGTATATATTCCTAATGAATAAAATGCGCTTGATTCAATTGATTCAACTGTATCTGATATGATTAATGTGGATATTCTGTTATTTGATGTGTGATCACCAGTGTAAGATGTGTATTTAGTTGCTATATCTTTGAAGAATGAATTGGTTATTACAGTTACTTCAGGTGCAAATGTAAGAATTCCAAATCTTGTATAATAAATGAATTTGTTGCTTTTGATGAAATTTTTGGAAGCATAACATAATCAATTCTTGTGTTGTAGAAACAATATTCTGACAATTCTAAAACAATGCCTGGTTGAAATATCATAGATCCAATATTGCCATTTGAAAAGGCATATCTGCCAATATTGGAAATTGATTGAGGGAAGTAAATATATTGGATTGTTGCAGAGCTGAATGTGTATGAATTCAATGATGTGAAAGATGCCCTCGTTAAGTTAACAGTGCCCAATCGGCCGCTCTGAAAAGTGTTTGATCCGAATGAAGAAGCTGTACCGATAAATGTCAGATTTTCGATATAACTTGATGAAAAGGCATTGTCGCCCATTGATTCGATACCATCATAAAATGTGACGTTTTTTAATTTCTGACATTGAGAAAAGGCAGTTTTTGAGATTGCTGTCACAGGAGATAGAAATTCAATGCTCGACAACGCATTACAACTATTAAACGCGTCTTTGCCAATTAATTCAACAGGGGATGCAAACTTTATAGCTTTAATGGAACGACAGTTACGAAATGCCTCACTATCTACTCGTTTGAGAAATGAAGGAAATTCACATCGTTCCAAATTATTGCAGTTTTGAAACGCTTGTATGCCAATGGATTGCAGATATGGAGGGAAAGTTATTTCTTGTAGATTTGTGCAATCAGCAAATACTCCTTCTGGTAAATTTGTAAGATCTGATGAGATTTTGACCGTTTGTAAATTTGTGCATCCTACAAAGCAGTATGCCCCAATCGATGTTAATGTGTCCAATACAATTATTGTTCTTAAATTCGTACAAAGTTGAAAAGCTTTGAAATTAATTGTCGGAACGTTGGTAAATGTGGCTTTGCTTATGGCACTATCATATTGATATGCATTGCTTAAGATGATTCCGTCTTGAAATAGATAATTAGATCCATCAATTGTGACCTTTGCAGCCATTTAAATCTCTAAAGAATTTCAAAAGTTGTAAAGTAAAAAGTATTTAACTACTTAACAGATTCATTTTAATGTCATAGAAAATGAAGCTTATTTTCAAATTCTCCAAATCGTAAAGTTCTGAAAATTTTCAGGAGATTTTATTTGAATTTAAATGTCAAAATTAAATCTTTTAGAAGAAGAAAATTATCTTAATTATCGTATCTATTTATTAATTTATAAATAGAAGTAATAAATTTGATTCCAAGTTTAGGGGCTCTATTGTTAACATTGCTGAAAAGATCTGATGGTAATAATGATGAGTTCATTAAAAGATTTGGCCATTTACATTCGTATCAGATTCCCTCAAATTTTCTATAGCAATTCAAAGAATAGCGGTTAAAGTGGCCAAAAAAAGATAAAAAGATATTATTTTTCATTATTTGAATAGAACAAAATAAAAATAAATAAGGTTACTATAATGGCAAAAAGGATTCATCTTTTAGTAAACAGATAGCATTACAAAATTCTAAATCTTATTGATGTTTTCTTGATGTTAAAATTTTCAAAACTCTGATAAAAAAATTCAGAAATATGAGTGCCACCGAATCAGTTAATTATTATAATTATTGCTACACGATATATAATGGTAATATTAATGAAAGAAGATATCAGGGTACTTATATGCTTTCCGCATTTCTTATAAATGTATCAATTATTGGAAATTATGCTTTCAATAGTTCTATTTACTTAAGAAACGTTACCATTCAAAATTCTCTAAGGATTGTTAACTCTGGCGCATTTTATAATTGTTCGCGACTTGATAATATAACTTTTCCAAATACTGTAATTTCGATTGGTAAGGATGCATTCTCTCAATGTATATCATTAAAATCGATTTTTATTAACTCTCCCTTGCGCGAACTTGGTGAAAACTGCTTTTATAACTGTTCGAGCTTGGAATCCTACCCTTTTAACCCTGAACTCACTTATATTCCTGATTATTGTTTCTGGAACTGCACGAAACTTCAAAGCCCGGCGTTTTGTAGCACACTTTCCCGAATCGGAAATTATGCGTTTTACAATAACACATTTACAAAGTGCTTATTAGCAAATACGCGTGTAACAACGATTGGAAATTCTTGTTTCGAAAACTGTTCCTTGATTGATGAAATCACATTTCCAGATTCTCTAACAAAGGTCGGGAATAGTGCTTTTGCAAATAACTCAGCTGTAACACAACTGATACTACCACCGTATTTGACTTACATTGGTAATTATGGGTTTTATAATTTTACGAAATTACCAAATTGCACTTTGCCGCAGGGTTTTGAGCATATTGGTGACTCGGCGTTTGCAAGAGATAACTACTACTACTCTTCTCCTATTCAATTCACCTATATAAACTTCCCAAATACAATTAAATATTTTGGAAGTTATGCATTTGCTTTTTGCCCACTTCATGATGTTGTCATACCTCATCCTATTACGACACTAGATCCATATGCATTTGCCTACTGTGGACTAATCAATATTTCTATGCCACCTGTTTTGATCAATATTAAGAATGGTGTTTTCTATCATAGTTCGTTAAACTACATCACTTTGAATGAGGGATTGTCAAGAATTTGCCCTAAAACTTTTGAATATAGTAATTTATGGAAAATTGTAATACCAAGTACACTCACTTCAGTTGGAGCATTTGCTTTTGGCCATACTCCCCTTAGAAACATGTCTCTTCCTGATGGATTTAGAGAAGTTGAAGATTTTGGATTTGCTGATTCAAACTTAGAATATTGTTGCATTTCAAATATAACAGTCTTAGGAAAATATTCATTTGCCAATGCATTTTTAGAAACATTTAATGTTCCTGAGCCAATCAAAACTATCAAATCATATGCATTTGCTAGTAGCCGTTTGGTTTTTGTTACTTTTCCTGATACAATTGAGTCGTTTGGTGATTATGCCTTTATTAATTCAGATATTTGTAAAATCTTTTTCCCAAACAAACCGCTTGAATTCGGATACAAATGCTTTAATGGTTCTCGTATCAATCACATTGATCTTCCTGAAAAACAAACAACATTGGCTGGATATATGTTTGGATGCTCAGATATCAAGCACATAACAATTCCTGATACTATAACTTCTTTCCCTGAAGGATTATTCAATGGGTCGAGAATCAAGAATATCAAAATTCCTTCAAAAATTACATCTTTGAGTAGGTTTTGCTTTGCATATACAAAAGTTCGAAATATTACTTTCCCTAATCCATTTTATTCCTTTGAAGATTACTGTTTTTCTCATTCTACATTTAAATATATCAAGCTTCCAGATACTCTCCGCTCCTTTGGATCTAATTGCTTTGAGTACTCCAAAGTCGAGAAATTCGATTTTCCTGCCTCATTCAACTCATTCGGAAGATATTGTTTTCAATTTTCAGAATTTGAAGAAATAACTCTTCCAAAAGGAGTTTCCACAATTAGTGATTATGCTTTCTACTATTCAAAGTTGAAAAGGATCAATGTTCCGTCAACAATTACTAGTGTTGGTGAACGTGCATTTTATGGCAGCCAACTTGAAACATTTGACATGAACAATAAAACATCGTTCGGATCCCGTCCATTTGGAAATATCCCAATGAAAAATCCTCTCCTTCCAGAAGGAAAAACAACAATATACTCATATGAATATGGTGATACAATATTAGAATCAATCAATATTCCAAGTACAATTCGAACAATTTCCAGGGACGCATTTAATAATTGTACATTACCTGAGATACAATTAAATGAAGGCCTGATAAGTCTCGACAGTGATGCTTTTGAGAACTCAAACATTTCAATTATCAGATTTTCTAATACGATTACTAGCATTGGTAGTTGGTGTTTTGAATATGCTCGATCTAATGATATCTATATGTCAAATAAACTAAATTACATAGGATATCGTGCCTTCTATTCTGCCACAATTGGAACAATTCATTTCTTTGACTCTTTAAGAGAAGTTTCTTATGAGGTATTTCAGAGTTGTAAATTGTCTAACATGACATTACCAAATACACTTAGAAGCATTGGCTACAGATGTTTCTATTCCTGTACACTTAGGTCAATAAATATTCCTGAAGGAGTTACAAAAATTCCCTATGAATGCTTCCTTGAGAGTAAGATTGAATCAATCACTCTTCCAAATTCATTAACAACTATTGAATATAGTGCATTTATGAGTTCTCGTATTTATGGCATTGTTTTGCCTCGCAATGTAAATAGTATCGGATATCAATGTTTTTATAATACCCCTATAGAAGAAATAATCATCCCCGATCCTGTAACTATCTTGGATACAAACACATTTACATACAGTAACTTAACCCATATTACACTTTCAAATAACTTGCAAACAATAGAAAAAGAATGCTTCAAAAACTCTAAATTAGAAAACCTTGAGCTTCCAAGCTCTCTTCTTAGAGTTGGCAAGTATGTCTTTCAAAATACTCCTCTTACTAGATTGGTTTTCAAAGAAAAATTCCAACAATTAGATACTTATGCACTTGCAAGTAGTAACATTGCATACGTTGAATTCCAGTCACTCGTAACTGTACAATCTAGAGCTTTTGAAGGAAATAAGGTCTCTAGATTAGTAATTCCCGAAGGATTGGAAAGGATTTACAGTGAATCATTCCAAAACTGTAAAATCGAATATTTTGAATTTCCAAGTACATTGAATACAATTGATGGTTATTCATTTCAATACTGTCCATGTAAAGAAATGGTCTTCAAGGATGGTTTGAAACGAATTGAAAGCTATGCCTTCTTTTATTCAAAATTGGAATCATTAACTCTTCCAAGTACATTAGAGTTCATAAGTGAATATGCTTTTTATAATTGCCGAATTTCCAACATCATCATGCCAGAAAATGCCCCAATAGAAACAATCGGAATGTATGCATTCAGTTGGATCAAAGTCCCATATTTGAGAATTCCATTTGGATCAAAAGTGATTGAAGAATTCGCATTCAAAGGAACATGTATTAATGAACTTAAGATTCCGAATACGATTCAAAAAATTGGTAAATTTGCATTCTCTGGATTACTTGCAAACTCAGTTGAATTTGAAGAAGGTTTCTCTAAGATTGATGAGTTTGCTTTTGCATTATCACATGTTCCAAACTTCAAATTCCCTGTTTCATTGAGATATTTCGATCAATATGCCTTCCTGTCAACTGATATTACTAATTTGTTTGTATGGAATCATACGCAGATTCTCAATCATACATTTGAATATTGCACCGACTTGGTCAATTTGACAATTCAGCCTGATTCCCGTTTTTATGGTGAGTCATTCACCTTCTGTTCTCAAATGAGAAATATCACAACATATGGTGAATTCATCGCAGAAGATAACTCATTCCATAATGTCACAAATGCGACTGTATTCCATTTTGGTTTGTATGACATAAGAAACCCATTAACACGAGAAAACTTCCGTAGTGTCCCAGGAATTGTAAAAGTTATATGTTGTTACAGGTCTCCAAAGTTTGTCAAACATAGACCTCAAAACATGACAACATGCGATGGTATATTCAATTGTTTTTCATATAATAAGGCATCAAGTTCAATCAAATACTCAGCACTTGCAGCAATGTATTTCTCAAGAACCGATGATGACTAATTTTTATTTATTTTATGCGTTTTATCATGATCATTTTATTAAAAGATTTTATTTTTGCGTTATTTAATTTTATATAAGTATTTTCTCTATATGTTTTATATAATTATATTAGCTATATTAATCATAACTTATTCAAAAATCATCTGTGGGTATATAATATGTTACATACCCAATTTGATAAAAATTTATAATACTAAAATAATTTATTCATAAAGTGAATTTAAAACATAATAACTTTTCTTGAAAGATTAAAAACTCTCAATGTTAAGTGCATCCATCCTGTTTAATAGCATTAATGCCGCAAAATGTTGTGGATGCATATTCACATGGAACCTTAACTTTTGAGGCAATTTGTTTATAGTTTTTTATTGTATTTTCGTCTGTTGGGTCAGTTTGTCCTGTATAAATAAGCTCTATATTCTTCAATTCACCAAAAACCATATCTTTGTATTCAATATTCTTGCCAGCGGTGACAATCTTCGTATTGTTGCAGAGAACAAATGCATCTATATTAATGACACAGTTCGCTCCAATTGTAATGTTTGTAAGCATTTGACAGTTTTCAAATGCATGGTGTGAGATAGTGCACCCAGCTGGAATTGTTATTTCACTGAACCATGCTGCCATGAATGCATATCTTCCAATATATGAAATTGTCGATGGAAGAGTAATATGATAAATGTCTGCCATTGAGAAATAATACTCTGGAATTGTTGTGAATCCTTCTTCAATGATAACTTCATTGATTTGACATCCTACAAATGACCAATTATATAATCTTCGAACTGTTGCAGGAATGAATAATTTCTCAAGTCTGGTACCTCTAAATGCAAATTTGCCGATTTCTTCTGTTCCATATGGTATGATTATCTCTGGTAGAATACAATTTCTGAATGCTTCATAGTAAATACTCATATTTACATGGTCAGGGAATTGTATTGAAACTATTGATGAATTGTAAAATGCCTGATATCCAATTGAACTTACATTCTTAAGTATTAAATACTTTACGCTACTATTTGTGAATGCATTATTTCCAATGCTTTGAAACCTTTCATACAATGTTACATTTTCACAAGGACATTCTTCAAATGCGCATGGTCCAATATAATATATTGTTGGTGGGAAAGTAATATTAACCAATTTACTTCCTGCAAATGCATGGTCTCCGATCCATCCCGTATTATTCTTAATTACAAGTGATGTCATTGGACAAAACATAAAAGCATAACTGGAAATTGAAGAAATTGTTGATGACATATTGATTTCAATAATCTTACTACTTGCAAATGATTTTGAATTGATTCCACCATATCCTTCTGGTAATTGAAGGTATGTAACATTTGAACCATTGAAACAATATTCACCTATTACCGATAATGATGATGGTAAAACGACGTTTGTAATGTTTGAATCAGCAAGGGCTGAATCATTGAAAATCTGAAAGTTTGGATTCATTTCTAGATATGTCATTGGTGTATGCATAAAGCAATGATATCCAATTATAGATAAGTATTTTGGTAAATGAATAGTAGTCAAATTTGAAAAAGCAAATGAATATTGATAGATTTTTTCAATGTTATCTGAGAGAACTAAATCAGTAATTACAGCACCATAAAATGAATGATTATGAAGGTTTTTAACACTCTCAGGAAGTTTAATACTTCTTAGTTTACTATCTTTGAAAAGGCTATGTGTGATATTAATAATTCCATCTGGTATTTCTATGTACTCAATATCAGATCCTTCGAAAGCACCAAATTCGATGTGTTTCAATGACTTAGGAAGTGTGATATTCAATATTCTGCTATTCCTAAATGCATAATAGTTGATAAATGTGATATTCGAAGTGACATTATAATATTTTATACCTGCCTCTTCAAATGTCGAAACTCCAATATTTGTATAGTTTACTGGAAGAGTTATATTAGGAAGAGTACTTTGTTTGAACGCAAATGAGCCAATTGAAGTAACAGTATCGGGAATAATAAGTTCTTTTAAGTTTGTATATGCAAGTGAATAAGAATGAATTTCAGTAACTCCTTCATGTATTTCAAGAAACTCCATTGGAGTATATGCACATAAATAATCATGAAAATAAACTGAACTATTGAAAGTTATTGATTCTAATTTACTTGAATTAAAGGCATATGAACCTATTGTTTCTAAAGTACTAGGACAAGTAATATTCGTAATATTACTAAAAGCAAATGCACTATTATCAATTAATGTAATTCCTTCATTTAGATAGAAATAGTCTAAAGGACAATACTTAAATGCATTTGAATACACCGTCATTATTGTGCTTGGTGTTGTGAGATTTATAATGTTTGAATTCATAAATGCTTCACTATTTATTTCAGACATTCCATATGGAAGTGTAATGTTTTTCAATGGACAGTTATCAAAAGCTCTAGATCTAATATTTCTCAAACTACTTGGAATCCTTAAATCAGAGATATTTGAATCTCGAAATGCTTCTGCATCAATCCTTGAAAGTCCATCGGGAAGATAAATGTAGTCTAATGGAGTGTTTGCAAAAGCCCTTCTATTAATTGTTCTATGAGATCTTGGAACAGTTATATTTGATAAAGGTGTATCTCTAAATAATTCAGAGTTAATTGTTGAAACTTGTTGTGCATGAAAAATAGCGTGACTTCACTTTTGACAAAAATGACACTATTTCTGACGGTTTTGTTATTTATTTGTCAGATTTATAAATGGATAATAATGCTGTAAATCAGATATTAATTAAAAATATTTAAGATTTATGTTCGAATTGAAAAGCAAAATGATATTTTTTTTAATTGAAAAACGTTAATATCTGATATTTTGAAGTTTTTAATATTTGTTAGTATCTTAAATTATTGAATGCATACGTTTTTTATGTTCTCAATTTTAAAAAAATTGTGAAGAATTTAGTTTTTTGGAGATGGATGTTTAATATTTGTGAGTGAGAATGCAAGCAGGAGTTTGGTACTTTAAGGCTAGGTTGAGATAGATTTCCCATTATATTATCTGTGAATATATTGTTTGAAAATTCAAGATATAAAAATATATTATCAAAAAATTTTATATTTTTAAATACAATAGGGTGGAAATATAGTACGATGAGATAGCAATGATATATTTTATAATGGGAGGTAATCTGAAGATAAGTAGCAAATTTTATGCGATTTTGATTGGGAGTTGGAGGGTGTGAGTACTATAGCATGTAATAGTATCTCACACCCTCCAATTCTTCCTATGGCGCCGAAAAATTTTTGGTGAAATGCGACGACATTTCACCAAAAATTTTCGGCGCCATATAGAGAACTATAGTCTGCGAGGTACTGATTCTATCTATGTACCTCGCAGACCATAGTTCTCAGCCAAAATGTCAAAAATTTCGGAAATTCGAAATAATTTTTTTTTGAGAAAAAATTAACCGTTTAACATAATATTTATAATATTGCTTATTCAATTAGACGGATTAAAAATTATATGTTTTCTTTTTATTTTTTCAATTAAATTATTAGCTGACTCGAATTTGTATAAGTTTTTTAAAATAGATATCAAAAATTAAATATAAAAAAGAAAACAATTAAGAATATTAAAGTAAATTCTTTATTAAGAAACAATAAAATGAAAATATAAAACTTTGTATGATTTGAGTGGATATTGAGAGTAATTTGTGAGTGTGCTTCGGCTGCATATGTAAGATTGTTCGGATTTAATTAAAAATTGTAAATTTTTTGTCTTTATATCAAACTATTCGACAAAACTTTGTATGATTTGAGTGGATATTGAGAGTAATTTGTGAGTGTGCTTCGGCTGCATATGTAAGATTGTTCGGATTTAATTAAAAATTGTAAATTTTTTGTCTTTATATCAAACTATTCGACAAAACTTTGTATGATTTGAGTGGATATTGAGAGTAATTTGTGAGTGTGCTTCGGCTGCATATGTAAGATTGTTCGGATTTAATTAAAAATTGTAAATTTTTTGTCTTTATATCAAACTATTCGACAAAACTTTGTATGATTTGAGTGGATATTGAGAGTAATTTGTGAGTGTGCTTCGGCTGCATATGTAAGATTGTTCGGATTTAATTAAAAATTGTAAATTTTTTGTCTTTATATCAAACTATTCGACAAAACTTTGTATGATTTGAGTGGATATTGAGAGTAATTTGTGAGCGTGCTTCGGCTGCATCCGCTAATTCCTTCTTCATTCTTAACATTCTTTGTTTTATTTAGAACTATATTATCTTATTTCTAAAAATAATACTGAATTTAAAAAAAAAATCCAAATGTAATAAATGTAAGTGTTTATTCCTTAACTTCCTTTTTGTGATTTTTTGAATTTTCTTGTTTTTGAAATTATTTGTTAATCTCTAAGATTTTTTTCGAAGCCTGGTTCAGCGCAGAGATCTTTTGTCCATTTGGGGCCTCTTTCCCAGGCCTCAAATGGAGTCAATTTCTCCCCAAAGAGTTTGAATAATGCGGAGTGTTTCCATACCCTATTATACTGGGAAACAACATTGGGGATGAACTCAAAGACGTTCACTCCAGGGTTTGTCTTGAAAAGAGTCTCCCAACTCCTTTCAATTTTTCCATTTTCCTCTGGAGAGTACGGATGAGTTTTGAAATGTTTTATATTGAATTCTTGGCAAACCGCTTCAAAATCTTTTCCAATGAATTCTGTTCCATTATCTGTGAGAATTCCATGTGGAACTAATTTGACTAAATCAATTGCGTGACGAAATACTCTGGCAGTATTTTTCATTTCTTTTGTATCGAAAACATCCCAGCAAATAATGTATCTGCTTCTGTCATCAAGAAATGAAATTAAATATTGAAGGTTACCGTTATCGTCCTTCAGAAATTTCAAATCAGTATGCCACAATTGATTAACATATTGAGCAACGTATTCATGTGGATGTTCGTCGATTTTCTGATGCCTGTGAAATGTAAACAAATGTTGTTGATTGAAAATTTTGAAAGCATCGTTGAATGTAAATCTTTCGACTTTTTCGAAATATGATTCTTTGATCCTTTTGTATCCAATGTCATATTGTGCTTTAATTTCCAAAATTTTGTATACATCTTCCTCAAAAATTTTTTTCTTTGGTCTTCCTCTTTCTTTTATTGGATAGCCGAGTAGTACGAAAATTTTTTTCAAACGTTCTTTTCCTATTGAAAGTGTTTTTGCCGTATCTTCGAGAGTTACATTTGGATTATTAATGTATTCTTGATATTTTTCTTCAATTACGTTGAGAACCTGATCGGCGGGAACGGTTGGGAGTTGAAAAGTTTTAAGATCTTCTGGGTTTTCGAGACGAACCAAGATGTCTTCCATTTTTTAATTTGTAAATTTTTCAATTTTTCAAGAGATAATTTAAAAATACTAGTTATTTGATAAAATTTGTTTATTTTAAATAAAACAATTTTTTTGAAAAAATTATATTAATGATTTGAAGGCAAAAGCCAAAAACTTAATAGATAAAACGCTCTTTCTATATAGATCAACTTCTATTATTAAATTTATAAAAATGGAGAGATTTTGCAAATTATTTTCTAATATATTATATTTATAATCATTTTATTTATCCCATTAATAATTGTGAACCCAGAACATCTTCCCTTCAAAGTGCCAAGCATCAACACACATTCTCACTCACAAATTTTTAAAACTCATTGCCAAAAATCTAAAAAACTCACAATTTTTTTAAAATTGATAACCCTCAAACCGTTTCCAATCAATAATTTGAGAGTCTATATGATAATGTAAAAGTTAAAACATTCAAGTATTTAAGTATTTCTTTAAAATATTAAGTTTTTTATTTTTCCAATAAAATTCTAATATCAAATATTTTTATTTAAGGATACCCTTACATTGCGTAGTTAGAAAGAGAATATGATATTGTCATGATTGCTAAAGTTTTAGGCTCCAGAAATGAATATACATCAAACTGAAACAATTGATAAATTGAATGAACTTTTGAGAGGTTCTCAAATAAAAAAAATTATCTAATTTTTTACAATATTACTATTATTTTATCCACATATGTATATATAGTAATTTGAGAAAACTTTTAGGAAAAAATAAGTTTAATAAAAATCTGAATTTTACTTGTTGTGGGATTGTTATTAATTGACACTCCAGACGTATTACTAATAGTTATGCGTATGCAATTAAAGTATTTCTGATGGACAAAATATGAGATTTATATCAGATAATTCATTTCTACTATTAAGTTATTCATTTATGAGTTTGCACTTATTCGCACTAAATAAATAACTATTAAAAATTGTTTTAATTAATTGACACCATATAATAGAGTGAATTTTGTTTGATCAAACAACAATAGATGATAGATATAAAGCCAAGAAACTTGCTATTAATATGCTCTACTTGCTATTTCAATGTAAGTATGATATTTTCTAAATGTTTCGTTCAGATAACTTAGATATATTAGTCAAAATTTGAAATTTTAATAGCACATATATTAAAAATAATTATTATTCATAAAAGATTAATGAAATAGTAAAAAAATCAATCAAATTATAAAAATACAACATTTAGAAGAATTCTTATTATCCTTCAAAAAGTCAGTATTTCTGCTGTAATTTTCTACAACATTGTAGTTATTGCACTTTGTCTATGGATTTGTATATATGTTATATATAAATTATATATCTAAACTGCCCATAAGTGCAATTTTTATATAAATTGTTTATTTCTTTAACAATTTCATATGAAATATGCTTTTTTAAGCGTATCAAAGCTGTGTTCTTAATGTGCATGGATATATCAAAAAATGTCGAAAAAAATGTGAATTCACAAATTCACTGAATTTTCACCGTTTTTTGAATTTTGCTACAGCACTAATATTAAATAATACTAAAATCTTCTGTCTTTGTAAAAGAATAAATTCTGACAAAAAGTGCTCGTTTAAATTTAATGATCATCTGTATGACTAAGTGGTAAAAAGTGTTTATGACCAAAAAAGGGTTACATGCTTAGTCTATTTTTCTGACAGGATACTCTAGATTTACATGATCTCTATTTCATATCTCCGTTTTTAGATTCTTCGACAGATTTTATGATAGAAAACCAAGATTAACAAATTTCCGGCATGTTAATGAAGAAATCTGCAGCTACCCTCAATATTATTTCAATAATCAGTATCGTTTCTCTTACAATTTATTTTTTTCTCAATAATTTAACAAGAAATAACAATACACACTTGGTTTTACGTATAAAAGCTAAGTGTCGAACTTAATCAACTTTACTTACTTAGCAAATGAATATTTTTGTGGTTGCGAGTTCTGAATGCTGAAGTTTTAGATTTCTCTATAAATGATATCATTGCACTTACAATGTTGTTCCAGCCTATCGCATAAATCATAGAAAATCCAAAAAAAAAAAATAATATAAAGAAAATTCATGTCATGAAGTTCAAAAAATACCGTGTAACATTAAAATTTGTTATGCATAATACATTTTAGCTATTATTGATTTTTTTAATTTTCGAGAAATTGAATAGTGAGTCCGATAGAGAAATTTTTAAAAATCCTAGTGCCTCATAGAAGTAATTTCCCTCGTCTCCCATACTTCCAAATGTATGCATATGACATAAACTTTTATGCATTACACAAGTGGCCAATAATATCTATAGAGTAAAAAATTAGAAATTTAATTTTTTTATATGATAGTTATATTTCAGATTTGCGAGCGTAACTTTTTTCTCCATGGCATACTTGTTTTAAGAGCAAATGATCAAAATCGTCCTTCAATTATTGAAGGAGCTGATATCTTTTGAAAATTGAATTGAAAGGGTATTCAATTTTCAAATTTCCTCTCAATTTTGGAAACATATCAACTCTATGAATTAACAATTATGTGCCTTCACAGTTTATAAGTCATATAAGGTGCTTATAAAGAAAAAAGTTACGCTCGCAAAATATGTTTTTATATAGATTTCACATAAAATAATTATGTAATTTCTAAAAAGAATATTTTTGTTCTTGAATATTAAAGTGTATTGTAGTTTAAAAAGTTTTAAATATGTTGCTAAAATTTCAGGTTTATAGCTCATGTCTAGCATGACTTCTTCGTATGCGCAAAAAATCTGACACGTAAGGGTATCCTTAACAATTAATTTTATTTATATTTTTATAGTTTTTTTTTAAGAAAAAATATTGTTAGGGTTTTATGGATTTTCAATTAATATACAAGATAATTCATGAATGTATATATTTCCAAGTTTTTAAGGATGCAACACTTTACATTTGTAAACTGTCAAAAATGAAGTCACGCTATTTTTCATGCATTACATATTATTCTAGGAATGTTTAAATTCATGAATGCTCCTGAACCAATTGAATATAATCCTTCGTTGAAGTTAACCGTTGTTATATCTGTATTGATAAAAGCGTATGAACCAATTGAATATAAGCCATTATTACAGTCAATATGAGTGAGATTAGTATTGGAAAAGGCATATGAGTCGATTGAATGCAAACTTTCATTGAAGTTAACATGAGTCAGGTTAGTATTGGAAAATGCGTATTGACCAATTGAATATAATCCATTATTGAAGTTAACTACAGTAACATTTGAATTGTAAAACGCATATTGGTCAATAGAATATAAGCCACTATTGAAGTCAATATGAGTTATATTTGTCAGAGTAAAGGCGTAAGAACCAATTGAATATAACCCATCAGGAAAATCAATATGCCTTAATGTTGTATTGTAAAATGCATTGTTTTCTATATATTTCAATGTAGTTGGAAGTTTAATCTGTTTATAATTATTTATTGCCATTTCGTCTGAAATATCAGATAGTCCTCTATAAACTAAACTGATATTTACAAGATCTCCAAAAGCAATACCTTTATATTCAATATTCTCTGAGACTTGGATGATCTCAGTATTATTACAGAAATTGAATGACTTCCTGTTGATAATACAGTTTGCACCAATTGTTATTTTTTTCAATGCTTGACAATCATGGAAAGCATGGTGAGAAACAGTGCATCCTGAAGGAATTGTTATCTCTTTCATCCAAGATGACAGGAATGCAAACTTTCCAATGCATGTAACTGTTGAAGGAATAGAGAACGAATAGAAGTCTCCTAATGAGAAATAATAATCTGGTATATTAACAACTCCTTCTTGTAATTCAACTTCATTAATTTGACATCCAACATATGACCAATTATGTGATAGAGTGAGTGAAGATGGAATGAACAGTTTATATAATCTTATGCCTCTAAATGCGAACTTTTCGATGTTATGTGTTCCTTCAGGAAGAATGATATCAGGTAATTCACAATTCATAAATGCACCATATCTAATTGATAAAGATGCTCTTTCTGGGAACTTTATTGTTTCAATAGCTGAATTAACAAATGCTTCTCTTCCAATATATCTGACATTTCCAAAAATTATATGCTTCACATTGCTACCAGTAAATGCATTATCAGCAACATCTTGAAATTGCTCATAAAATGTCATATTCTCACATGGAGTGTTAGAAAAACAGTAGCTTCCAATACTTGTAAGAGTATGTGGCAGAGTAAAATTCACTATATTAGAATTAGAAAAGGCCCAAGAATCAAAACGACGTGTTCCTTCTTTAAATGAAATTGATGTCATTGGACAGTTACTAAATGCGTACTCAGCTATTGATTCCACAGATGACGCCAAATTGATTTCTTTCAGTAGGCTACCTGCAAATGAATATTTAGTGATACTTGTAATACCTTCAGGTATATCAATGTATTCCAATTTAGATCCTTTGAAATTATAGTATCCAAAATGCCTCAGATTTTCACGTAAAGTAACATTTGTGATATTTGATTCAGCTAATGATGAATCATTAAAATATTGGAAATTCTGATTCATGACGAGTTCTTTCATTGGAGTATGAGTGAAAATTAAGGATCCCATTTTTACCAAATTTCTTCCCAAAGTTATATTTGTTAAATTTGATTCTGCAAAAGCTTTGTCGTATATATATTGTACAGAATCAGGAATTACAACATCTGTCATAGGAACGCCAAAGAAAGCAGTTTTATAAATGTGGACAACAGTATTTGGTATGTTTATACTTCGGAGCTTTGATAGTTTAAATACATTTAATGGCAATCTAGTAATTCCTTCAGGAAGATCAATATATTCTTTATCAGATCTTTCAAATGCACTTTCTCCAATATATTTTAGAGATGGAGGAAATGAAATATTTAGAATGCGGCTGTTTCTAAATGCATATTGCTCAACAGATGTGATATTTGATGTAATTGTGTAGTATTTTATTCCTGCGTATTCGAATGCAGATTGTGCAATGGATGTATAATTTGATGGTAGAGTAATATTTGGTAATGTAGAGTTAGCAAATGCAAATTCTCCAATATATGTGACTGAGTCCGGAACAACAATTTCTTTTAAGTTTGAATAGGCAAGTGAATATTTGTAAATCATTGTTAATCCATCAAACAGTTCCAATCTTTCCATTGGGGTATATGCAAATGAGTATTCGTAAAATATTGCTGAACTATTGAATGCAATTGATTCTAACTTACTACCATTAAAAGCATATCTTTCAATTCTACGAATTGTGCTCGGAAGCGTGATATTTGTGATATTACAAAATCTAAATGCTTTTTCACTAATATATTCCATTCCTTCCCACAAATCAATGCTTGAAACAGGGCAGTATGCAAAAGCATCATAATCAATACGTCTTAATGTTGAAGGAGTTGTAATGTTTATAACATTTGAATTCATAAATGCTTGTGCACGGATAAATGAAAATCCTTCTGGAAGAGTTATATTCTTTACTGGACAATTCTCAAATGTCCTTGAATAGATCTGTCTCAAACCACTTGGAGGAGTAAAATCATTAATATTTGAATTTGCTAATGCTTGATCTGAAAATTGATAAAATGCATCTGGTAAATCAAGGAATGCAATAGGTGTTCGAGCAAATGCATTGGAACCAATATATCTCAGAGATCGAGGAAGACTAATATTTGATAATGGTGTATCGCTGAATGTTTCTGAATTAATTGTTTCTAATCCTTCAGGAAGTTCAATATAACTTATTAATGTTTGTACGAAGGCGCCAGATCCAATTGATTTTAGCGTGGATGGAAGGGTAATGTTTGTTATATTAAGACCCATAAAAATAAAATTCCCAATATAAGATATTTTGGGAGGCAAATCAAAATGTGTCATATTTGTCAAACAAAAACAAAAATGTCCGATCGAAGTTGTTGCGTTAGGAAATTCAATATGTGTTATTGATGTGTTATAGAATGCATATTCTCCAATTGATTTCAATGTACTTGGAAGTTTGATCTCAGTGAGAAAACTATGACGAAACATATATGAATTGATTCTTGTTGTTCCCTCGGGAAATTCAAATTTCCTCATTTGTGTGTATTGAAATGCTCCATCCTGAATATCTATTGTATGATTGAAATACAAAAGCTTTGAAATTCTTGTATGTTCGAATGCATATGGTCCGATTTTTGTCAGAGTTGAGGGCATTCGAACGAATACTACTTCTGCCTCATAAAAACAGTGATCTGGAATTTCTTTTACACCTTCTGGGATATCTAAGAATCGTATCGTACTTCCAGCGAATGAATACGAGTTCAATATAACATGGAATGGATAAATTAAATACTTTATATTTGAACCTGCTAACGAATTCTGGTAAAACCTTGAGAAATTTGGAGGAATCACTAGTTTAGTAAACTTTGATCTGTGGAGTGCAAATTGTTTAATATACCTCAAATCATTTGGAATTGTTAAGTTTATTAGAGGACAGTTATAAAAAGCATAATCATCAAATGATTGTATCGAATCAGGCAAAGTTAAATTTTCTAAAGAAGTGCATTCATGAAATACATGGTCCTTGATTACGGTTAAATTTGGAGAAGGAATGGTAACGTTTGTGAAAGAGTTATGCGCAAATGCATAGCGATCAATGTTTTTCAGTCTTTCATTCACTATTAATGTCGTAATTCCAAGTGAGAAAAAGGCATATTCACCAATGGATTCAACAGCTTCGGTTAATATTACTGTTGAGACACGATTGTATGTTGTTGGATGGCCATGTACTGTATTTCGAAAAGAATTAGCACTAATTAATACCGTGTCTGGTGTAAAAGTTACAGTTTCAAATCTGGTAAAATAAATTGAATAGTAATGTTTTGATTCGATTGTTGGAAAAACTGTGAAATTTATAGTGGCATAATGTAAAGAATATTCATCAAGTATCAAAGATCCACCTTCAAAGATCAAATTTCCTATAGTACATCTTGACAAGGCACTTACACCAATCCTCTTCAAAGAGGATGGAAAATAAATGTTTCTAATGGTGCTACTGTAGAATGTGTGGGAATTCAAAGTTTGAATAGTGGCATTTAACCAATTAACAAGAGCAAGTTTAGAGTTTGCAAATGAATAATAACCTGAAGAAGAAATCGTACCAATTATTGTCAGATTTTCGATAATAGAATACTCAAAGGCATTATCGCCTATAGATTCAACTCCATTGTAAAATGTTACATTAACTAAATTTTTGCATGAGTAAAAAGATTGATCTGACAATGATTTGACAGATGACAGAAATTCAATATTTGACAAATTTTTACAATTATAGAATGCTTTTGAACCAATTAACTGAATATATGATCCAAATCTTATTGAATTGATTTTCTGGTAAATTCGCATTTACCGGTTTACTGGCTTATTCTATCGAAATAGAAGAAGGATTCTCAAGAGTTGATGAGTACGCCTTTGCTTTAACTCATGTTCCAAAACTCAAACTTCCTATTTCATTAAGATATTTCAGTAAATATTCTTTCCTTTCATGTGAAACGACAGATTTGTATGTATGGAATAATACTCATATTCTCAATGGCTCATTTGAATATTCATTAAATCTTATTAATTTAACAATACAAATTGATTCTCATATATACGATGAAGCATTCAGATTCTGTGCTTCAATCCAAAATATCACCACATTTGGAGAATTTGTCGCAGAAAATAAATCATTCCAAAATGTTACAAACACAACTGTTGTCCATTATGGCCTACATGACATTAGACATCCATCGACAAGAGAAAACTTGGAACCGTTTATGTTATATGTTGTTATAGATCTCCCAAGTTTGTCAAAGTTCGTCCAATAAACATGACATCATGTGATGGAATTTGGAACTGCTTCTCATACAACAAACATTCAAGTTCAGTGAAATATGCAGCTCTAACTGCAATGTATTTCGCAAGAACCGATGATGATTAATTATTTATTTTGTTTAGGTGTTTTAATAATAATAATTTTAAGCTCTAAGTTTTAATAAAATATTCTTAAATGATTGAATGCTTATCGTTCGAGATCTACTTTTCCATTGTAATTAATGAAAAATATAAAAATGTTTACGCGCATTAAAATAATAAAAATAAATAAAAAGTTATATTTCTGAACATTCATCTTTTTTGATAACATTAATTCCACAAAATGTTGAAGATGTATAGCTGCATGGAACTGTGACATTTGCTGCAATCTGTTTATAGTTATCTATTGTCATTTGATCAGTGATGTCGTTTGTTCCTCTGTAAATTAAACTGATATTTGCAAGATCTCCAAATGCCATATCTTTGTAAGTAATTCCATCGGAAACTTCGATGACTTTTGTGTTATTGCAGAAGTTAAATGAATCTTTATGGATGATACAATTTGTACCAATAGTTATCTTATTCAATGCTTTGCAATCATGGAATGCATATCGTGAAATATTGCATCCAGCAGGGATTGTTATTTCTTTCATCCATGATGACAAGAATGCATATTCACCAATGTATCTAACTGTCGTAGGTAGAGAGAAAGAATAGAAATCACCTAATGAGAAGTAATAATCTGGGATTTTCGTTACATATTCTTCTAGATCAACGTGGTCAATTTGAGCACCAACATATGACCAATTGTGAGCCATTTGAAGTGAACTTGGCAAGAAGAGTCTGTAGAGTCTTACTCCTCTTAGAGCAAATTTACCAAGGACATTAGCTCCTTTAGGAAGAATAAAATCTGGCATCTTGCAATTCCAAAATGCACCATAATCAATAACTAACTGGTTGCATCTTTCTGGGAACTTTACTGATTGTAATCCTGTATTATAGAATGCAAGTTCTCCTATATATGAAACACTAAGGAAAACTACATGTTTTATCTTACTATCTTCAAAAGCGTTATCTCCAAGATGCTGGAAATTTTCATAAAATGTGACGTTTTCGCAAGGAATTCCTGCAAACGCATAATATCCAACATATGTAAGTGAATGTGGTAATTCTATATGTTCTAATTTAGATCCAGAGAACGCCCAGTTATCAATAGTTGTAGTTCCTTCTTTGAATTTAATTGATTTCAATGATGAATTAGAGAATGCCCATGTTCCAACTGTTTGAACAGTTGATGACAAATTAATTTCAATCAATGAACTATTTGCAAATGCGTAATCAACAATTTGTGTCAATCCTTCTGGAATATTTATATACTCAAGCTTTGTATCACTAAATGTGTATCTACCAAGGCTATTTATATGTGATGATAATGTAATATGTGTGATATTTGATTCACTCAAAGCAGAATTATTGAAATAGTTGAAGTTTTCATTAAGAACTATTTCTGTCATTGGTGTATGAGTGATGACATAAGGTCCAAGTCCTACAAGGTTTGCACCAAGATGAATATGAGTTAAGTTCGAATATGCAAAAGCATACTCAGAAATATATGTCACTGAATCAGATATAGTTATATTTGTCATTGGAACTCCCCAGAAAGCTCTTTCCTGAATCAAAGTTGTTGAGTTGGAAATTTTGATACCTTTCAGACTAGAATTTTTGAATGTCTCTATTGGGATAATTGGGAATATCTCTGGAAGTTCGATGTATTCGATATCGGATCCTTCGAAGACATTTTCACCAAAATTAGTAATATTTGATGGTAAAGATATATTGAGAACACCACTATATCTGAATGCATATCTTTCTACTGTTGTAATGTTTGATGTGATTGTATAGTATTTAATTCCTGCACTTTCAAAGGTAGATTCTACAATATGAGTGTAATTAAATGGCAATGTAATATTTGGTAATTTAGTATAATAGAATGCAAATTTTTCAATGGATGTAACTGTATCTGGAATGACAAGTTCTTTCAAATTAGTATAAGCTAGTGAATAACTATAAATAGTAGTAACATTTTCATGAATTTTGAGATATTCCATTGGAGTATATGCAAATACTTTAGAATAAAACTCAACTGGACTGTTGAAAGTAATTGATTGTAATGTGCTGTTAAAGAAAGCTTCTCTATCAATATATGTTATGGTGCTTGGCAAAGTAATATTTGTGATATTGCTATTTCTAAATGCGTATTGATAAATATATGTCATTCCTTCCCACAAATCAACATGTTGAACTGGGCAATATGCGAAAACATCATTATAGATTATTTGTAATGATGGTGGTGTTGTGATATTAACAATATTTGAATACATAAATGCCTCCGAGTCGATTTGAGATAATCCATTTGGAAGGGTTATGTTCTTTACTGGACAGTTTTGGAAAGCTCTGTAATAAATATATCTCAATCCACTTGGAGGTCTAAAATCTCTAATATTTGAATTAGCTAATGCATATGAGTCAAATTCATAGAAATTATCTGGAAGATCTAAATATGTAATTGGTGTACGAGCAAATG
Source organism: Trichomonas vaginalis G3 (assembly GCF_026262505.1). NCBI lineage: Eukaryota > Parabasalia > Trichomonadida > Trichomonadidae > Trichomonas > Trichomonas vaginalis. Next base: position 23,118,836 of record NC_067207.1, read on the forward strand.
CATTTGAATTAATATATCTTAGAGAAATTGGAAGACTAATGTTTGATAATGGTGTATCTCTGAATGTATATGAATTTATTGTGCTTAATCCTTCTGGAAGTTCGATGTATGTTATTGATGTGTTTGCGAATGCTCCACTTCCAATTGATGTTAATGTTGGTGGAAGTGTAAAATTGGTGATATTAAGATCCTTGAAAATGTAGTCTCCAATTGAAGATAACATTGGAGGAAAATCGAAATGAGTGATATTTGTCAAGACGAAGCAAGAAGATCCAATAGATGTTAATGAGTCAGGAAATTCAATATATGACAATGATGTATTATAAAATGCTTCATAACCAATTGATGTTAATGTACTTGGAAGTTTGATCTCTGTTAGGTAACTGTGTCGGAACATTCGGCCTTTAATTACTGTTGTTCCTTCAGGAAAATCAAATTTTCTGATCTGCGTATACTCAAATGCTCCTTCTTGAATATCAATTATATGATCATAATACAAAAGTTTCTCAATTCTTGAATTTGAGAATGCATATTGACCTATTTTCTTCAGTGTTGAAGGTACTCTGAGATAAACAATATTTGAACCAACAAAGCAATAATCTGGAATTTCTTTGACACCTTCTGGGATATCTAATGATGTCATTGTACTTCCTGCGAATGTATATGCTCCTAAAATTGTGTGGATTGGATAAATCAAGTACTTGATACTTGTTCCTGTCAAAGCATTGTCATAGAATCTTGAAAAGTTTGGTGGAACAGTTAAATTTGTGAACAGAGAACCTGAGAGAGCATACGATCCAATTGATTTAAGATCATTTGGAATAGTAATGTTTATTAATGGACAACCATTAAAAGCATAACTATCAATGATTTGAATGGTATCTGGCAAAGTGACGTATCTCAAACTATAACAATTTGCAAACGTGTATGGCTTAATAGTAGTCATCAGTGTTGAAGGAATTGTAACATTTGTGAAAGAATTTCGATAAAATGCATAGTCATTAATATTTTTCAAGCCTCTTCCAAGTGTAAGATTAGTAATGTGATCGTAATAGAAAGCATATGATTCAATTGTTTCTACTGTATCTGGTATGATAAGAGTTGATATATAGTTGTTATAATCATAGTTATATGTATCTCTAAATAAACTTGATGGGATAGTTACAACTTCTGGTGTGAATGTTACAGTTCCAAATCTTGTATTGTAAATTGAAGATGATGGTTTCGAAGTAATATTTGGAAATATAGCATAATTAATTTTGGCTTCTCTGAAGCAATGATCACCCAATACCAATGAACAACCTGGCTGGAATATCATATTTCCAACAGTGGAACTTCTAAACGCTTCGTCACCAATATTCTGAAGAGTTACTGGCAAATAAATGCTTGTAATCGAGATACTTTTAAAAACTTCTGAATTCAAAGATGTGAGAGTTGAACTTGAAAGATTAACCGTTCCCAATTTGCCTCCAGTAAATTTTCCCAATGAGTCAACTTGGCCGATAATTGTCAGATTTTCAATGTAGGCGTTTTGAAAAGCATTGCTGGAAATTGAGAGAACACCATTATAAAATGTGACATTTTGTAATTGCTGACATTGATAAAAAGCTTCTGATGAGATTGAAGTTACAAGGGACAAAAATTCAATACTGGCTAGAGATGAACAGCTGTAGAATGCATTTTGACCAATCAAATCAACAGGGGATATGAATTTAATAGTTTTTAGATTGGAACAATATTGAAATGAATTACTATCTATTCTTTTTAAGGTTGATGGAAATTCACATCGTTCTAGATTATAGCAGTTGTAAAATGCGTTTGAACTAATAGACTCTAAATATGGTGGAAGAATGATTTCTCTTAAATTTGTACATCCAGAAAAGGCACTAACAGGGATATTAGTAGCATTCAATGAAAATTTGACGTATTCAAGACTTGTGCAGCCATCAAAACACTGCGCTCCTAGAGATACTAATGTATCTAAGACAATTACTGTTCGAAGGCTCGTATGACCCATAAATGCCCTGTATCTAATTGCAGAAACATTGCTAAAAGTTGCATTGGTAATATAATTTTTGCCTTGATAAGCATTGTCGTTGATATATCCGTCTTGAAATAAATAATTCGATCCATCAATTGTAACTTTCACTGTCATATTATGATCGAATCAGCTCGATTTTAAAATCAAAAAATTGAAAGCTTTACAATAATCTTAAAATTAATCGTTTCGATTTTGGAATGTCTGAATTCATATATGTATTATAAATATTCCAAAATCTCTGTATGCATTTTGCTGAGTAATCTTCAGAAAATATTTGTCACATGTAAAATGTAATAGCATACCATGAATTATTAATATTTCTCTACGATCATTTTTACATTTAAGATTCGAATGTAAATTTCTCAATTTAGTATGGTCGCTATTCTTTTGAAATCAAGCTGTCAAATATTCCAACTCTTATTTTCAAAAACATAAGATTATCAATTATCTCGATATCATTAGTGAATATTGATTTTCAAATTTTTTTACAGTTTGATCCAATATTAAAATCATTATTATGTGTAAAATTACTTTAGTGTAATATATAATATCTATTAACTCAGATCAAATTATAAATTGAATCACATCTTTCAAAAAATTCTAATAACTTATTCAAAAAGTAAAGGTTATAGTGGCCAAAAAAAATATATTCGTATACTTTATTTAAATCATTACATAATGCATATGACTTCAATAAGGTTATTATTCGTCAAAAATGAATTTCAATAAATTTATATCAAAACTCTAATTAATTACATTAGGATGTTATTTAAATTATATCAATTATTAATAAATTAACAATTTCAAAATTTCACGGTCAAAATTCAGATCAATGAGTGCGGGATCTAATTGCTACTATACGGGTGAATGCAGTATCTATAATGGAGTAGTTAGTGAGAGTCAATTTTCTTATAGTAGCTCTATGGTCATTGCAATACTTCGAAATGTGTCGATCATTGGAAACTATGGTTTTCGTAATAGTTATAATTTAAAGACTGTTAAAGTTCAGGATGTACTCAAAATTGTTAATTCATACGCTTTTTATAATTGCTATAAGCTTGAAAATATAACTTTTCCAAATACACTAATTTCAATTGGTGAAAATGCATTTTCTCAATGCATTGCATTAAAATCGATTTATATGGATGCTCCACTACGCGAACTAGGTCAAAAGTGCTTTTATAATTGTTCGAGTTTGGAATCTTTTCCTTTTAACCCAGAACTCACCGCCATACCTGATTACTGCTTCTGGAACTGTACTAGCTTGCAAAGCCCAGCGTTTTCGAGTACCCTGACAAAAATCGGAAACTTTTCATTCTACAACAACACATTTACAAAGTGTCTACTAGCCAATACGCGAGTAGAAACGATAGGTGGTTCGGCCTTTGAGAATTGTTCCTTACTTGATGAAATCACATTTCCCGATACATTAAATCTGATCGGAGATCATGCATTTGCCAACAATTCAATCGTTACTAAGCTTGATTTACCACCACATTTAACTTACATCGATAGCTATGCCTTCTACAACTTCACGAAATTACCTAATGTGACTTTGCCACAAGGCTTCGAGCATATTGGTGACTATGCCTTCTGTGAAGGAACAAGATATCCTGATTATCTTTATATGTACGATGATTATGCATTCAGTTACATCAATTTTCCGAACACAATCAAATATTTCGGAAGATTTGCTTTCGGTTATTGTAAACTTCACGATGTTGTCATTCCTGATCCGATCAAACAACTCGATCCATATTCATTTGCATTGTGCAGGCTAAACTACATTACCATTCCACCTGTTCTACTTGATATCTTAGAGGGTGCATTCCAGAACAGTTGGTTAGTAAACATCACACTGAATGAAGGAACAACAAGAATTTATCCACGCACTTATCAGAATAGTAAATTGAATGCAATTGTAATCCCAAGTACACTAGTATCTGTTGGTGCATATTCATTTGGTGGTTGTCCACTTAGAAACATGTCTCTTCCAGATGGATTCAAAGAAGTTGAAGACTATGGCTTTGCTGAATCAAACTTGGAATACTGCCGCATTTCGAATATCACATTGTTAGGTAAATATTCATTTGCAAGAGCATTCCTTGAGACATTCACTGTTCCAGAGCCAATTTCATCAATGCAAGACTATGTCTTTGCACAAAGCCACTTAGTTTTCATCCAGTTCCCATATACAATAGAATCATTTGGTCAATATTGTTTCCAATCATCTGATATCTGCAAGATTTTCTTTCCGAACAAGCCACTTTCATTCGGATACAGATGCTTTGACAGTTCTCATATAAATCATATTGATCTTCCTGATCAACAAACTGATTTACCTAGTTACATGTTTGCAAACTCTGACATCAAGCATGTTACAATTCCAGATACAGTTACAATTCTTCCTGAAGGTTTATTCTATGGCTCAAAGATAGAAAATGTTACAATTCCTTCACAAGTTACCACATTGAGTAGTTACTGCTTTGCATACACAAATGTTCAGAACATTACTTTCCCACCTGGTTTAACTACTTTTGATTCATACTGCTTTTCTCATTCTAAATTTAAATCATTCTATATTCCAGATACAGTAACAACTTTTGGTAGTTATTGTTTCGAATACTCAAAGGTTGAATCTCTTGAATTACCTGCAGGATTCAGAAGCATTGGAAGTTATTGTTTTCAATATACAGAATTTGAAGAAATAACTCTTCCAGAAGGTCTTTCTACAATCAATAGTCATGCATTCTACTATTCAAAGTTGAAAAGAATCAATGTTCCATCAACAATTACTAGTGTTGGTGAACGTGCATTCTATGGCAGCCAACTTGAAACATTTGATATGAACAATAAAACATCATTTGGAAACTATCCATTTGGAAATGTTCCAATGAAAAATCTTGTTCTGCCTGAAGGAAAGACTACAATAAGTTCATATGAATATGGTGACACAATTTTACAATCACTCACTATTCCAAGTACAATTAGAACTATTGAGAGTTATGCATTTAACAACTGCACATTACCAGAGTTACAATTAAATGAAGGCTTGAAATCTCTTGGTAGCTATGCAATGTATAAATCAAACATTTCTATTGTCAGATTATCCAATACTATCACATCTATTGGATCATATTGTTTTTCAAATTCAAGATCTGAAGAAATTTACATGTCAAGTAGACTGAATACTATTTCTTCATATGCATTCTCATCTGCTAATATTGGAACAATTTATTACAGCAATTCTTTAACAACTGTTTATGATAATGTATTTTATAATTGTAAATTATCTCAAATGACATTTCCTGACACACTTAGGAGTTTAGGAACTTGGTGTTTTCAATCTTGTACACTTCAATCAATAAACATCCCTGAAGGTGTAACAACAATCCCTGATTACTGCTTCTATACATCGAAAATTCAATCAATAACTCTTCCAAACTCATTGACTACAATAAACTATCAAGCATTCTATCAATCACGTATTCACGACATTGTTTTGCCACGTAATGTAAACTATATTGGTGAAGAATGTTTTTATCAAACTCCTTTGGAAAAAATAAACATTCCTGATCCAGTGACTATTTTACGTTCCAGTACATTCGCTTATAGTAACTTGACACGCATAACTCTTGGAAAGAACCTGCGAGATATATATAACAATTGCTTCGAATACACTAGATTGGAAAGTCCTGAGCTTCCAAATTCTCTTGTAAGTGTTGGTAGCTATGCATTCAGAAATAGTAATGTTACAAAATTGGAATTCAAAGAAAATTTCAGAACTTTAGATTCAAATGCTTTGTCAAGTAGCAAAATAGAAAACGTTACATTCAAGTCACTTTATTCTATTGGTTCTTATGCCTTTTCAAGCAATAAAGTGACAGAATTGGTTTTGCCTGAAGGATTGCAAACAATTAATGGTTATGCATTCTATAACAGTATAATTGAACACTTTGAATTTCCAAGTTCTGTGGAAACAATTGAGAATTATGCTTTTGGTTATACGCCATGTAAAGAGATGGTTTTCAAAGAAGGTTTGCAAAATATTAATGATAATGCCTTCTATTATTCAAAAGTTGAATCAGTTGTACTCCCAAGTACCTTGAAATACATCGGAAACTGGGCATTCTTCAATTGCAGAATTTTGAATATTGTTTTACCAGAAAATGCCGAAATCGAAACAATCGGAACTTATGCTTTCAGTTATATGAAAGTTTATAATTTCACAATCCCTAATGGAACAAAAGTAATTAATGAATTTGCCTTCAAAGGAACATGCATAGATAAACTTTTTGTTCCTAAGACAGTTGAACAGATTGGAAGATTCGCTTTCACAGGATTGTTGGCTAAATCTGTTGAACTAGAAGAAGGAATCACAAAATCTGATGAATACTCTTTTGCTATGTCTCATATTAAAGATATCAAACTTCCTGTCTCATTAAGATATTTCGACCAATATTCTTTCCTTTCTTCAGAGATGAAAGATGTATTCATTTGGAATAACACCCAGATATTCAATAATACTTTCGAATATTCCACTTATTTGACCAATTTGACAATTCAAATTGATTCCAGAATCCGTGGATATTCATTTAAAGGTTGTTATTCATTAAGAAACATAACAACATATGGTGAGTTCACTGCAGAAGATAACTCATTCCAAAATGTTACAAGTGCAACAATTTACCACTTTGGATTGCATGATATAAGAAATCCAACAACAAGAGAAAATATGCTTGGTGTTCCAAGCAATGTTTTTGTTACATGCTGTTACAGATCTCCAAAGTTCCTTAAAGTTCGTCCAGTCAATATGACATCATGCACGGGAATTTGGAACTGTTTCTCATATAACAAACCATCAAGTTCTGTTAGATATGCAGCTCTTGCTGCCATGTACTTCTCTAGAACAGAAGATGATTAATTATAATTATAACACATTATTTTATGCGGATTATCATTATTTTTTTAATAAATGATTTATATATTTATATTTCGAATTTTATAACTGTGCATTGATTTGGTAATGTAATGTTTGGTAATTTGCTATAAGAGAATGCAAACTCCCCTATTGAAGTAACTGAATTTGGAATTATTAATTCTTCCATATCTATATAATTGAGTAACATCATCAATGATTTCAAATCTTTTAATGTGATTCATGCAAATGCATATTCATTAAATGATATTGGACCTTCGAATGTAATTGATTACAAAGTGCTTCTATTGAAAGTATAACTGCTGATACTAGAAACTTGGTATTGAAATATTAGCGATTTTACAATTTACGCATAATTGCTAAAAGAAATCACAGTATCCGAAATATCAACATATTCAACTGAGAAATAAGCAAATGCATTTGATCAAAAGAACTAATTGTTATTGATGTGGTAATATTAGTGATTTTACAATTTACGCATAATTACTAATTGAGCTCATAGTATCCGAAAAAACCAACATATTCAACTGAGAAATAAGCAAATGCATTTGTTTCGACCGAATATTAATGATATTTGAATTCATAAATGCTTCGGATGTAATATAATAAAATCCATATGGAAGTGTGATATTATTAATAGGGCAATTTTCAAAAGCCCGATTATGTATATTTCTTAATCCACTGGGAGGTTTTAAATCACTTATATTTGAATTATCCAATGTATATGAGCCAAATTCTTAGATACTATCAGGATGATCTAGAAAATGCGTCAGAGTTATCCCTACTACTCTTAAAGACCAAATTTTATCTGTTCTATGGTCTATATGATACTAGTAATACAACAACCAGAGACAATTTCTTGGTATTCTAATATCCATGTTCCTTGAAACTGCTTATCATATAATAAAACTTTATACTCCGTAAAATTTTGTGCTTTGACTGCAATGTTTTTCTCAAGAATAGATATAATTAAAATAATTTTACGTTATAAATTGAATTTTTTTCAACGGTATATCTAATTCAAAATTGAAAATTATGTGAAAAAATATTGAAAATTATTCTTAAATGATTGAATGCTTATCGTTCGAGATCTACTTTTCCATTGTAATTAATGAAAAATATAAAAATGTTTACGCGCATTAAAATAATAAAAATAAATAAAAAGTTATATTTCTGAACATTCATCTTTTTTGATAACATTAATTCCACAAAATGTTGAAGATGTATAGCTGCATGGAACTGTGACATTTGCTGCAATCTGTTTATAGTTATCTATTGTCATTTGATCAGTGATGTCGTTTGTTCCTGTGTAAATTAAACTGATATTTGCAAGATCTCCAAATGCCATATCTTTGTAAGTAATTCCATCGGAAACTTCGATGACTTTTGTGTTATTGCAGAAGTTAAATGAATCTTTATGGATGATACAATTTGTACCAATAGTTATCTTATTCAATGCTTTGCAATCATGGAATGCATATCGTGAAATATTGCATCCAGCAGGGATTGTTATTTCTTTCATCCATGATGACAAGAATGCATATTCACCAATGTATCTAACTGTCGTAGGTAGAGAGAAAGAATAGAAATCACCTAATGAGAAGTAATAATCTGGGATTTTCGTTACATATTCTTCTAGATCAACGTGGTCAATTTGAGCACCAACATATGACCAATTGTGAGCCATTTGAAGTGAACTTGGCAAGAAGAGTCTGTAGAGTCTTACTCAGTCTCTCTCTTTGACATCCAACACTCAGTCTCTCTTTGACATCCAACACTCAGTCTCTCTTTGACATCCAACACTCAGTCTCTCTTTGACATCCAACACTCAGTCTCTCTTTGACATCCAACACTCAGTCTCTCTTTGACATCCAACACTCAGTCTCTCTTTGACATCCAACACTCAGTCTCTCTCAGAGACATCCAACACTCAGTCTTATCATAAGACCAAATGGTGGAAGTGAACTCAAAATAAGAGTAATTAGGTTATTTTGCCGACCAAATATATTTACAAGGCCAAATATCATATTACATGTCAACCTATTATCAGTATGTTTTGATAAAAAAATTTTATCAAATATCATATTAAAATTAACATCTATATCTATATCAATATCTACACTATAAATTTTTTTATTCAATATCATAGATTTCAAAAATTTATTTCAATTTTAAATTAATTTATGGTTTTCATCAAAATTGTTTTTTATTAAAAAGCATGTTTCACAATTTTTACGGTTTCTTTCAAAAGTTATAAAATTTCAGATGAGTCGAAAGATCTACGATCTAATTGATATAAATTGGATTCAATCTGCAATTGAACAAATTAATCAAGGTCAAAAACTCAAAACAATACTTAGCAATGTCCAACTCACTGATGGACGCATTATACCATCAATATCTAAAAAAACATTCCACTTAGCAATTAAATCAAATGGAATTCCTGACACAAAATTTAAACCAGGGCGTAAACCAATCGAACCACCTGAGGAATTATTAGATACAGTAAATAAATTACATCAAAAAGTTAAAAAAATCGGAATATCAAGAGCATACGGAAGAATTATTACCGATAAGGATATGTTAATTCAAAGGGAAACCGAAAATGCTAATCATGATTTAGATGATTTACCAATTTCACAATTAAATACAAATCCAATAGGTTTTTCAAATTCTTCAGAATATCTTTCTGAGTATACAAATTCTGATTCTGATTCATCAGCAGAAAAACTTTTTTCTTCCAATTCTTCCGAAGAAGATCCACAAATTGAGTCGGAATTATCTGAAGATCCATATATCGTTCATACAGAAACTACTCAAAATTTGGAAAAATCAACCGATTATTTTAACAAAAAATTATTGGAAACAAACTTTTCAGAAAGAACTGTAAAGAAGTGTTTCAAAATTCTGAATATCGTTCAACCTGCCAAAAATTCAGTACCAAAAGGAAAAACAAAATACGAAGCAGTATATATAAACTTAATATGGCATGTCGATATTCATTTTTTTAAACATCGTCAGGGTGAATATCTTTATGCGGTTATTGACGATAAATCCCGAAAAATTTTAGCATGGGCTCACTTGGAAACAAAAGAAGCTGCGCAAACAAGTAGAGTAATTGACCAATGTTTCCAAAAATATGGGAAGCCCTTTGCTATATGGAGTGATAACGGAACAGAAAATTTTGGGGTTTTTCGAAATTTATTACAAAATGCGAACGTTCAAAGTATTACAATTCTCCCACATTGCCCATATATGAATGGGAAAATTGAAAGGTTTTGGCAAAATGTGGAAATTGAAGACGCCACATGGAATGATATACAAAGTCTTATAGAAAATTACAATTCAAACCCACACACAAGTTTACCAAAAAACCCGACATTACATACATGGTACACACCTAACAAATTTTACGAAATTTCAGAAAAATATGATTCAAGTAAATTACCGCTTTGGATTGTAGATGGAGTTGTTAAAGATCTAAGAGAGTCAATAAGAAATTTCAACGCTTCAAGAAGGAATCAAAGAAATTGACGAAGTTCCAGAATTTTATTCAACAATTCTTAATCAATTAACAAAAACTATACCGAAACTTATCTTACCATCCAAATCAAATCACATTACATACGGAATAAACATTTAACCTTTTACCATTAAAATTATATTTATACGTTATTTAATTTTTTTACGTCTAAGTTGAATAGGATAATAGCCGAAGATATAAAGTAACTATAGTTTACAAGCTAAGGAACAAATCAGCATTGAAACTAAAAAATGCTGAAATATTATAATAAATTGAAGAAATACTGTGATAGAATACCTAGTTATACTAGATACTATTATAATATGAATTCATTTGTATTGAATATCGATTAAAATAAGATGGAACGTCAATTTGACAGACTCAAGTTTCGAATTAGAGACCAACTTTCATCAGCATAGTATATGTGCGCAAACTACTGCATAATGGTATGCTTATCTTTTCATTTTAAAAAATAACGTATTTGAATAATTTCGTAAAAAATTAGAATTACTCGATATTAAGGGTGCACATGAGAGGATCATGTAAACTTCAGAATTTAGAACCTTATTTTTAGGCATTATCTTGGCTACCTATTTAGGCTCGAAAAGCAAAAAATATCAAAAAATACAACTTGAGTCCATTATGACCCTTTCATGGAGGTAGTTTTTATCCGCTAGTATTTTCCCTTTGAATCTCTTTACAATTCGAAATCAAATTCAAAACTCAGTAGAAGAAAGGAAGAATCGACTTACTACGGTTGTAATACGAATAAATACATATATTTAATTATTTTTATTTACATAATAATTGTTTGAAGCTCATATTCCATCAAATTTTTAAATAAAAACATTAAAATGTTGAAAATGTTCATATATTTTAATAGGGTTTTGGCACTTTATTGAGGAATTACTACATATAGGGTTGTACAAACTGGCACGCCTGCTGGCACACCTTTTTTGGCCAGCTGGCACGATTTTTTTAAAAAACACATTAAAAAAGTCACTTTTTGCCCCATCTAATGAGATTTTTTTTTACAATTTTTTCCCCTTATTTTTCAATTTAGATATGATTTTAAGCTCTCCAAATTGAAGTTTACCTGATGTTTCTTAGTTTTTATGATAATAAAATGTTGCAAAGTTGAGTTTGGATTCAATAAATTTAAGAAAATTTTATTTTACAATGAAATTATAAGAAAGGATGTTTTTATCCTATGTCAAAGAGAATACATTTGTAGATCCCGACTTTTGACATGGTTGAAAATTCCAAAAAAAATTCAAAATTTAAAAAAAAAATTAAAAAATATAAATTTCATGTTAAAAAATGATTTTTGAAATTTTTTTGGAAAAATAGAATGTCATATTTTTATGTTTTATTGCTATTTTTTACGAAATCAATAAAATATTTGTTAATTTGGCTGAGATTATAAATCAAATCTTTATAAATCTTGCAATTGATTGCTAAAATCTGTTTTATGTATTAATTGGCATTGAGATTCGTTATAAAAGAATGCGAATTCTTTTGTATGAGTAAACGTATTTTGTAAAATTTCAAATTCTCTTCTCTCATTACTTACCTTAGATCTCTCGGCTTTTAGCTCTCAGATTTCGCTCATAGAACTCAGGTTTTAGTTATGTACTCATAGATGTATCATTACTGCCCGCAGATCTCTCATTACTACCTTACTAACCAGATCTTAACTCTCCGACCTTACTAACCAGATCTTAACTCTCATTACTACCTTACTAACCAGATCTTAACTCTCCGACCTTACTAACCAGATCTTAACTCTCGTTACTACCTTACTAACCAGATCTTAACTCTCATTACTACTTTACTAACCAGATCTTAACTCTCATTACTACCTTACTAACCAGATCTTAACTCTCCGACCTTACTAACCAGATCTTAACTCTCGTTACTACCTTACTAACCAGATCTTAACTCTCCGACCTTACTAACCAGAGCTTAACTCTCATTACTACCTTACTAACCAGATCTTAACTCTCCGACCTTACTAACCAGATCTTAACTCTCATTACTACCTTACTAACCAGATCTTAACTCTCGTTACTACCTTACTCATCAGATCTTAACTCTCCGACCTTACTAACCAGATCTTAACTCTCGTTACTACCTTACTAACCAGATCTTAACTCTCATTACTACCTTACTAACCAGATCTTAACTCTCATTACTACCTTACTCATCAGATCTTAACTCTCATTACTACCTTACTAACCAGATCTTAACTCTCATTACTACCTTACTAACCAGATCTTAACTCTCATTACTACCTTACTAACCAGATCTTAACTCTCATTACTACCTTACTAACCAGATCTTAACTCTCCGACCTTACTAACCAGATCTTAACTCTCGTTACTACCTTACTAACCAGATCTTAACTCTCCGACCTTACTAACCAGATCTTAACTCTCATTACTACCTTACTAACCAGATCTTAACTCTCCGACCTTACTAACCAGATCTTAACTCTCGTTACTACCTTACTAACCAGATCTTAACTCTCATTACTACCTTACTCATCAGATCTTAACTCTCATTACTACCTTACTAACCAGATCTTAACTCTCCGACCTTACTAACCAGATCTTAACTCTCGTTACTACCTTACTAACCAGATCTTAACTCTCATTACTACCTTACTCATCAGATCTTAACTCTCATTACTACCTTACTAACCAGATCTTAACTCTCCGACCTTACTAACCAGATCTTAACTCTCGTTACTACCTTACTAACCAGATCTTAACTCTCGTTACTACCTTACTCATCAGATCTTAACTCTCCGACCTTACTAACCAGATCTTAACTCTCGTTACTACCTTACTAACCAGATCTTAACTCTCGTTACTACCTTACTCATCAGATCTTAACTCTCATTACTACCTTACTAACCAGATCTTAACTCTCATTACTACCTTACTAACCAGATCTTAACTCTCATTACTACCTTACTAACCAGATCTTAACTCTCATTACTACCTTACTAACCAGATCTTAACTCTCATTACTACCTTACTAACCAGATCTTAACTCTCATTACTACCTTACTAACCAGATCTTAACTCTCATTACTACCTTACTCATCAGATCTTAACTCTCATTACTACCTTACTAACCAGATCTTAACTCTCCGACCTTACTAACCAGATCTTAACTCTCGTTACTACCTTACTAACCAGATCTTAACTCTCCGACCTTACTAACCAGATCTTAACTCTCATTACTACCTTACTAACCAGATCTTAACTCTCCGACCTTACTAACCAGATCTTAACTCTCGTTACTACCTTACTAACCAGATCTTAACTCTCATTACTACCTTACTCATCAGATCTTAACTCTCATTACTACCTTACTAACCAGATCTTAACTCTCCGACCTTACTAACCAGATCTTAACTCTCATTACTACCTTACTAACCAGATCTTAACTCTCGTTACTACCTTACTCATCAGATCTTAACTCTCCGACCTTACTAACCAGATCTTAACTCTCGTTACTACCTTACTAACCAGATCTTAACTCTCATTACTACCTTACTAACCAGATCTTAACTCTCATTACTACCTTACTAATCAGATCTTAACTCTCATTACTACCTTACTAACCAGATCTTAACTCTCATTACTACCTTACTAACCAGATCTTAACTCTCATTACTACCTTACTAACCAGATCTTAACTCTCATTACTACCTTACTAACCAGATCTTAACTCTCCGACCTTACTAACCAGATCTTAACTCTCGTTACTACCTTACTAACCAGATCTTAACTCTCCGACCTTACTAACCAGATCTTAACTCTCATTACTACCTTACTAACCAGATCTTAACTCTCCGACCTTACTAACCAGATCTTAACTCTCATTACTACCTTACTAACCAGATCTTAACTCTCATTACTACCTTACTCATCAGATCTTAACTCTCATTACTACCTTACTAACCAGATCTTAACTCTCGACCTTACTAACCAGATCTTAACTCTCGTTACTACCTTACTAACCAGATCTTAACTCTCATTACTACCTTACTCATCAGATCTTAACTCTCATTACTACCTTACTAACCAGATCTTAACTCTCCGACCTTACTAACCAGATCTTAACTCTCGTTACTACCTTACTAACCAGATCTTAACTCTCGTTACTACCTTACTCATCAGATCTTAACTCTCCGACCTTACTAACCAGATCTTAACTCTCGTTACTACCTTACTAACCAGATCTTAACTCTCTTACTACCTTACTCATCAGATCTTAACTCTCATTACTACCTTACTAACCAGATCTTAACTCTCATTACTACCTTACTAACCAGATCTTAACTCTCATTACTACCTTACTAACCAGATCTTAACTCTCATTACTACCTTACTAACCAGATCTTAACTCTCATTACTACCTTACTAACCAGATCTTAACTCTCATTACTACCTTACTAACCAGATCTTAACTCTCATTACTACCTTACTCATCAGATCTTAACTCTCATTACTACCTTACTAACCAGATCTTAACTCTCCGACCTTACTAACCAGATCTTAACTCTCATTACTACCTTACTAACCAGATCTTAACTCTCCGACCTTACTAACCAGATCTTAACTCTCATTACTACCTTACTAACCAGATCTTAACTCTCCGACCTTACTAACCAGATCTTAACTCTCGTTACTACCTTACTAACCAGATCTTAACTCTCATTACTACCTTACTCATCAGATCTTAACTCTCATTACTACCTTACTAACCAGATCTTAACTCTCATTACTACCTTACTAACCAGATCTTAACTCTCATTACTACCTTACTAACCAGATCTTAACTCTCATTACTACCTTACTAACCAGATCTTAACTCTCATTACTACCTTACTCATCAGATCTTAACTCTCATTACTACCTTACTAACCAGATCTTAACTCTCATTACTACCTTACTCATCAGATCTTAACTCTCCGACCTTACTAACCAGATCTTAACTCTCATTACTACCTTACTAACCAGATCTTAACTCTCATTACTACCTTACTCATCAGATCTTAACTCTCATTACTACCTTACTAACCAGATCTTAACTCTCATTACTACCTTACTCATCAGATCTTAACTCTCATTACTACCTTACTAACCAGATCTTAACTCTCATTACTACCTTACTAACCAGATCTTAACTCTCATTACTACCTTACTAACCAGATCTTAACTCTCATTACTACCTTACTAACCAGATCTTAACTCTCATTACTACCTTACTCATCAGATATCTAATTATTTACATATGATTTCTCACATCTCACTCAAGTCTCATTACTTACCCTATCTTTTTAACCTTTTCTGATAATTACTGAAATAACTAAATCCTTTTTTTAGTTTAATTCTGATATTAAATTTTTAAAATCTCTTTAATTTTTTGAACTACGCCTTTAATTTGTAATTGCCGATTTCACAGATTTGAACCATTTAATAAAATAACATTATTCAACTTAATCATATCAAACATGGTAGTTTGATTTTCAGATCTACATTTTAAAAACCTCTTTATTATCTTGAGTTATACTTTTATTATATAATACCTGAGTTCATAACTGAAAACTCTTAATTAGAGTACAATATTCAACTTAATCATAACAAGATTTGTTGAATTTCAAATTTGATTTATATCTTCCATCACTTAAAACTCTCACAGCTTACAATATAAGCTAAAAAGTATATTTTCATAGTAATAAAATTAATTATTAAATTTTTTACTTTTTCCTTTCCAAAACTAGAAAAAAAGGAAGGGAAAAGGGAAAAAGAAGAAAGAAAAGAGAAAAAGAAAAAAAGAAGAGAAAAGAAGAAAAAAATAATAATGAGCATATTATATAATTGTGGTCATAGGCCGAGTGGCGTGGAAAGGGTGGAGCCCGAAGGGCGACATCCTTTCCACGCCACGAGGCCCGATTTTTGGCCACTTTTTTGATTTTGGCCGCGTGCCAGCTCCTGGCAGGCGGCCCGCAAAATTGTGCCAGTTTGTACAACCCTAATTACATACATAGTCGAACTGAACTTGATATTTTGAAATTTAAATTATTTATCAAAATTAAAATTTAACTTGAAATTTATAATTATTTAGTCATATTTTGCATAATTCTAAGTAGATTTTGTAAAAATCAAGAAAGAAAAATTTTAACGTGCTTTATTTTTCTTTTTATAATAATACATATTATTATATAATTAACATATTTATAATGTTTCACCCTTTCAAAAATATAATCCTCCTCCTCTCAAATAAACGTACATACGGGTGGCCTCTTTTTTCAAAAAATTAAAATTTGAAATTTTGGGCTCAAATATTAGAGATTTTTTCAACCTTCAACGATATATGTTGTCTATATCAGACCTCCTTTCTTTTTGATACTTAACATTGTTCCTAAATCTTAGCCGTTAAGGCTGTTCTGAAAATATTTTTTTTTCGAAAAAATTCGAAAAAAATTCTTAAAATTCAAAAATCCCTTAATTCCTGAGGATTTTGGAAAAAAGTTTTTACATGAACATGTGTATATTATATGAAGTATATTGATAAGGTAAAAATCAAATTTTATTGCACATTCATCGAGAAAATAAACTAACGAATCCCTCAAAATTGAGAGGGTAATCCTCCTCCTCTCAAATAAACGTACATACGGGTGCACCCTTAAGCATATTGCTTTTCTATCATATATGCTTATATTCTACAATAGTGTTACCAAACATCGGGCAACATCATACGTATAATACAACTTTTTCGTACTTCTTTATCGAATTTAAATAGAACTAAGTTTTTATTTTAAATAAAAGAGAAATAATTCTAATTTATAATCTCATTATTAATTTATTCTCATTTTAATATTTCATCGATTTTTTATTATCGATATTCAATACAAATGAATTCATATTATAATAGTATCTAGTATAACTAGGTATTCTATCACAGTATTTCTTCAATTTATTATAATATTTCAGCATTTTTTAGTTTCAATGCTGATTTGTTCCTTAGCTTGTAAACTATAGTTACTTTATATCTTCGGCTATTATCCTATTCAACTTAGACGTAAAAAAATTAAATAACGTATAAATATAATTTTAATGGTAAAAGGTTAAATGTTTATTCCGTATGTAATGTGATTTGATTTGGATGGTAAGATAAGTTTCGGTATAGTTTTTGTTAATTGATTAAGAATTGTTGAATAAAATTCTGGAACTTCGTCAATTTCTTTGATTCCCTCTTCCTCGCAATACAACTCCATATCATTAACTTGTATTTAAAGGCTTCCATATACAAAACTATATATAATGTTTGAAAGTTAAATCCAATCTTTTTCTATTTCTAAAAAAATTGAGACCTAAACACGAGATAGCTTTCAGAAAATTTTCAGGGACATTTTTAATCATTTTTTTTATTTATTGTAATATCTTTGTTATTAAATTTGAATTGTTTAATATTTGAATGTAAAGAATTGAATAGTAATAATTTTAGTTTTAATACATAGCTAATTGCTAAGCAAAATAATTAATTTATTGTAATTTTGACATGTAAACTAAAGGGGAATTTAGCCGGCCAAATATGTGTTACTTTTTGACTTCACCTCACTTCCGCCATTTCGTCTTATGACAGTCTCTCTCTTTGACATCGAACACTCAGTCTCTCTTTGACATCCAACACTCAGTCTCTCTTTGACATCCAACACTCAGTCTCTCTTTGACATCCAACACTCAGTCTCTCTTTGACATCCAACACTCAGTCTCTCTTTGACATCCAACACTCAGTCTCTCTTTGACATCCAACACTCAGTCTCTCTTTCCCATCCAACAATAATTTCAAACAAATACTTTAATTTAATGATTTTTATTCTTATATGCTTCGTAATCTTTTCTTGTCGATGCTAAAATGCTCCGAAAATTTTCATCATCTTCAAGTTCAAGGACGAAATGCAATTTATCCTCGGCGTCTAAAAATCCCTTGAAATTATTAACAATTTGTAGATATAATGATCTTGCATAATGGATATTATAAATCCTATAAAGTTTTGCAATTAAAGCAACCATCATATCATCGGCTGCACTGGTTTCTATACTATCCATCAATGAAAAATCATAATTCATTCCTCTTGTTTTTATTTGTGTTTGTTGATCATTTTGATTCGAATTTTTAGGATTTGACTTGTTAGATACTTTAAATTGATTTTGTGCTTCATTTCTTTCGATTTCAAATAATCCTATGCAAGGAGGCAATGTTAGTTGAGAAATAGTAGTGTCTTTCTTAATTTCGTGAATGCATGGAAATTTAACACCGAACTTACTCTTAAGAATCAATTCCTGATCAATGCACCATTGTCCGCATGTAGGATGAACATTCAAGAGCTGTTTTGCATATTTCTTTTGGTTGCTTAGTTCTCGACTAACATTTGTATTTACAATTTTCGGTACATCCTTTTCTCTCTGCATTATATAATCTGAAAGGAGATGAAT
Source organism: Trichomonas vaginalis G3 (assembly GCF_026262505.1). NCBI lineage: Eukaryota > Parabasalia > Trichomonadida > Trichomonadidae > Trichomonas > Trichomonas vaginalis. The sequence goes on from NC_067207.1 coordinate 23,137,858, forward strand.
CATCAGCTTGAAATCAAATTTTCCTGCCGAAAATTTTTCTAAGATTTTTTGATATTGCAAATGGAAACTTTCGGCATGATTGGATGGGCCAATAAGGCATTCCCTAAAACACAAGCAGAATTTTCCTTTTTTATTAATGCAAAATTTGTTATATTTTTGAATGGCATTCGATGAAATCGCACCTTCATTATGCCATTCTTCGAGTAATTGAGTATATTGAATAGCCTTCGCTTCATAATCCTCTTGCCTTATGGCTCTGATTGTATCCTCGATCATGCCATCCACCATGCTTCCCTCAGACAGTAGATTTAGCACATGGCGTATACAAGCCCATATGATTAATTCTTTATCTTTTGCAAACTTTTTAATTCCAGTTCCTAAATCACCAAGGAATGGAATTTCTCTGATTCTTTCGATTGTAACACCAGATTTTTCTAAAGAGGCAAAAAACAGTTTGTAAGCTTCTGCGTTTTCGGATGGACCAACATAGAAGCCCATAGGAATCCCTGTATTATAAATAACTATTTGAGGGACTATTAAAATATAATCTACAATTGGGAAGGTAGCGTCGACCTCAATCAATTGAATTTTGCAGTTCGGATTCATAAGCAATTGCGCAGATATTGGTGATACCCAAGAGACCCATTCGACTCTATGTCCTTGACAAAACATTTGATATGTTTCATTATCATCACAATAATGAACTCGCACACGTCCTGGAAGGGTTTTTAACTCATCATAAATATCTCTTTCGTCTTCTGTTTCTGGCCGGTCAATTATATTATATTTAATTAACTTCGTACGAAATTTATTTTTGGTTTGTGGGGATGGCAAAATTGATTTGTGAATTTTAAGATATGAATCTTCGTCAATCATCATGCCTTCAGGGAGATTTTTTAATTGAATTGAAAATAAATTCCCTTTAACAAGGACAATATCAAATAATGTTTTTTTGTTTGTTGAGGTAATTAAGCTTTCCTTTATATATTTAAAATTGTATACTATCCTGTATCGAAATAAATCCGTTTTAGGATCTTTAACCGATGCATTTTTGATCTCCAAAAATGACGGTAAATAACTTAAAAATTCGTATACTTGAAATGGATTCAATAATTTATTTTTGTTAACAGTGAGCTCAAAATTTTTGATTTTATAAGGTATTTTGGAATTGCATTCGAAAAATAAAAGCCTTGAATATAGTCCAATATAATTCGATGATTCTGTATCATATAATTTGTTAAGAAAATTTATATCTAACATTTTATACATTGTCTCCAGATAAAATGCTTCTAAGCCAGATGCCGTTGTTATATGTTTGATACAGCTTTTTGCGGTATCCTTATTTAAAAATGTACGAAAAATAAGGAATTCATTATATTTTGCACAGTTAAGTAATACTTGCCCTTGAATTCTTCTTTCATTCAGATTATTTTGTTTTAGAAATCCGATGTAATCATGAGTTGAAATCAAAAATGGAAGCATATTAGCATTGACACAGTTTGATCCTGCCAAAATCCATTTGGGCACAGTTCCATCATTCAAAAGATCAAAGTCGAAATAAGATCCGTTGTAAATTTTAACATAATTATTAAAGTTTTTATCTTTGATGCCCTGTGCAAACTGATTGAATACATTTGTGGCAGAGAAATGCAAAGCTAAATGAGCGATATGCAAGTGATCATCAAGAAATCGAAAGTCAACATTCGAAAAGTTATATGTAGTATCATCATTTAGAAGATGTAATATTAGATTGGCTGTCGATTTATATGGATAACATGTAATTAAATCTTCATATAATATATTAATCATTTGCTTATTTGTTTTTACATCATCTTTTATGTTTGATCTACCTTTCAAATTATAGAAACTGCATTGTTGAATTGTCTGGAAGTCTAAGTATTTATCGACCACATAAAGAAAAAAAGCAAAATTATTGTCAATAAAGATTTTCATATCATTACACTCCCATATTGTAATGTATGTATAAATAATGATCTCCAAAAGATCAAGCCTTTTTATGGCAAGATTGGAGAAATAGTTGATATAAACAAAGCAAGGAATTTTTTGAAATTGCTCATAAGAAATTCCGACAACATTAAGAGCTTGAGCAATATCGGTGTGTGTGTAAGCCAGTATGTTTTTTTCGATTTCTTTGAGTAATATGGAAATTGTGTTCAAATCTAGGTAGTTGGTACAGTTAATATACTTGAAAGGATCAATTGCTTCGATTTTTGGTTCTTCAACAAAAAAAGGCTCGCGGGTCTCATCAGGAACCATGTCCTTAGGAGTCTGGGCCATAAGCGAATTTGAAATAATAAACGGATTTTAAACTGAAATACAGAGAGATAAAAATATTTAAAAATATAAGGAAATAAATCAAAAAAAATATAATTAAAAAGATTTAAAATTTATAAAAAAAGGGAAAAAATTTAATAAATGATTAGGAAGAATGTGATGTGAATGCGTAAGGAATATATATAAGAAATTATAGTGTTGGATGTCAAAGAGAGACTGAGTGTTGGATGTCAAAGAGAGACTGAGTGTTGGATGTCAAAGAGAGACTGAGTGTTGGATGTCAAAGAGAGAGACTGAGTGTTGGATGTCAAAGAGAGAGACTGAGTGTTGGATGTCAAAGAGAGACTGAGTGTTGGATGTCAAAGAGAGAGACTGAGTGTTGGATGTCAAAGAGAGACTGAGTGTTGGATGTCAAAGAGAGAGACTGAGTGTTGGATGTCTCTGAGAGAGACTGAGTGTTGGATATCCGTCTCTTATTATATAATTATTTCACATATTAATTAATTTATACCCACGAATAAAATCTGATTTTCCCGGGTGATTCTGAATCTACACCGGCCGGAGATTCATATTTCGTTGCCAAATCGCAAAAATATTCATTATTGACAAAGTTATATCTATAATCGTATTGAACTAAAATATGGTTTTGAAAATTTAATATAATAAAATTATTTTGAATTTAAATGTAAAGTTCTGGTAAGGATGAGTAAATGTCGGAGGTAATTATGAGTCAATGACTTAGATAAGAATAAGTCAATGACTGAGGTAAGGATGTTTATTGTTTGAGGTAAGAATGATTTGTTGTCTGAGGTAAGGATGAGTTATTGTTTAAGGTAAGAATAAGTAAATGACTGAGGTAAGGATGAGTCTATGACTAAGGTAAGGATGAGTCAATGACTGAGGTAAGGATGAGTCTATGACTGAGGTAAGGATGACTTTTTGTCTGAGGTAAGGATAAGTCAATGACTGAGGTAAGGATGAGTCTATGACTGAGGTAAGGATGTTTATTGTTTGAGGTAAGAATGATTTGTTGTCTGAGGTAAGGATGAGTTATTGTTTAAGGTAAGAATAAGTAAATGACTGAGGTAAGGATGAGTCTATGACTAAGGTAAGGATGAGTCAATGACTGAGGTAAGGATGAGTCTATGACTGAGGTAAGGATGACTTTTTGTCTGAGGTAAGGATAAGTCAATGACTGAGGTAAGGATGAGTCTATGACTGAGGTAAGGATGAGTTTTTGTCTGAGGTAAGGATAAGTCAATGACTGAGGTAAGGATGAGTCAATGACTGAGGTAAGGATGACTTGTTGTCTCAGCTAAGGATGAGTTGTTGTATGAGGTAAGGATGATTTATTCTCTTCACTACCTATTACTGACGGGTCCATGGTTGTATTCATTTTATTTTTATCGTTTTATTTTCCTTCAATTTCAACTCTAAGCATCAACTATCACACAATAGTTCCTCTACCTTACACCCAACCAATCCCATATTGAATCTTAACTTTTCCTCCTGATATTGATAAAATAAATTTCAATTGTTCGTTTCCAGATCTTGTTAAAGAAAAAAAATTCACTCCTCTTAGATACAAAGAGAACTACTCTATCTAAATTTTTCAAAAAAAATACATTTTCTTATTTTACATATTAAAAAGTATCAATTTTTATTTCAAAATTTGAAATTTATGATTTTTTTGGAAAACTTTTCGATTTTCTGACACGGTAGATGCTTTTTATTTTATACACTATGCCTAAAATTAACTTTTCAAACTAAAAAAATCCTAATTAGATAATTTTTCAAATATTTAATCAGTTAAATTGAATATTATTAAACTATGTTATTATTTAAATAATTTCCATCTTTTGTAATGCATCAGCACATTACCTGAAAACTTTTTAATCATTCTAGAACAAACCAACATCGTATAATCCCATCATAGCTAATCATCCATTACAATTCTGCCTATTCAAGAGCTCGTGGTGAATTTCCTAAGTTCATTCCCATTCAAAATAAAGATATTCAACAAATTTCTTCCAAAAGAACTTCGTAAACTAACTAACAAGAATAACATCTTCCATTATTTTCAACATAAATACATTTTCAAAGAATAAAATGTTCTTTAATGATTTTTTATTTGGTGAGAAATCTTGCAACATTATTCTTTCATACTCAACTTCAATACAACAACTAACATATGATAGTTGGAAAAAATCACATAATAGAGCAGGTAAGTATTGTGAAGCTGAACTTTTATTTATCTGGTGTGATATGACCAAGCGAGGGACTCAGACTGCTGTATCTGTGGAGCAACATGACCAAGCGAGGGACTCAGACTGCTGTATCTGTGGAGCAACATGACCAAGCGAGGGACTCAGACTGCCGTATCTGTGGGAGCAACATGACAAGGTGATTCAGTTTGCATTGATTGATTTCAATATCAGACCAATACTTCTCTTCCATGTTGCGGGCATGGCGAGGCATTTTCAAGATTGGTACCGAAATTGGCTACTATCCCTAAATGCAACAATCATAAATGACACTTTTATCAAAAAACGTGTTTAATTCAAATTTGGCGGACTTTTGGTCGTAGATTAATTTAACTAATATGAATTTGGATTGTGCTTTCCTTATTGATGTAATGATATTTTCACTAATAAAAAATGAAATATACACAAGAAAAAAATTATTCAAAAATTATCATTGCATTTTATTTGAAGAAATTTTGAAAACACATCATACACATACTATAAATGAATATTATCATCTTAATTTTAATAAATTTCATTTACTTGGAAAGATGCAAGATCATCTTGTACTTACTCTTCGATTTATTCCATGTAACTTCGCAGGTAATAATGGCGCACTTACCTCTATTTTGGATTTTTATAGTTTCCCTCAAAACACATTCTATGGACTTACGCTCGTATCGCGTTAAAAAATGTCGTTAAAATTGCCCACACGCCGGAATTAACGTTATCAAAAAATGTTGAATTTAATCATATTTATCTTTTATTATTAATGCGAGTAAATATATGTTAACATTTTATTACTTTTTCATTTAAATTTAAACTCGATTGATTTTAACGTTGGCTTTTTTAAGTAATAAATTTGACTGTGGTTTTCATTATATATTATTATTTCATCCATGAACTAATGTTCTAAAGAATTTTTTTCATCAATTATCCTTTTTCTGGGCTATTTTTCATGTTTAATAGGATGAAATGCATGTATTTATGATATACACGTGATTTGCATAATCCTAATTAAAAATTTTGATGCAATGACACAAAATAACCTTAAATGTTATATTTTCAAAAAATCTCACGGAAAATTACTGTCAAAAGAGTTGTTAATTAAAAAAATACGTGATATTTTTGGATATCATAATGTTTTTGCATGAAAATTCCTGAAACTGATTTAACAAAACGATAGTATTTGCTAAAAATTTATTTTTAAGTCAAATTTGTATTGTTACCTAATTGTATTTGTGATTGTGATAGTAATATTCAAGAAATTGAGTTCGAACGTCGAGCAAAGATTATGCCCGTAAAAATCTTTGCTCTTTTTGTCTTGATAATCAAGGAAAGTCATATGCATAATATAAGCATAAATATAATTAGGAATTGAAAAGAAAATAACAGAATAAATCTGAAATTAATTTTATTTCTCCAAAACGATCTTAGTAAATGTAAATCGAAACTCATTTGTTTAAATCTGCTTTTTCATTTGCTTCGTTTTAATTTTTCTTTTTATTGAGTCCAAAGGTGTGAAAGATTATCTTTGTTCGATTTTATATATATATTTATATATATATATGGAGACTGGATTAGTGTAATTTATTTGTTGCCATGAAAATAATAAAAACACATTAATGCCTATGCATTACCATACTCCAGAATCAGAACAAAAGCTATCAATAGAGGTCATAATTATTCTAGAAGTCTTGTATAGTGATTGGCGGTTCACTGACCCCCGAAATTGAAAACTCTTCGGTGAAATTGAGAGTGTGGCTTTTTTATGATCCGTTTCACTTCACTTTTTTGAATGGTTGAGATTTCTTTTCTGTTGTAAATTCTATCAAAATAAGTGAAGTGAACCGGATCATTAAAAAGTAACCCCTATTTTAACTATGTTCTATTGAAGAAATCAATTTGGGGAAGGCAACAATTTTACATATAATATAATATTAAAAATATATTTTTATCTTTTTCAATTGAAAATACGCATTAAATTTTTATTTACAAACTATTATTGTAAATTGTTTTACTTCTAAACGAGCAAGTTTTAATTTCATGAATCGCAGTCTGATTTTATAATTCTTTTTCCACAAAATGTTGTGCTGTTATAATTGCATGGAACTGTTACATTTGCTGCAATTTGTTGATAATTCAATGTTGCATTAAGTTCTGTAACATCATTAGTGCCAGTGTAAATAAGGGAGATGTTTTGAAGATCACCAAATGCCATATCTGTGTATTCAATATTCTCAGATACAGTTACAACTTCAGTATTATTGCACATAAAGAATGCACCAGCATTGATTATACAATTGGCACCAATAGTAATTCTTTTGAGATTTTGACAATTTTCAAATGCTTTGTGGGAAACATTGCAGCCGGCTGGAATTGAAATTTCGCTCATCCAAACACACATGAAAGCATGTCTTCCTATGTATCTTAGTGTTGATGGAAGAGAAATGTGGTAGAAGTCATTCATTGAGAAATAGAATTCTGGGATTGTTGTTAAGCCTTCTTGAATATTAAGTTGATCAACAATACATCCAACAAATGACCAGTTAATAAATTGTGACATTGTTGAAGGTATTACAAGCAATTTAGTTTTTGTACCTCTAAAACTGAATTTTCCAATACTATATTTACCATATGGAAGGATAATATCTGGTAATGTGCAATAAGCAAATGCATATCTTCTAATTTCTAATGAAGAAATTGCTGGGAACTTGATCATTTCAATAGAGGAGTTATAAAATACCTCTGTATCTATTAGATTAATACTTTGTAAATATAAATATTTGACATTACTATAAGTAAATGCATTTGATAATAATGATGAAAATCCAGGATTTAGAGACAAATTTGTGCATGGACATCCTATAAAAGCATAACTTCCGATGCTTCTTAAAGAATTGGGGAATGTGATATTTACTAAATTGCTATTAGCAAATGCATAATTTCCAATACTTTGGCAATAATTAGTAACTGTTAAATTTGTCATTGGACAATTTGCAAACGCATAGTCATATATTATATTAATTGTAGAAGACATATTTAGCACAGTCAAGTTACTGCTTGCAAAAGCATAAGAATCAATCTTGTATAAACCTTCTGGAAGCTCAATATAAGTCGAAGCACTGTTTTGGAAACAATATTCTCCAATTGTATAAAGGGAAGAAGGGAATCTTATTTTGGTAAGATTTGTTCCTGCAAGTGCATAATCTTCCAAATATGTCAATCCATCATTTAAATATAAATCAGTCATTGGAGTTGCATAAAAAGCATAGGAATCAATTACTTGGCAACCACTTGGAAGAGAAATATATTTCAATTTAGAGTATGCTAAACAATATTCATCTAGTCGATAAATGTTCGGTGGAAATGTAATATTTTCAATTTGAGTACCGTTAAACGAATATTCAAATATTCTAATCACAGTTGGAGGTAAATATACATGCTTTAAAGTGCTGCGAGTGAATAAGCAATAAGAAATATTGACTATAGAATCTGGAACATTGAATGATTCAAGATGAGTTCCTTCAAATGCTGACGAACCAAATCTGTACAGCGTATTAGTAAGAGTAATATTGATCAAATGACTGTTTCTAAATGCATTAATTTCAATTTCATAGAGATTTGACAGAATGTTAACATATTCTATTCCACTATTTTCAAATGCACTATAACCAATAGTTGTTAAACCCGTAGCATTTATAGTGATATTCTTTAGTTTGCTACCCATAAATGCAAAAGTATTAATATAATAAATTGAACTTGGTACTTTTAATTCGGTTAAATTTGTATAAGCAAAAGAATAATTGTAAATTACTCCAATTTCTTCTTTAATTTCGAGATATTTCATTGGTGTATATGCAAATGTATACTCTTGAAACTTAATTTTTTGTGAATAATTGAATTCTTCTAGTTTGCTACAATAAAATGCATAAGAACCAACCGAACTAAGGGTACTTGGAACTTTGATATGAGTGATATTGCTATACCTAAATGCGAAATCATATATTGTAGTGAATCCTTCCGGAAGTTCTATATATTCTAATGGACAATATGCAAATGCATCGTCATATATAATTTGTAAGTTTCTTGAATTTGTAAGATTTAAAATATTTGAATATCGAAATGTTCTCGTAGAAATTGATTGTAAATTATCTGGGAGCTTTATTTGTTGGAGAGGACAGTTCCGAAATACATCGGAACCAATATAGTTTAGAGATTTCAAAGAAATATTTGAAATATTTGAATCACGGAAAGCCTCATCGTATAATTGATAGAAACCGGATGGAAGTTCAATATGGTTCAGTGGTGTATTGGCAAAAGCGTTTGAATTAATATACCGCAGAGTACTTGGAATTGAAAGATTCGACAGATATGTGTCTCTAAAAAGCTCTGAAGATATTGATGATAATCCTTCAGGGAGATAAAATGAGGTTATTGAAGTATTTGCAAATGCTCCTGAGCCAATAGAATTTAGTGAATTTCGAACATTCACATCAGTTATTCTAAGATTTCTGAATGCATTATTTCCAATTGAATATAACCCCGATGGTAGATCAAGTCTTGTGATAAATGTTAATTGAAATGCACTTTCACCAATTGAATAAAGATTTGCAGGAAAGTTAATTTCACTAAGCGAAGTATTATAAAAAGCGTATGAGTTTATATATTTTAATGTACTAGGCAATTTAATTTCTCTTAATGGGCAATTATTAAAAGCATATGAACCTATTGATTGGATACCTTCTGGGATTATTATTTTCCTAATAAGTGTATTCTGAAAAGCGTAACTGTTGATTGAATTTCCATGATAGAAATAAACTAATTTAACTAGTGGCGTGTTTTGAAATGCCCCATCTCCAATTGTAACAAGAGTTGTTGGCAATTTTGCAAAAACAATATTGCTATTTGCAAATGCATAACTACCTATTGATGTAATTCCATCAGGAATTTCTATTGAAGTCATGGGGCTCCCAAAAATAATATATGATCCAAGAGAAGTCTGATTTGAAATTCCAAGATAATTAATATATGTTCCACTAAATGCATAACTACCAAGGCTTTGAAATGATGGTGGTAGTTGAATAGAACTTATATATGTCCCGTTAAATGCAGATGATCCAATTTGGATTAATTTACTTGTAATATTATTAATATTTATTGTTGATATTGGGCATTTATAAAAAGCATATGAATAAATATACTGAAGTGAATCTGGAATTGTAAGTTCCCTAAGTGAGCATTTGTAAAATGCATAATCGTTAATTGTTTGGATTCCTTCACTGAGAGTTAGACGTGATAAAGATGTTTGATAAAATGAATAACTACCAATTGTTTTAATTGAACTTGGAACCATTAGATTATTAATTGTGCTACTATAATAAGAATAATAATCGTAATAAGAAAATAAATAGCCTATTATTGAATTTGTGTCATTAGTAAATGTTAGTGTTGAAATGGTAGAAGAACTAAATGCATACGAACCTCTTGATTTAATATATGGGAAAATTGCATTTGTTATACTGCTAGATTGAAATGCATGATCAGATGCGTAAACTGACCCTCCTGAACTTATAAAATTACCAATATTGGAACCATAAAATGCATATGAATTAATACTTGATAGAGTTGCAGGTAAATAAATATTATCAATTCTACTTTGATAGAATCCATAACTATTAATAGTTTGAAGATTACTGTAATTTAAATTTATTGTTCCTATTGTACAGCTTGTAAAGCAATTATTACTGATCGTTGAAATAGACCCTGCAATATAAATATTGGAAATTTTTGATCCATAGAAAGCACTAGTTTCGAGTGTTGAGCATCCATTAAAAAAATTAACATTTACTAGTTTGTTGCAATTAGAAAATGCATTAGTTCCAATTGTATTTACAGAAGAAGCAAATGTTACACTATTTAATGAAGAGCAACTTTGAAATGCTTTAGAATTTATGGTTCCTACCGAAGAATTGAATACTACATCTACTAATTTGGCAAATTGGTAAAAAGTAGAGTTACTAATGGATTGAACAGTGGATGCAAAGTATAAGTGAGCTAAATTAGAGCAAGAACTAAATGCCCTGTTTTCAATTGAATTAACTGAAGATGATGCAATAAAACTTTCTAGTTTGGTACAATAATAAAATGCGTTACTTGAAATTGTATTAATGGTTGATGAGATATTTATTTTTGTAATTGATGTGCATGATCCAAAAGCATAGCTATTAATGTACTTTGCAGAACCTCCAAAATTAATGGTAGATAAGCTTGAGCACCCGTTGAAAGAGTTAGCGCCAATTGTGTTGACATCTGACATAAAGTCTACCCTTACAAGTGAATTAAGGTTATTAAAGGCATATGATCCTATGCTGAGAAAGTAGCAGAATTAATTTTTGAGCACGAATAAAATGCTTGACTACCTATTGAACTGAGATTCAATGGTAAATCAATACTTGTGAGACTTGTGCATGAAGAAAATGAGTTATCACCAATTGATTGTATCGTATCAGGAAGAGTTAATTGTTCTAATTTTGGACAATTACTGAAGCATTGACTTCCAATTGATAATAAAGTATCGAGTGCTATAACAATTCTAAGATTGGCACAAAAATAAAAAGATTGGAATCCTAATGACGAAACATTCACGAAAGTAGCATTTTCTATTATTGAATTACCACTAAATTTGTAATTTGCAACAATACCATCTCTTATTAAATAATTAGATCCTGTTGTGTTCACAGTTGCAGTCATTTGAATGAAAAAAAAAATTGAATAAGTTTAAAATTTTAAAGATGAAATAATACAGAAATTAATTAAAGTATTAATTTTATATGAAGCCAAATTTTTGTTGAATTTATAAAATTGAGAAGCTCAGAAAATTATATTGAACAATTTAAGATAAGTGATTATTAGTATAATTAGTTTATAAAAAATCAATAATGCAAGCAATGCAAAAAATAATGTTATGATTGAGAATAAGAGTAATGAAAATGCCGATCAATTTCTTAATATTTTACTCTTAATAATTTGATATTGATAAAATGTTTGGAAGAATGTATATTAGCAATAAGTTGATAGGTCAAAAAAAATTTTACAGTAATTTCAAACCACCAATGGTCGATAAATAGCCGAATTATAATTTAATAAATAACATTATATTCAAATTTATATTGATTGGTTTTACTATGGATATTCGCTCCTTCTGAATTTTTCTGACAATCATTCAATCGAATTAATGGTATAATTCCAATGCCTATGTTTTCAAATCAATATTGTTTGATTTTTGTGAATAAGGTTTTAAAAAATTTCCAAAAAAAAAGAATGAGTCTACGTGTGGAAAGCTATAATAATAATTATGTGCTTTCTGATGGAAACGTAAGTAGCTCTCGCTTTGACAATCCTGATTATTATTCTTATAATTATTATTATGGCTACTATCATCTTAATTATATTATTTATACATTAACGATTCGAAATGTTTCTTACATTGGTAGCTATGCTTTCAGATGGTCAAAATATTTAACCTCTGTTAATGTTGAGGATAAATTGACCAGAATTGAATCGTGTGCATTTTATGAATGTGATAACCTGCAAAATGTTAGCCTTCCTTCAACATTAACATACATTGGAGACAGTGCATTCAAAAGATGCTTCAGATTAACGACAATTAATATCGATTCTCACATAGCAGAAATTGGAAGTTACTGTTTTTATGGATGTGAACAGTTAACTTACTTCCCACTGAATTCCGAACTTACAATTATTCCTGATTATGCATTCTACAACTGTACACGCCTAGCAACGCCTACTTTTCATTCCAAGTTTAAGAAAATTGGTAATTATGCCTACTATAATACTAGTGTTTCAAATTGTCTGACCACAGGCACAATGATTACGTCAATCGGCAATGCTGCTTTCCAAAATTGCACATTTCTTAATCAGCTAACACTCTCAAGTGTTTTAGTTTCAATTGGCAATTATGCATTTTACAATGATACACTGATTAGTAAAGTTGATTTGCCTCAGTCAATCAGAACTCTTGGAGCATATACTTTTTGGAATTTAGGACTCCTCCCAAATGTTACTCTTCCCGAAGGATTTCAAAGTATTGGTGATTACTGTTTTGCAAAGAATGGTTATGATGGTATCAATACCTATGGTTATACAAAATATTTCTATGACTATGCTTTTACATACATTAATTTCCCTTCAACCCTTAGAGTCATTGGTCAATATGCATTTGCTGGATGCCGACTTCATGATGTAAACTTGATTTATGGTATGAGCAGAATTACTAAGTATGGCTTTGCTTATTGTTTGCTACATTATATCACATTACCAAAGACTCTAATTTACATTGATGAAGGAGCATTTTCATATAGTGGAATTATTGACATTACATTGCAAGAAAACATGACATTGATCTCTGATTTTACATTTGATAACAGCAAACTAACATATATGGTTGTACCTTCAACACTGTTGGAAATAGGTCAGTATGCATTTAGAGCCACTCCAATCAAAAATATTTCTTTGCCTGATGGATTCAAAACCTTAGATGATTATTCTCTTGCTGAATCAAACTTTGAATATGTCAGAGTTTCTAACATCACTTCATTTGGAAGATACACATTTAAATATGCTTTCTTAGAATCTTTTACAATTCCAGAAAACATTAAATATATTAAGGAGTATGCATTTGCATTCAGTCATTTAGTTTATGTGAGATTCCCATATACAATTCAATCTCTTGGCGACTATTGTTTTGAAGGCTCAGATATTGCACATCCATTCTTCCCACAAAAAACAATTACTTTTGGAACGCATTGTTTTCAATTTTCAAAGCTAAATCACTGGGATATTCCAAATGGAGTTACAACAATTACAGATTATATGTTCGCATTTTCAGATCTGTTGGTATTGAATATTCCCTTATCAGTTACTTCAATACAATTATATTCATTCTATTATTGCAAAATTAAGAATCTGACAATTCCAAGGTCTGTTACATCATTTGGTACAAGCTGCATGGCTTATACTTATTTGGTAGATCTTTATTTGCCTGATACATTTGTTTCCTTTGGTGATTATTGCTTTGATCACTCTACAATTAAAATTTTCAATTTCCCAGCTTCATTCAGAAGGTTTGGAATAAATTGTTTTCAATATACAACTTTTGAAACAATTTGGTTCCCAGAAAATGTAACTACAATCAGTGATTATGCCTTCTATGCAAGTGCATTAAAGCATATCGATATGCCATCAACTATTACAAGTATCAATACACATGCTTTTTATAACAGCCAACTCGAAGATATTAATATGACATCAAAAATGACAATCGGTACATATCCATTTGGTAATACGCCAATGAGAAATGTTATCATTCCTGAAGGAAGATATTATATTTTCCAATGTGAATATGGTGATACTATATTAGACTCAATTTCAGTTGCATCAACTGTACGAGAAGTTCAAGAAGATGCGTTCATAAACTGCAGGATGCCAAATCTCACATTGAACAATGGAATCAGAACATTTGATGATTATTCCTTCCAGCAATCAAATATTACCGAAATAATCATTCCCTCAACATTACAAACAATAGGATCCTATGCATTTGATAGATCTTTGGTTCAAAAAATGGCACTTCCTGACTCTTTAACTTCAATTGGTGAACATGCCTTTCAATATTGTGCGCTCCCATCCACCAATATTCCAGAGAAAGTTCAAGATATTCCATATAAATGTTTTTATTTTGCAGGCATCAAGTCATTAGCTCTAACTAATGGTTTAATAAATATATATTCATATGCCTTTTATTCCTCATCACTTGAAGAAATTAACTTAACAAAGAATGTCGCAACAATAGGAGAATATTGTTTTTATAATTCAAGTATCGAGCATATTTCAATACCAAGTCCTGTGCAAACTATTGAAATATATACATTCACATACTGTGGATTGCTAACTCATATTAATCTCACGAATGGTCTGAGGTATATTCGAGATTATTGCTTCCAATATACTAATTTGCAAGAGATTGAGTTTCCTGAAACATTATATGAGCTTGGTACGATGCCATTTTCATATACTCCTATTACAAAATATATTTTCAGAGGAAGTTTCGCGATTTTTGATACACAAGCATTAGCATATACCAATGCAACAATTGTTGAAGTCCCTTCCGCACTTCGAAGTATTGGTGTTGATACATTTCAATCTACAAAGGTTACTAGATTAATCATTCCGGAAGGCCTACAAATAATAGGAACTCGAGCTTTTGAATACAGTATCATCAACTATTTCGAATTTCCTGCTTCATTACGAACTATTGAAAGTTTGGCATTTAGATTCACTCCAGCAAATGATATGCTGTTCAAAGAAGGCTTGCAATATATTAATGATTTTGCCTTTTACAGCTCAAATGTAACCAATTTGAGACTTCCAAGTACATTGAGAAGTATTGGTAGTTTTGCATTTTATAAGTGTCCAATGCAATATATAGAAATAGCTAAAACGGCGTATATAGATTCGATTTCATCATATGCATTTGCTTTATTGAGCATTCCTAACTTTACAATTCCTGCTGGAACCCAAGCTATCTCTAACTTCGCCTTCTATGGATGTATAATTCCTCAATTCCAGATTCCTTCATCACTATCAAATATTGCAAATTGGACATTTGCAGGAATGGAAACTGAAACCTTCGATATTGCTAAAGGATTCCGATCAGCGCCTGAATTTTCGTTCGCTGTTTCATACATTCACGATTTCACGCTTCCTTATACACTGAGGAACTTCAATCGTGGATCCTTCTTGTCAACAGATATTAGGCAGGTATATATCTGGAATAACACCCAAGTTAGAGAAGGAGCTTTTGAAGCATGCACAGATCTCTATAATGTTTCAATTGAAATTGATTCTCACTTGTTTAAGAATGCATTCAGACGCTGCATTGGAATCAAGAATATGACAACGTTTGGAGAATTCTTTGCCGATGAAAACTCATTCCAAAACATTACAAATGTTACTGTTATTCATTATGGTTTACATGATATGAGAGCCGTATCAACTCGTGAATCTCTTTATCATGTTCCAACCTTTGTTTGGGTTACATGCTGCTATAGGTCACCAAGATTTATGCATGTTAGACCAGTGAACATAACAACATGTGAAGGAATTTGGAATTGCTTCTCATACAATCATGAACCATACAAGGTCAAATATGCTGCGCTTGCAGCCATGTACTTCGCAAGAACTGCAGAAGATGATTAAAATTATATTTATCGGGTTAAAATAATATTAATTTTTTCTTTATTAGTTTTATAATCTCATTTAAGTTCTTATACAAACTAAACTAAGACTGTTTTGATAATCAAATGCCATGTTCGAAAATTATAACTGCTTTGTGGAAAAATAAGCTCATGAATAATGAGCAAAGGAATATATAGTTATTAGAATTTATTCATTAACTAGTATAACATTGTAAGGTTATACAGTTTGGAATTAGAATATTCAATGTAAAAATAAGATAAAGTGATTTATATAAGGAAAAAGGTTAATCTTTGGAAAATCATTATTTCTTATTGAGGTTAGTTCAGATGACAAATATTTTATGGCAATGCAAATAAGAAGAATCAATGGAAAATTTGAGAGTTTATTTTTGGTTTATAATTTTCAAATAAATCGCAAAGGTTTCGTAGCTCAGTAGGTAGAGCGTAGTGCTGATAACGCTAAGGTCTTGGGTTCGAGCCCCAGCGGAACCATTTTTTAAAAAAAATTAGCGTCTTAGAGATTTTCATTAGAATCTAATTTGATTTCTTTTTTCATCTAATTAAATAAGCTTTAGTAAAGATACCTTCAATATAATTGCCTGAATATTTATATGTAAATAATCTTCATTCGAAATAACATATTCAAAAAGAATGAATCATTAAAAACAATATTTTATTAATAACAATTTGAATAATTATATGATACAATGTTGAATCATCCGAACGTTTCATTGGATTTGGTCAAAATTTGAAGTCTCGATGGTTTCAGTGTAGCTGGTGATAATGGTTTAAGCATCAAACGTTTAGGAGCTGTAGAATTCTTGAAAGTGCTCATAACTGCCCTTGATCTTGGGGATATAACATTATCAGGTGTTTTATCTCTATTTCTAGGAGCCACACTAATATTTCCTTTATCATTCTCTAATTTCTTTATTCTTGCAATTAATATTGCTTCTTCTTTGGCCTGTTGGATTTTTAATTCTTCAACAATTTTAATTGAATGTTGTCTAACGCGAAGTAACTCTGCTTCGAATTTCTGTTCAAGTGCTTCTCTCTTTGTTTCCATTGCTTGCCTAATTGCCTTGTTTGCATCGTTAGATTCTTTTCTTTCTAATTTTCTCGCTTCTGCACGCACAGCTTCTGCAGCTTCGAACTCTTTAACGATCAGTAGCAGCTTTTGCTTCTTTCTAAGGCCATTAAGTTCGGCTGAACTCTTTGCAAACTCAAGTGTATTTTCTGGATTCGACCAATATATATTAAACTGTTTCAGTTCGTCTTCATGGCACCTCTTGAGTCTGTCAATCTCTTGCTTGTCTTTTTCTTTGGCTTTATCGATCTTTTCCTGGTATTGTTTTTCAATGATTTCTAATTGTAATTTCAGATCGCTAATATCATTCTTAATAGAGATTGTTTCGTTTCTTATAGCTTTTTTCGTCTCAAAAACTACGCATGCATCACTAAATTTCTTCTTTAAATCTTCGAATTTTCCTGCCTCTTTATAATCTCCGTTTGAAATTGCTTCCACATTCTTGTGTTGAAGATAACGAATGACTGTTTTCTGTTCATTTGAATTAGGTATTGATCCATTCAATAAAAAATTTTCTAAATTTTTATATATACGTTCCATTGCCATCCCACCATATGTTTCTGGGTCATCCTCCTTATCAAAATCAAGAACGCTGACTTGGGATCGGAAGACAAGGCTGTCTCGAGGGAACTCGTTTTTTCGCCTTTCCTCGTTACTTTCAGACATTCAAAATTTTGAGAGTTTGAAAAGTAACTAAAATTTCTAAAATTCAGAACACCAGATTTCCAATCATCCTATTTTCCTTTGTATTCGAGGATTTTGTTTCCTAGATTCTGCAAAATCAAAGTATTAGTATATTCCCTTGATAATAGCGAATTTGATTAGATTTTGCCAATTTCAATCAGCTATCATTCATGAATCATTGCTATGTAATAGACTTACTTCATCTGTGCGACATACCTCAGCTCTTCTGATAGATTATTTTCAAAATTAAATACAGAAATCAAGTGAAGAAGCTGTATGTATTATTGTTGTTTGACGTACTTATACCTTCTGTTGCCCTGATAATTTTTAATGTCAATGATCCTCAATTATGTAAAAATACAAAATGAGAATGAAGAATTTATAATTCATTATGCATCTATATGGATACTGTCATTATTTTAATGCGTATGTTGCATGGATAGATCGCATCATATGTATTTAGATACTTTCTGGAAAAATAAAAAGAAATATTTCAGGTCCAAGTATGTGGAAAGTAAAATATAGCTTACATTCGATGTTGTAAGGAAAAACGCTTTGAAAAGGTAAAGAATACAAACAATTTAAATTATATAAAAAATATACAAACTAAAATGCAATAAATGATGGGGCGATAATAGCCAGATCATCTAGGTATGTAAATACTTTAAATGGTTCTTTCAATAAAAACTTGGTATTTTCGTTGATTTCTTTTGGAAGGATTTTATCATTAATGATGCAAATAACTTCATTATGGTCGATAATTTGTCTGTAATTAGGATGTTTTGATTCTGTTTCTAAAGGGATATGTCGACATTTAATAATTCTTGTTAAATTGCAATCCCAGATTTCTAAAGTGTTAGTAAGATCTTCTACAAATCGCAATGCAATATACTCTTCTTTGAAAAATTCTTCCAATCCCTGTGTATCAATTTCTTCGTATTGCGATGTAAGAAAAGAATGTATTTCTTCTATTTCTTCTTGATTGTCATCTATGCTGTGTGAAGGATGTGAAGATACGTCTGATATTGGTTCAATATCAGAATCTTCAGGTCCTTTATGATTCTGACTTATATCTTCAGAGTCTATAGATTCATCAATCTCAGATTCATCTTGTTGTACCATTTTCGGTGGTGGTGGTGTTTTTAATAATGAATTAATTGCTGGTTTTAAAACAACAACTTGTGGTCTGGGTTCTTCAATTTCTGAATCAATTGTTTCCGGATTGTTTTCTATTTCCTCATCTGAGGTAGAATTAATTGAAGATTGCGAATGAGGTTTTTGTGCAGAAGGAAATCCATTTTCATTTTCAGAATCTTCAATAGGATCTTCCTCTTCTTGTGATTTATTCATCCGCAGATCATAATAATGAATTTGAGTGCGAGATAATGACTTTGGTGAAGCACTCATTGTCACTTTTTGTAAATTTAAACAAAATCTTTGGGGCTATTCTTACTTTAGGATCAACAGGTCAAACTGAAAGTGTATCAGAATTCATTTAAATCTTTACGTACAAATGATTTTGGACTCTTTGTTAGGATAACCCGAACATATTTAAAAATTGCTGTTAGGACTATTAGAATACAGCCTAAATTCTAGTCGAAAAAATGAAGAAGTTTGTTGCCTATATCAAACACAAGTATGAAAAACGATATTAAGAGTTATAAGAAACTTTTAAGCTTATGCAATCCAACATTATACAATTTTACCGAAAAATTCGACCAAACAGTTTACTGTTGTCTCAAGTGCAGTATCATTTCAATATTTGAAACTCAAAAAAAAATAAAAAATTAAGTCAGAGAGATACGGATTTCGTTGCATATTACTCATGCTTGGATTAAGCATAATACTAGCAGATATGAAGATTCTAACAATTATTTTTCTGTATCTTTCATATTCGATACAAATTTTTACAAAGCGCATTATCAAGCGAAATTTCATCATACAGAATGTATGTTAGTGAAATTAGATAGAAGTTTTGCCTGATTATACTAATAATCGAGAAGTATATTGTCCATATTGGAAATTATTTTAATTGTTGCTTTAAGAATAAATCATTGCCTAATGTAATATTTAAAATCATGATCTCTTTGATCTGCTAGTGAAATTTAAAATTATTGGAAAATTTGGAATTTGGTAATGAACATATGGACGAAAAATAATTCAACACTGGATATTGTTAGAATTTTTCAAAATAAAATATGCATTTCTTTATAGATTTCATAATGTTGAAGTTATTTTCAAATATTAACATAAAAACTCATAATGAAAATATAAATATGGATAATATATATTCAAGTACTCGATTTCAGACTTCAATAAGTACACGTTTTCTTGATAAAAAGTTTATTTAACTTTCCAAACCGTCAAAAAAATTTTGAAAATTGAAAAATTATCTTGAATCTCTAAGAAAATTATTTCAAAATCAATAAAAGCAAAAAATTTTGGAATATTTGATGAGTTGGAAATAGTCCAAAACAGGGGTTTCATTATGAAAATTCATGTATTATGGGTGATATTTATGTATTCATTAGAGAAAAGAATACAAAGAGCAAAATGAAACATCTTCACTCATGACAATCAAAATTCATTAGAGAAAAATGCATGAAATTATAATTTATTCAAAAAAGGATACATTTTATTTTTTAGTAAACGATTTATTTTTCAACTATAAAGTAAATCGCTAGTCTATCTCTTAGTTAATAAATTTCTAACATGAGCAACATTTAATTCGAGAAGAAACTTTGATAGGGAAATACATTTAATAAATACTTCTTTGTATGCTGTATCACTTAAGTTGACTTAGAAAAGTAATGTATTTTCCAATCAGTGTGAATCTGCATTAAATTCATTTATTGAAGAGAAAAAATAATAAAGATAATTAAAAGAGAATGATCAAAGATATACATAGGATAGTAAGTGCAAGTTAGTACGAAACATTTACGATTAAGATTTTTGATTCTTTTCATCAACTTTTGAAATGATAATACTAATTTCCTCGGCCGAAAACAATGACAATACTAATGTTCTCGGATTCCATATTTATTCGTGCATGAAGTCACTTCTATCGTAGAAGTAGATTTATTGTTCTAATCGAGATACAATAAAGTTAAGGTGAAATAAAAAAATGGTTTACATGTCAAATTTCAAAAAGAAATAGTTATTGTGAAGTCATTTGCGTATTAGGCTGGTATTGATTCATTTAAAATCATCAGATTAGCATCAACTGTGTACATAAATTAATATCCATTCAATAAGGCTGTATTTAATCAGTGTTAGAACTTGGCTTCATTATTTATTGCTTATAAATGAAATATTCTAGATTCCAAATCGATATTATACTAATGTGTCCAAGGTTTCCACATAATTTCATATCTAATTTTGCATACAGTCAGAGATTAAAATGAAAACGGCTTTCACATCAAACGCGTTCAGAATTTATATTAGCACAATAATCTACAGTTCATGGAAATCATTATTTTCCATATATTTACCTCCCAAACACCTTCCCTTGTTTTTACTGAAATTTCTAAGGATAATTATTTATTCCTTTATAAATATCGATGAACTGTATACTTACCTAACATATAAAATATCAAATAAAATATGATTTTACACGGTAAGATTGTTTTGAGATGCTATCGAATACACAAATTAAACTATAAATAAACTTACATTAGCATGTGCTTTTATAATAACACATAAAATTTTGATGAGTGTACAATACGAATTATTGAAATATAAAATTTGATGCTCTTTGCGTAAGAACCAATCATTCTTGGTAAAATCATTGTCGAAGAGCATTTCCTACTTAAGTTTTTTATGTGTTGAAATTCAATTTTGTTGGAATGACCACAAGTTCAAATTTTGGTTAAAAATGAGAAAACATTCGAGCCCTGAGAGACAAAAAATTATCCCAATTTACAATCGCTATTGTTTACAAATAAATTTTTTGGAATTGAATGAAATTTTTAACGGACAATATGAGAGAAATTACAACTCATGAAATACACATATAATATAAACATATTTGCATTGAATTATATTTTTGAGAAGATATTAAATAGTATCATTAAAATTTAAAATTTGGAATCGACACATGATTCACAAGTTAAAATTAATTTGAAAGGCAAATATGCAAAATTCTTAGAAAATTGAGTGAAATTTTTAGAGTGAAAATTAGAAAACATCCCAAATATAGTTAACAATCATTTCCAACCAGATAAATCTAAAAAATTTTCTCATAAAAACGTTACATAATCTTTTGAAATAAAAACGTTTTTTTAGCACAATGAATTTTTTGTATAGTTCTAATTTACGAACTAACGAATATGTATTTACTCTTTAAATTATCATTAAAATGAGATTTAACTTTTAAGAGGAACGATTTTTATATTCAAAGCCTATCGATCGAATATTTTTTACTTGAATAATGATTCTGATACTATTATCTTTAATTTTAAAAACCCTATGACAGTTCGTAATTTCTTATTTTATATTTATAAATGAACACATATGAACACAACAGCATATATCCCGAAGATCAATAAAAAAATATGCATTCAAAAGTAGAGTAATTTATGAATTCTGAAAGACTCCTAAAAAAAAATCGAAAAACGGTTTCAAAAATTATATTGAAATGAGTCAAGCCCAAAGCAACCAAACACGTAGTTCTTCGGCTCATTTCTCAAATTCATCTCAGTCTGCTAAGTACGGAGGCTTAATTCAGAGACCTCTTACTAAGCGTCTGAAAACCGCATTTTTCCATTATATCGCTTTCTTTGACAATTATCCCATTACAAATTCGGCATTTCACACAATAATCACTATATTAAGATTATTGCAATTCATCGGCCCTACTTTTATGCCACAATCAAAATTATTATGGGGTAAGGAAAACGCTATCAAGACAACACTTTCAGTTTTCCAGTGCACATTCTGGTACACAACATCTGGAATCAATATCTACTCTATTGGTTTCCCAATTCTTTTAGCATTTACTATTTTTGAAATTTTATATCTTTTCACGTTCGCAGGTTTGGCTTGGCACTACGAGCAAACTGCTAAGACAAACAAGTACATTGCATACGTAATGAACGGCTTAGGCTTATCCGTTTTCTTCCTGATTCAGCCCTTCTTAGAACACGTTGCAGTTGCATGCTGCACATTAATGGGCAACAAAAATAAGTCTATCAGTGTCCCGATCATTGTTATTACATGCATTGCTGAAATAACAATTCTCATCATGCTTGTTTTCTTATCAACATTCTTCATCCGCTCATTGAACTTCCACCCGATTTCTTTCCTCTCACTTGAAGAATATCCACAGAAGATGATGATGATCTATACTTTGATCGTTACAATTATTTTATCTTGCGTCGTATACTTGAATCGCTTAGCACAAATAATCGGCCTTTGCTTATGCATGGTTGTCTACGGACTTTCAATTTCCGTAATTTTCTTCAAGGGTACATTTGTTGATATCAACACACAGAAGTTTGTTCTCGCACTCTCTTTCTGGGGTATCTTCAACTGCATCACAAACGTCATCTTCCTCGCTATCAACAAGACAGCTGGCCAAGTTGGACTCGCAATATTAGTTCTTTTGTGCGCACTTTCTTACATCATTTCCCTTTTCATTGTACAGAGAAAGATCACATCTCACATGGCCTTGCTCGACCAGTTCGAAATGGACCACGAAGTAGGAATATTCAAGAGACCATCGAAGTTAGTTAACGTTGCATTAACTGGCTTCCTCTATGTCCATCCAACATGCATTGACTTCTCCATTTTCAAGAGCGCTTGCGTCGAATGGGCAAACGATGGTGAATTATGGTTCGTATTTGCCAAGTTCTGCGCTATTTACACAGAGAATACTCAGCTTTTGAGTATCATTTCACAGTCAATCCAAATGAACCACATTAAGTCGCAGCTTGCCAAGTTTGCTGTATCTCAGATTTCCGCCATCCAAAAGACCCGTGAAGTGAACCTTACACCAGATCTCAAGCAGAAGATCGAGAAGATCTCCAAGCTCATGAACCACTCCAAGCGTAAAATGCGTAATGTCTGGGATCTCATTCTCCAAGGCGACACGAAGGATCTCGAGACCAACATCAAATCCGTATACGTTTCCGTTGGAAATCTTCAGAAGGAACTCGACCAACTCCTCATGAAGTTCCCTAATAACAGATTTGTTGCTCGTCTCTACGCCCGTTACATGAATGAGATCATTGCTGATCCAGCCGGATTCAAGCAGTGGCACGACAACACACAACTCCTTCAGCGTGGTATCAATGTCGTTCCAGATAACGTCCACGAACTTGGTTTAGCTGTTTTCGAGAACATTCCAAACAAGACAGTTACAGATCTTGTTACAACCAAGACAATGCTCGAAACAGATATGTCCATTGAAGATTTCGCCGATGAAGATACGAAAGGAGGCACAAAGACACTTATGTCAGATCTCATTGATTCACATCATGTCAAAGGTATCCAACTTCTTAAGAAATTGATCATTGTCTCCACGATTGTTTTCATTTTCATTCCAACGATTTGTATCATTGCTTGCTACAAATACACCAACACAAAGATTGTCAGACCACTCGATTACCTCTATGGTATGGCATATCTTAGACAACTCAATTTCATGCTTGCATCCATTTCCGTCAAGAACATCATTGTTAATCTTAAGAATGCTAATAATCAACCAATATCTGATGATCCATACATTAAAGACATCAGTTACAAATCATTCGGTGGAACACATAATTACACACTTATTCTCAGATATTTACTTAAAGAAGTTAATGAAGTTTCCACTTATTTGGATTCATTTAGAAAGGCAACAGATCTCAGTGATAACATGAAGAAAGCAAAGAACATTATCTTCAGTGATACAATTCCATTCTATTACTTCTATTCTATTACAAATTACACATATAAATTACAATCTGCTGAAAAGATTGTTTCATCAGTTGCTAACCAACTTTCTAAAATTACTGATGATTCATATGTTGTAACAAACTCATCAATTAGTTCCACAGATCTTTTGATTGGCTGGAACAACTATGTTGAACCAGGTGATTACATTTCTCAAGCTCTTAAATATGTATTCCTTCATCTTTCATCAATAACAACAAAGTATCGTGATATGTTCCTTTACATCATGATTGGTTATATCTGTCTTGTTGTTATTGCTATTTCTGCTTGCATGTTCTATGGTTTGCATGTTCTCAAGAAGAACAAAATTCAGTTGTTCAGAGTATTCACTTATCTTCCAAAGACAGTTATTTCTAATGTTTCCGCATCATTCTATTCCATCAAGAACAACAAAGATAAGACAACAACGAATACAAACACATCATCATCAAATGAAAACGCTTCTTCAAAGCCAGAAGAAGCAATGCTCAAAGTATTCACATCTATCGGTGAATCATCATATGGCGTTGATACTTCCTACATCTTCTTAGTTTTCGTTGCTGCTTTGATTGTTTTCGGATGCCTTGCTGGTTACTACGGATGCGTCATGTACAGAACACTTTGCTATGAGATGAGAATTTCATCACCACACATCAACTACTTACTTGGTGCTTCATCATACATGCATGGTATGTTTGCAACACTCATGAAAGTTGCTATTTACCAGGTCGGCCTCCATGATGTCATAAACGACACAGAAGCACAACTTACTTTGGTTATAAAGATGATTAACACTATGAATAACTATTACCACTTGGCGAGATTCGGCGGCGAAGGCGATCTCGATCATCCTTATGTTGGTATGGCTAAAGGCATTGATGAATCCTCAAAGCAGACCACATGCAAACAGACAAAGAACATCACTAATGATTTCACAGATATCATTACTTGCTTCGATTCTGATCAACAAGTATATCTATTACTTGCTTTGATTAAAATTACCGAAGTAAGAAAGAACATTCCAATTGGTGGCGACTTGAGCTCCATTTGGAACTTAGGTCCAATTGTTTTGTACGAAACATTGTTCTATCCAATGGCAAACTCAATTGTCGCAACAATCAAAGAGGATACAGGAAAGGCATTCACAAATTTACTCACAAAGTTAATCATCTTCTTAGTTTTGGTTGTCATTGCTTTGGTTATCATTATCATCCAGATCAACTCGATGGAGAAACCATTGATTTTCGCATTGAAGCAACTCCTTCATTGCCCAGAAGATGTTTGCCTTAAGATCCCTAAGATCATGTCATTACTTGCTGGTGATTACTCCAATGATAATGATGATTCCGCTGATAGAGATGAAGAGTTCTTCTCTCATGTCGTCAACAAACTTACAGATATGATTTGTGTCTCATCAATTTCTGAAGGCACAATTATTTCTGTCAACAAATCATTCGAGACAGCATTCGGCATCACTGACTCATCAACACTCATTGGAACACAGTTACATGACTTCTTCAATGACACAAGATTCACTGGTGGCATTGACCAGCTCTTCTCTAAGTCACAGGCCAAGGTTCAGTACAAACAAGGTGATCAGACAATCCATCTCTTGTTCACTTCTGTCAACATCGGTGGTGAAACAATCATCGAAGGCCGTGATATCTCAATGCAGGTCAGACACGAAACATTGATCAGTGATGAGAAGAAGAGATCAGATATCATGCTCGCTTCCATCCTTCCAGCTTCTTTGGTTCCTCGTGTACAGGCTGGAGAAAGCAACATCTCATTCGCTGTCAAATCTGTCACAGTTTCATTCATTGATATTGTTTCATTCACTCCATGGTGCGGTTCCCATGAAGCACAGTATGTCATGAAGATGCTCAACCTCATCTTCAAGGAGTTTGACTCTCTTGTCAACTCCCTTCCAACAATGACAAGATGCAAATGCATCGGTGACTGCTACATGTCTGCTGGTGGTATTTTCGATGAAGTCAACCAACCATCAGTTCACGCAAGAGAAGTCGTCGAATTCGGCAGACAAGCAATCAAGAAGATCTTGGAAATCGACCAGCAACATAACGAGAAGCTCCAGATCAGAGTCGGTGTAAACACTGGTGGCCCAATTGTCGCTGGTATCTTAGGTACAGATAAGCCAACATTCGAAATCCTTGGTCCAGCTATCAACATGGCTCAACAAATGGAGCACAATGGTGTACCAATGAACGTGCACTTGTCAAGAGCTGTTTACGAACTTATCTACGGTGATAAGTTCGAGATCAAGGAACGTGGTGAGATAGAAACCAACCACGGTAAGGTGTTTACTTATCTTGTTTCCCCATGAAATTAATTTTATATAATCTTTTTTTTACATTTACAATTTTTGATCATTTTTCTTAAAATATATTTTATTTAAATATTCAATTCTTTTTAATCTAATTTTAAATCTATAAATTTGAAATCAATTTTTTTTTATTTTTAGAAAAATAAAATGAATATTATTGTATCATATGCATTTGCACCATGAACACGCTCGTCGTTTAATCAGATTTAGTCCATTTACCAAATTTAGATTGATTTATCATTAGCACAGGTTTGATGAAAGCCAATTTGACAAAAGTTCTCATCATTCTGGAGTTTCATTCTAAGACGTAGACTAAAAATAGTGCCATTCATCATTATTGTCTCGATTTTGGATCTTTTTCTTTAATTCCTTTTAACCTATGCAATTTTTATATTCACCATTGACAGAGATATTAGAATTTGTAGATTATTTGTTGATCTAACCATATTATTAATTTGTTCTCTAGTGATTTTGTATTAACAGGCTGCGGAAAGAATGTCATGAGCAAATTGCATACGTTTTATCGAATAATGAGCAAGAATTGTTTAAAGCTTAATGGTTGAATTCTTCACTTAAAGATATGAGCTCTCAATTTTCGACCCCCAATATACGTTTATTTTAGTTTCGGCATATTAACATGAAGCAAGAGCCAAACCCTTAAAGACGTGTCCTCTAGTTTTGCCAACTCTTTCATATATTGTAACTATTTTCAGGAAAAAACGCAAATTCAAAATTAGAAATTCACATTTAATCGAGTATAGTATTAAATTACTATCTTTCGTACACGGACCAAGCAACAACTCAAGGTGCATGCTCATTACAGACAAAATCCCCTCTAGTGCACTTAAATTGGGTGAGTTAGCACCAAACAAGCCATAAGTTAAAGATCTGAACTTGCTCCAGACAATGTATCACTTTAGTTATGAATGCACCAGAAATCCGTCCCAAACTCATACATTTCTACGCTAATCACGATAATAAATATACTATTTTGTACTTTTTACAATAAATCTCTCTTTGTTACACTAAAAAATCAATGTGCATTTCGTTGCACCAGTTTTGAATCTTGTTAAATAATGATTTTTGTTACTTTCATGATACAGTCCCATTTAGTAAACGGATTATTTACAAAATAAAAATAAAAAATATATTTTTTATTTACGATTTTTTATATTTGGATTTTTAAGGCATAATTTAGAAAATATTAATAATTTAATCGATTTGATATTAAGAATGTTGTAAACAGAAATTCATCAAAAGTGACACCTCAGAAAAGCTAAAATATTGAATTTTTGGAACTTTTGATAGAGCACGTTTTCAAATATTAATTAAAGTCAATGTATATTTTGTAAAGATTCTTTTTAATAAAAAAATAAAATTTTGAAGAAGAACACAAAATCTTCTGAAAAATAATATCACATAAACTCATATTATTTTCTAATATATAACTATTTTATATAAAAATCAAATTCAATGATCTTAAAAGCGAAGGATAAACCTCAAAATTTACGAATATAATGAGTGGGAATATAATGCTTATCTATCATAAAACCATATGAAATATTAATTTTTGCTTTACGCTAATTTTTGACGAATTAGCAAAAAATGTTAAATGTTAACACTCAGTCCATTTGAATATGAAAATAAAATTGACTTTGATTAAATGTTTTTATTTATCATGCAATTCTTCTTGCTAATTGTCTCAAAAATTAGGCGTAAAGCAAAAATTAATATTTCATATGGTTTTATGATAGATAAGCATTATATTCCCACTCATTATATTCGTAAATTTTGAGGTTTATCCTTCGCTTTTAAGATCATTGAATTTGATTTTTATATAAAATAGTTATATATTAGAAAATAATATGAGTTTATGTGATATTATTTTTCAGAAGATTTCATTCTATATGCCTATGAAAAGTACTCTCAAAACTAACTTTTTCCTAATTATAATTAAATCTAGAATATTGTATTATGCTTAGTATTATTTCATTTTTCTCATTCAATTTAGAATTTACAAATGTCAAAAAATTGAGAGCTGTCACTTTTGATGAATTTCTGTTTACAACAAGAAAGACATTTAAAATTCATAAAAGATCCAAATAATTTCATATCCAAAGTTATTAATATTTGAAGATTTGAGGAAAGAAAAGGAGAAATATTGCATATGAAATGTTTTCAAAAAATACATCAGAAATTGTAAAAGAATTTTAATAATTAATAAGAGTTGGATGGGTTAAAATTTGTGATGAAACCACCAGATGCTAACTCACGCCACACGTACACCGAAGCATTCTATCACGCAACCACCCGATGCTAACTCACGCCACACATACACAGAAGCATTCTATCACGCAACCACCCGATGCTAACTCACGCCACACATACACAGAAGCATTCTATCACGCAACCACCCAATTTGACATTAATTTTTATTAATCTTATTTTCATTACTATATACAACCAACCAATTTGACATTAATTTTTATTAATATATTTTTCATTACTATATGCAACCACCCAATTTGACATTAATATTCATAAATATATTTATCAAACTTATATGCACCCAACGAATTTTCAAATTCCTATCAACCACTTCTTTATTTTTATATTTTACAATTCTTTTATATACAAATTCAATAAAAAGTTTTTATTCACTCATCATCTCTACTTCTTTATTATCTTCAATCTCATTCTAGTAGCTCTCGCATCTTTTACTTCCTTCATTAATTCAGGCAAGTATTTTTCCAACCAAATTTCTGGTTTATTTTGTAATGCAGATTCATAATTTTTGATTGTTTTTCCAGAGAATTGATTAAATCTTTGGCATCTTGGAACATTTCAAGATTATAAAGCAGTTTTACGACTAAAACTGCTTTATTTTTATCGTCAATATCAATAAATTCTGCGTATTTTGATATTTCGATCGGCGAACTCTTTTCTTTGTGATCCACGAGTTCATCCTGATCACCTACATTTTTATCGATTGGGAATTCTATGATTTCACCTACGTTTTCTCCTATTTTCATAACATGTATGCCTGCAGAGGGAACATGACTCTTATTCATAAAGAAATCCTTGCAATATTTACAAGGATTCTTATCAATATTAATATCATTATAGGAGAATCCGCAATGTATGCATTTTTCGTTTAACAAGTCATTCTTCTCGCGTTTTTGCTTATTAATGGGATCAATTGATTCATTAATCCTAATGATAGTATCATTCAGAATGAATTTGATGAAAGTAGAAAAGTTTCTTGCTTTTTTTGCAAGTTCATTAATGTGTCTATGCTTACCCTCTGCACTATTATTAGTGCTTATAGGTGGAATGCAGTGGTATGCTGCTAAATGCTCTTGATATTTATATATCTGCTTCCATTTTTCCAGCTGCTCATCTGATATATTCTTTGTAGCATACATTTTCTGAACCGATGGATCAAAACATTTGTAATTGTCCTCAAAATCTTGGGCCGATTTTGATAATAATACTATCAAAGCAAAAACATGTAGTAAAGTATTATTGCCCATGGTTCCGAGATAGTGCCTAATACAGATATAATTTTGGAAATGATTCGTATTCAAAAATTTTAAAACTCCAGTACCTAAATCGCTCATCCATTTGATTCTTGAAAAGTGCTCCATAATGTTTAATGATTTAAATTCAATATTCATGGCTGTAAGCCACCGTTGATAAGCAGCGGATGATTCGCTGCGCCCTATGTATATCCCTAGAGGGTAACCTCGCATATAGTAATTACCACGAGGAAAAATAAATATATATTTCGGCCATGAAAAAGTAGCATCTAAGTGAATTAAATTACACTCCAACGCCAAATTTCCTGATTCGCTTGGAATATATATAAGAAATTCTATAGGATTTCCATTGACGAATAAACTATCACTTCTTATCGTTGTGCTATAATTTACATAAAATTTCCCGGGATATGAAGTTAAGATATCACCAATCTCATTATCATGCTTTATTTTTTCCTGTATTTCATCTTGCAGAGGATGTCCTGGGAGATCAACTTTCGTTATTTGAATGTACCATTTTAACCTCCCTGAAAACTCTTTGGGTAATTTTATGTTTTTCATGTTTTTTGGTACAGTAATCATCCACAACGTATCTGATACTTTTGAATATTCAAAGGATACGATTTTGTCATACAATGTGATCTTAAAGTAATAATAATTATCTGTAGAAATTTTTAAAGGGGAATAATCTTCGTTTTGAAGTAGAAAATAATTTAAGTTTACAGATCGATCAGAACTTATATTGGAAAGGCCCAAATGAATAAATGCTGGCATTTGTTCCAAAAACTTCAATGTTTGTTCATAAGTTAACACATTGATATGAATACCAGGGCTTATTAGAATTAATTGCATTGATTTGAGTTTTTCAATATCAGTATTTTTAGAGCATTCAAAACAAATATGGCAACCATCTATTGTAATTGGAGACCGATCAACTGGAATTTTTTCTATGGATTCATGAAATTGTTTGATCGCTGTAAATTTAATACCCATGATTTGTTCAAAATCTGCTTGAATTTTTTTGTCAGCTTTCAAACAAGCTTTTGCTAAAATTTCCAGAAGGTCATTGTTTTTTATTTGATTCAAAACATTAAAGTTCTTGTACATAAAATCATTATTTTGAATTAGGGCCTCATGGAAGATTAAATGAATCTTTAAACGAATAACTTTGCTTTCATTCAAATTCATTACTGATATAATATTATTTGTTGAAACAATCGAAGAGAGTAATGGATTTCTAAATGTAGAAAATAACTCTGAGATATTGTATGCAAAAGATAAAACATACTTGATTTGGTTTGTAAATTGATAAGTCTGCAAATTGAATTTATCATTCATTTTGAAAATTGTTTCGTTTGGGCTTGACATTATCAATGCTTTCATGATTGGTGTAACATTATCTATATTACACGAATTTAAAATATTAATTGATTCAAATTTAACTGCTAGTTCATAGAAAGAATATTTACTATTATCCAATATAGATCTGATACGTATTTGATAATATTCTTCACCATTTTGATTTGTTTGATCTGAAATTAAAACATTAATAAAATCTTCGATTGTTAAATCACACGATTTTCCTGAAAAAGCAAAAATATTCGAATATCTTTTATCGCCATTAATTATTGCTTGTATTAATGGTTTAGAAATTCCTGCTTTTGAGTATAATTCCTGGTCAAATGAAAAATTTTGTAAGAAACCTATAACCTGTGCATAAAATTTGGGGCGGGCAATTATAAATGCTTCTAAAAATTTAAGAATATATTGTTCCCCTAGACGATGGATTTTGATTTTAATTTGACTGAGATCTGTTTGCAAATATTTTTCACTTATAATCATATTTACCATTTCTGTAAAAGCTTCAGCGGATTTCTGAAATTTAGGTGTTGTTTCATATGTTTGAAGATACTTTACTTCATCGCTATTCGAGATAAAACGCTCTTTGAGTTCCTCCAAATAACAAATGATAGATTTATTTTCAAATCCAAATAATTTATGTCCAAAATTATATACATTCTTAATATTTCTGTTTAATTCTTTGATTTTTGAAACGATTTGTCCCCAAGGATATGATGGTGAATCTCCGACATATGCATTTGATAATGAATCCAAAACAGTGAATTTAGGTTTACCATCTTGATAAGTTATTTTATTTGTATACCATTCTTTTTGATAGGGTTTATTGGAAGAATAATATAAAATTTTTGAAATATACCCATCTGGATAAATTGTTGAATCAGAATTTACACTATTACATCTAATAGAACCCAACTGAATTAAAATCAAATCATCCGAAACATTTAATGGTAGATGAAGATGGTTTAGCATTAAAAAAATTGTCACTTTTTAAAAATTTCGGATTTTTAAGAGTATGTTGAAAATTAAACATACTCTTAATATATGTTAATAATTATCATTTGATAAAATTATTTAAATAGTAATCAAAATATTGTTATAAATATTAATGGAGTTGAAAAATTATGATCATAAAAGTAAGATGTTAGCATCTAGCCTCAGTAGATACTAAGTCATATCAGAATAGACACATATTCATCCTCAATTGACTCTTACTCATCTTCAATTGATTCTCACAAATAATCAATTGATCCTCACTACTGATCAATTGATTCTCACAAATAATCAATTGATTCGCATTAATTATCAATAGATTCTCACTAAGAATCAATTGATTCTCAGTCACCCTAAATTGATTCTCACTACTTATTAATTGATTCTTACTCATCCTTAATTGATTCTCGCTAAGAATCAAGTGATTCTCACTCTTCCTCAATTTCTTCTTAGTATTATTCAATTGATTCTCACTGATGTTCAGTTGAATCTCACTAATAATCAAATGATTCTCACTCATCCTCAATTGATTGTCACTTATTCACAATTTATTCTTAAACAACCTTAATTAACTCCCAGTATTCTTCAATTGATTCTCACTAATTATAATTTGATTCTCAGTCATCCTCAATTTATTCTAACTCAATAAGAATATGAATATGAAAATGGATTGGAATAGGTGATAATTAAAATATATTGATATGAATTTGTGAGAGTGTCTTTAATAAAGAAAAATTTGTCAAAGAACAATAATGTCAAATTGGGTGGGAGCATATAGTAATGAAATATTTATTGATAAATATTAATGTCATAATAATTGAGAGCATGTAGTAATGAAAAATTAATTGATAAATAATAATATTAAATAGGGTGATTGCATTGATCAATACATATATATGAATGAATTTCGATGTCAAACCGTCAGTCATATTGTTAGTCAAAACGTCAGTTATATTCTCATTCATACACTCACTCAAACCGTCAGTCATATTGTCAGTCAAACTCTCAGTCATATTGTCACTCAAACTGTCAGCCAATTGTCAGCTAAACTCTAAGTCATATTCTAACTAAAGCCGTCACTCATATTGTCAGTCAAAACGTCAGTCATGTTGTCACTCAAACTATCAGTCTTATTCTCACTAAAACCATCAGTCATACACTCTCTTAAACTATGAGTCATATTGTCACCCAAACTCTCAGTCATATTCTAAATAAAACCGTAAGTCATAGAGGCTGTCAAACCGTCAGTCATATTGTCGGTCAAACCGTCAGTCATATTGTCAGTCAAACTGTCAGTCTTACTCTCAATAAAAAGCTAATTCATAGTGTCTGTCAAACCACAGTCATATTGTCACTCAACTGTCAGTAATATTCTAATTAAAGCCGTCAGTCATATTGTCAGTCAAACTGTAAGTCATACACTCACTCAAATCAACAATCATATTGTCACCCAAACATCAGTCTTATTCTCACTAAAACCGTCAGTCATATTGTCAGTCAAATCTCATATTGTCACTCAAACCGTCAGTCATATTGTCAGTCAAACTGTCAGTCATTCACTCACTCAAATCAACAGTCATATTGTCACTCAAACTGTCAGTCTTATTCTCACCCAAACCGACAGTCATATATTCATTCAAATTAGCAGTCATATTGTCACCCAAACTGTCAGTCTTATTCTAACTAAAAAGCTAATTCATAGTGTGTGTCAAACCGAAGTCATATTGTCACTCAAATTGTCAGTCATAGACTCACTCAAATCAACAGTCATATTGTCACCCAAACTGTCAGTCTTATTCTCGCTAAAACCATTAGTCATACACTCTCTTAAACTATGAGTCATATTGTCACCCAAACTCTCAGTTATATTCTAAATAAAACCGTAAGTCATAGAGGCTGTCAAACAGTCAGTCATATTCTAACTAAAAAGCTAATTCATAGTGTCTGTCAAACCGTCAGTCATATTGTCACTCAAATTGTCAGTCTTATTCTAACTAAAAAGCTAATTCATAGTGTCTGTCAAACCGAAGTCATATTGTCACCCAAACTGTCAGTCTTATTCTCACTAAAACCATCAGTCATACACTCTCTTAAACTATGAGTCATATTGTCACCCAAACTCTCAATCATATTCTAAATAAAACCGAAGTCATATTGTCAGTCAAAATATCAGTCTTATCCTAACTAAAAAGCTAATTCATAGTGTCTGTCAAACCGTCAGTCATATTGTCACTCAAACTCTCAATCATATTCTAAATAAAACCGAAGTCATATTGTCAGTCAAACCGTCAGTCATATTGTCACTCAAACTGTCAGTCTTATTCTAACTAAAAAGCTAATTCATAGTGTCTGTCAAACCGAAGTCATATTGTCACCCAAACTGTCAGTCTTATTCTCGCTAAAACCATCAGTCATACACTCTCTTAAACTATGAGTCATATTGTCACCCAAACTCTCAGTTATATTCTAAATAAAACCGTAAGTCATAGAGGCTGTCAAACAGTCAGTCATATTCTAACTAAAAAGCTAATTCATAGTGTCTGTCAAACCGTCAGTCATATTGTCACTCAAATTGTCAGTCTTATTCTAACTAAAAAGCTAATTCATAGTGTCTGTCAAACCGAAGTCATATTGTCACCCAAACTGTCAGTCTTATTCTCGCTAAAACCATCAGTCATACACTCTCTTAAACTATGAGTCATATTGTCACCCAAACTCTCAATCATATTCTAAATAAAACCGAAGTCATATTGTCAGTCAAAATATCAGTCTTATCCTAACTAAAAAGCTAATTCATAGTGTCTGTCAAACCGTCAGTCATATTGTCACTCAAATTGTCAGTCTTATTCTAACTAAAAAGCTAATTCATAGTGTCTGTCAAACCGAAGTCATATTGTCACCCAAACTGTCAGTCTTATTCTCGCTAAAACCATCAGTCATACACTCTCTTAAACTATGAGTCATATTGTCACCCAAACTCTCAATCATATTCTAAATAAAACCGAAGTCATATTGTCAGTCAAAATATCAGTCTTATCCTAACTAAAAAGCTAATTCATAGTGTGTGTCAAACCGTCAGTCATATTGTCACTCAAACTGTCAGTCTTATTCTCGCTAAAACCGTAAGTCATAATGTGTGTCAAACCGTCAGTCATATTGTCACTCAAACTGTCAGTTTTACTCTCAATAAAAAGCTAATTCATAGTGTCTGTCAAACCGAAGTCATATTGTCACCCAAAATATCAGTCTTATCCTAACTAAAAAGCTAATTCATAGTGTCTGTCAAACCGTCAGTCATATTGTCACTCAAACTGTCAGTCTTATTCTAACTAAAAAGCTAATTCATAGTGTCTGTCAAACCGAAGTCATATTGTCACCCAAACTGTCAGTCTTATTCTCGCTAAAACCATTAGTCATACACTCTCTTAAACTATGAGTCATATTGTCACCCAAACTCTCAGTTATATTCTAAATAAAACCGTAAGTCATAGAGGCTGTCAAACAGTCAGTCATATTCTAACTAAAAAGCTAATTCATAGTGTCTGTCAAACCGTCAGTCATATTGTCACTCAAACTGTCAGTTTTACTCTCAATAAAAAGCTAATTCATAGTGTGTGTCAAACCGAAGTCATATTGTCACTCAAATTGTCAGTCATACACTCACTCAAATCAACAGTCATATTGTCACCCAAACTGTCAGTCTTATTCTCACTAAAACCATCAGTCATACACTCTCTTAAACTATGAGTCATATTGTCACCCAAACTCTCAATCATATTCTAAATAAAACCGTAAGTCATAGAGGCTGTCAAACAGTCAGTCATATTCTAACTAAAAAGCTAATTCATAGTGTCTGTCAAACCGTCAGTCATATTGTCACTCAAATTGTCAGTCTTATTCTAACTAAAAAGCTAATTCATAGTGTCTGTCAAACCGAAGTCATATTGTCACTCAAATTGTCAGTCATACACTCACTCAAATCAACAGTCATATTGTCACCCACACTCTCAGTCATATTCTAAATAAAACCTTAAGTCATAGAGGCTGTCAAACCGTCAGTCATATTGTCACTCAAATTGTCAGTCATACACTCACTCAAATCAACAGTCATATTGTCTGTCAAACCGTCAGTCATATTGTCACTCAAACTGTCAGTCTTATTCTAACTAAAAAGCTAATTCATAGTGTGTGTCAAACCGAAGTCATATTGTCACTCAAATTGTCAGTCATACACTCACTCAAATCAACAGTCATAGTGTCTGTCAAACCACAGTCATATTGTCACTCAAACTATCAGTCTTATTCTAACTAAAACCGTAAGTCATAGTGTGTGTCAAACCGTCAGTCATATTGTCAGTCAAACTTTCAGTCATACACTCACTCGAATCAACAGTCATAGTGTCTGTCAAACCACAGTCATATTGTCAGTCAAACTATCAGTCTTATTCTAACTAAAACCGTAAGTCATAGTGTGTGTCAAACCGTCAGTCATATTGTCAGTCAAACTCTCAAGCATACACTCACTCGAATCAACAGTCATAGTGTCTGTCAAACCGAAGTCATATTGTCACCCAAACTGTCAGTCTTATTCTCACTAAAACCATCAGTCATACACTCTCTTAAACTATGAGTCATATTGTCACCCAAACTCTCAATCATATTCTAAATAAAACCGTAAGTCATAGAGGCTGTCAAACAGTCAGTCATATTCTAACTAAAAAGCTAATTCATAGTGTCTGTCAAACCGTCAGTCATATTGTCACTCAAACTGTCAGTCTTATTCTAACTAAAAAGCTAATTCATAGTGTCTGTCAAACCGAAGTCATATTGTCACCCAAACTGTCAGTCTTATTCTCGCTAAAACCATCAGTCATACACTCTCTTAAACTATGAGTCATATTGTCACCCAAACTCTCAATCATATTCTAAATAAAACCGAAGTCATATTGTCAGTCAAAATATCAGTCTTATCCTAACTAAAAAGCTAATTCATAGTGTCTGTCAAACCGTCAGTCATATTGTCACTCAAACTGTCAGTCTTATTCTAACTAAAAAGCTAATTCATAGTGTCTGTCAAACCGAAGTCATATTGTCACCCAAACTGTCAGTCTTATTCTCGCTAAAACCATCAGTCATACACTCTCTTAAACTATGAGTCATATTGTCACCCAAACTCTCAATCATATTCTAAATAAAACCGAAGTCATATTGTCAGTCAAAATATCAGTCTTATCCTAACTAAAAAGCTAATTCATAGTGTCTGTCAAACCGTCAGTCATATTGTCACTCAAACTGTCAGTCTTATTCTAACTAAAAAGCTAATTCATAGTGTCTGTCAAACCGAAGTCATATTGTCACTCAAACTGTCAGTCTTATTCTAACTAAAACCGTAAGTCATAATGTGTGTCAAACCGTCAGTCATATTGTCACTCAAACTGTCAGTCTTATTCTAACTAAAAAGCTAATTCATAGTGTCTGTCAAACCGAAGTCATATTGTCACCCAAACTGTCAGTCTTATTCTCACTAAAACCATCAGTCATACACTCTCTTAAACTATGAGTCATATTGTCACCCAAACTCTCAAGCATACACTCACTCGAATCAACAGTCATAGTGTCTGTCAAACCACAGTCATATTGTCACTCAAACTATCAGTCTTATTCTAACTAAAACCGTAAGTCATAGTGTGTGTCAAACCGTCAGTCATATTGTCAGTCAAACTTTCAGTCATACACTCACTCAAATCAACAGTCATATTGTCATCCAAACTATCAGTCTTATTCTCACTAAAACCGTAAGTCATATTGTCACTCAAACCGTCAGTCATATTGTCATTAAAACGGTCAGTCATACACTCACTCGAATCAACAGTCATAGTGTCTGTCAAACCACAGTCATATTGTCACTCTATCAGTCTTATTCTAACTAAAACCGTAAGTCATAGTGTGTGTCAAACCGTCAGTCATATTGTCAGTCAAACTCTCAAGCATACACTCACTCGAATCAACAGTCATAGTGTCTGTCAAACCACAGTCATATTGTCAGTCAAACTATCAGTCTTATTCTAACTAAAACCGTAAGTCATAGTGTGTGTCAAACCGTCAGTCATATTGTCAGTCAAACTTTCAGTCATACACTCACTCAAATCAACAGTCATATTGTCATCCAAACTATCAGTCTTATTCTCACTAAAACCGTAAGTCATATTGTCACTCAAACCGTCAGTCATATTGTCATTAAAACGGTCAGTCATACACTTACTCAAATCAACAGTCATATTGTCAGTCAAACTATCAGTCTTATTCTAACTAAAACCGTAAGTCATCGTGTGTGTCAAACTGTCAGTCATATTGTCACTCAAACTGTCAGTCTTATTCTAACTAAAAAGCTAATTCATAGTGTCTGTCAAACCGAAGTCATATTGTCACTCAAATTGTCAGTCTTATTCTCGCTAAAACCATCAGTCATACACTCTCTTAAACTATGAGTCATATTGTCACCCAAACTCTCAATCATATTCTAAATAAAACCGAAGTCATATTGTCAGTCAAAATATCAGTCTTATCCTAACTAAAAAGCTAATTCATAGTGTGTGTCAAACCGTCAGTCATATTGTCACTCAAACTGTCAGTCTTATTCTCGCTAAAACCGTAAGTCATAATGTGTGTCAAACCGTCAGTCATATTGTCACTCAAACTGTCAGTTTTACTCTCAATAAAAAGCTAATTCATAGTGTCTGTCAAACCGTCAGTCATATTGTCACTCAAACTGTCAGTCTTATTCTAACTAAAAAGCTAATTCATAGTGTCTGTCAAACCGAAGTCATATTGTCACCCAAACTGTCAGTCTTATTCTCGCTAAAACCATCAGTCATACACTCTCTTAAACTATGAGTCATATTGTCACCCAAACTCTCAATCATATTCTAAATAAAACCGAAGTCATATTGTCAGTCAAAATATCAGTCTTATCCTAACTAAAAAGCTAATTCATAGTGTCTGTCAAACCGTCAGTCATATTGTCACTCAAACTGTCAGTCTTATTCTAACTAAAAAGCTAATTCATAGTGTCTGTCAAACCGAAGTCATATTGTCACCCAAACTGTCAGTCTTATTCTCGCTAAAACCATCAGTCATACACTCTCTTAAACTATGAGTCATATTGTCACCCAAACTCTCAATCATATTCTAAATAAAACCGAAGTCATATTGTCAGTCAAAATATCAGTCTTATCCTAACTAAAAAGCTAATTCATAGTGTCTGTCAAACCGTCAGTCATATTGTCACTCAAACTGTCAGTCTTATTCTAACTAAAAAGCTAATTCATAGTGTCTGTCAAACCGAAGTCATATTGTCACTCAAACTGTCAGTCTTATTCTAACTAAAACCGTAAGTCATAATGTGTGTCAAACCGTCAGTCATATTGTCACTCAAACTGTCAGTCTTATTCTAACTAAAAAGCTAATTCATAGTGTCTGTCAAACCGAAGTCATATTGTCACCCAAACTGTCAGTCTTATTCTCACTAAAACCATCAGTCATAC
This sequence comes from Trichomonas vaginalis G3, assembly GCF_026262505.1. NCBI lineage: Eukaryota > Parabasalia > Trichomonadida > Trichomonadidae > Trichomonas > Trichomonas vaginalis. Next base: position 23,178,140 of record NC_067207.1, read on the forward strand.
ACTCTCTTAAACTATGAGTCATATTGTCACCCAAACTCTCAAGCATACACTCACTCGAATCAACAGTCATAGTGTCTGTCAAACCACAGTCATATTGTCACTCAAACTATCAGTCTTATTCTAACTAAAACCGTAAGTCATAGTGTGTGTCAAACCGTCAGTCATATTGTCAGTCAAACTTTCAGTCATACACTCACTCAAATCAACAGTCATATTGTCATCCAAACTATCAGTCTTATTCTCACTAAAACCGTAAGTCATATTGTCACTCAAACCGTCAGTCATATTGTCATTAAAACGGTCAGTCATACACTCACTCGAATCAACAGTCATAGTGTCTGTCAAACCACAGTCATATTGTCACTCAAACTATCAGTCTTATTCTAACTAAAACCGTAAGTCATAGTGTGTGTCAAACCGTCAGTCATATTGTCAGTCAAACTCTCAAGCATACACTCACTCGAATCAACAGTCATAGTGTCTGTCAAACCACAGTCATATTGTCAGTCAAACTATCAGTCTTATTCTAACTAAAACCGTAAGTCATAGTGTGTGTCAAACCGTCAGTCATATTGTCAGTCAAACTTTCAGTCATACACTCACTCAAATCAACAGTCATATTGTCATCCAAACTATCAGTCTTATTCTCACTAAAACCGTAAGTCATATTGTCACTCAAACCGTCAGTCATATTGTCATTAAAACGGTCAGTCATACACTTACTCAAATCAACAGTCATATTGTCAGTCAAACTATCAGTCTTATTCTAACTAAAACCGTAAGTCATCGTGTGTGTCAAACTGTCAGTCATATTGTCACTCAAACTGTCAGTCTTATTCTAACTAAAAAGCTAATTCATAGTGTCTGTCAAACCGAAGTCATATTGTCACTCAAATTGTCAGTCTTATTCTCGCTAAAACCATCAGTCATACACTCTCTTAAACTATGAGTCATATTGTCACCCAAACTCTCAATCATATTCTAAATAAAACCGAAGTCATATTGTCAGTCAAAATATCAGTCTTATCCTAACTAAAAAGCTAATTCATAGTGTGTGTCAAACCGTCAGTCATATTGTCACTCAAACTGTCAGTCTTATTCTCGCTAAAACCGTAAGTCATAATGTGTGTCAAACCGTCAGTCATATTGTCACTCAAACTGTCAGTTTTACTCTCAATAAAAAGCTAATTCATAGTGTCTGTCAAACCGTCAGTCATATTGTCACTCAAACTGTCAGTCTTATTCTAACTAAAAAGCTAATTCATAGTGTCTGTCAAACCGAAGTCATATTGTCACCCAAACTGTCAGTCTTATTCTCGCTAAAACCATCAGTCATACACTCTCTTAAACTATGAGTCATATTGTCACCCAAACTCTCAGTTATATTCTAAATAAAACCGTAAGTCATAGAGGCTGTCAAACAGTCAGTCATATTCTAACTAAAAAGCTAATTCATAGTGTCTGTCAAACCGTCAGTCATATTGTCACTCAAACTGTCAGTTTTACTCTCAATAAAAAGCTAATTCATAGTGTGTGTCAAACCGAAGTCATATTGTCACTCAAATTGTCAGTCATACACTCACTCAAATCAACAGTCATATTGTCACCCAAACTGTCAGTCTTATTCTCACTAAAACCATCAGTCATACACTCTCTTAAACTATGAGTCATATTGTCACCCAAACTCTCAGTTATATTCTAAATAAAACCGTAAGTCATAGAGGCTGTCAAACAGTCAGTCATATTCTAACTAAAAAGCTAATTCATAGTGTCTGTCAAACCGTCAGTCATATTGTCACTCAAACTGTCAGTTTTACTCTCAATAAAAAGCTAATTCATAGTGTCTGTCAAACCGAAGTCATATTGTCACCCAAAATATCAGTCTTATCCTAACTAAAAAGCTAATTCATAGTGTGTGTCAAACCGTCAGTCATATTGTCACTCAAACTGTCAGTCTTATCCTAACTAAAAAGCTAATTCATAGTGTGTGTCAAACCGTCAGTCATATTGTCACTCAAACTGTCAGTCTTATTCTCGCTAAAACCGTAAGTCATAATGTGTGTCAAACCCTCAGTCATATTGTCACTCAAACTGTCAGTTTTACTCTCAATAAAAAGCTAATTCATAGTGTCTGTCAAACCGTCAGTCATATTGTCAGTCAAAATATCAGTCTTATCCTAACTAAAAAGCTAATTCATAGTGTCTGTCAAACCGTCAGTCATATTGTCACTCAAACTGTCAGTCTTATTCTAACTAAAAAGCTAATTCATAGTGTCTGTCAAACCGAAGTCATATTGTCACCCAAACTGTCAGTCTTATTCTCGCTAAAACCATCAGTCATACACTCTCTTAAACTATGAGTCATATTGTCACCCAAACTCTCAGTTATATTCTAAATAAAACCGTAAGTCATAGAGGCTGTCAAACAGTCAGTCATATTCTAACTAAAAAGCTAATTCATAGTGTCTGTCAAACCGTCAGTCATATTGTCACTCAAACTGTCAGTTTTACTCTCAATAAAAAGCTAATTCATAGTGTGTGTCAAACCGAAGTCATATTGTCACTCAAATTGTCAGTCATACACTCACTCAAATCAACAGTCATATTGTCACCCAAACTGTCAGTCTTATTCTCACTAAAACCATCAGTCATACACTCTCTTAAACTATGAGTCATATTGTCACCCAAACTCTCAGTTATATTCTAAATAAAACCGTAAGTCATAGAGGCTGTCAAACAGTCAGTCATATTCTAACTAAAAAGCTAATTCATAGTGTCTGTCAAACCAGTCAGTCATATTGTCACTCAAACTGTCAGTTTTACTCTCAATAAAAAGCTAATTCATAGTGTCTGTCAAACCGAAGTCATATTGTCACCCAAAATATCAGTCTTATCCTAACTAAAAAGCTAATTCATAGTGTGTGTCAAACCGTCAGTCATATTGTCACTCAAACTGTCAGTCTTATCCTAACTAAAAAGCTAATTCATAGTGTGTGTCAAACCGTCAGTCATATTGTCACTCAAACTGTCAGTCTTATTCTCGCTAAAACCGTAAGTCATAATGTGTGTCAAACCCTCAGTCATATTGTCACTCAAACTGTCAGTTTTACTCTCAATAAAAAGCTAATTCATAGTGTCTGTCAAACCGTCAGTCATATTGTCAGTCAAAATATCAGTCTTATCCTAACTAAAAAGCTAATTCATAGTGTCTGTCAAACCGTCAGTCATATTGTCACTCAAACTGTCAGTCTTATTCTAACTAAAAAGCTAATTCATAGTGTCTGTCAAACCGAAGTCATATTGTCACCCAAACTGTCAGTCTTATTCTCGCTAAAACCATCAGTCATACACTCTCTTAAACTATGAGTCATATTGTCACCCAAACTCTCAGTTATATTCTAAATAAAACCGTAAGTCATAGAGGCTGTCAAACAGTCAGTCATATTCTAACTAAAAAGCTAATTCATAGTGTCTGTCAAACCGTCAGTCATATTGTCACTCAAACTGTCAGTTTTACTCTCAATAAAAAGCTAATTCATAGTGTGTGTCAAACCGAAGTCATATTGTCACTCAAATTGTCAGTCATACACTCACTCAAATCAACAGTCATATTGTCATCCAAACTGTCAGTCTTATTCTCACTAAAACCATCAGTCATACACTCTCTTAAACTATGAGTCATATTGTCACCCAAACTCTCAGTTATATTCTAAATAAAACCGTAAGTCATAGAGGCTGTCAAACAGTCAGTCATATTCTAACTAAAAAGCTAATTCATAGTGTCTGTCAAACCGTCAGTCATATTGTCACTCAAACTGTCAGTTTTACTCTCAATAAAAAGCTAATTCATAGTGTGTGTCAAACCGAAGTCATATTGTCACTCAAATTGTCAGTCATACACTCACTCAAATCAACAGTCATATTGTCACCCACACTCTCAGTCATATTCTAAATAAAACCTTAAGTCATAGAGGCTGTCAAACCGTCAGTCATATTGTCACTCAAATTGTCAGTCATACACTCACTCAAATCAACAGTCATATTGTCTGTCAAACCGTCAGTCATATTGTCACTCAAACTGTCAGTCTTATTCTAACTAAAAAGCTAATTCATAGTGTGTGTCAAACCGAAGTCATATTGTCACTCAAATTGTCAGTCATACACTCACTCAAATCAACAGTCATAGTGTCTGTCAAACCACAGTCATATTGTCACTCAAACTATCAGTCTTATTCTAACTAAAACCGTAAGTCATAGTGTGTGTCAAACCGTCAGTCATATTGTCAGTCAAACTTTCAGTCATACACTCACTCGAATCAACAGTCATAGTGTCTGTCAAACCACAGTCATATTGTCAGTCAAACTATCAGTCTTATTCTAACTAAAACCGTAAGTCATAGTGTGTGTCAAACCGTCAGTCATATTGTCAGTCAAACTCTCAAGCATACACTCACTCGAATCAACAGTCATAGTGTCTGTCAAACCGAAGTCATATTGTCACCCAAACTGTCAGTCTTATTCTCACTAAAACCATCAGTCATACACTCTCTTAAACTATGAGTCATATTGTCACCCAAACTCTCAGTTATATTCTAAATAAAACCGTAAGTCATAGAGGCTGTCAAACAGTCAGTCATATTCTAACTAAAAAGCTAATTCATAGTGTCTGTCAAACCGTCAGTCATATTGTCACTCAAACTGTCAGTCTTATTCTAACTAAAAGCTAATTCATAGTGTCTGTCAAACCGAATCATATTGTCACCCAAACTGTCAGTCTTATTTCTCGCTAAAACCATCAGTCATACACTCTCTTAAACTATGAGTCATATTGTCACCCAAACTCTCAATCATATTCAAATAAAACCGAAGTCATATTGTCAGTCAAAATATCAGTCTTATCCTAACTAAAAAGCTAATTCATAGTGTCTGTCAAACCGTCAGTCATATTGTCACTCAAATTGTCAGTCTTATTCTAACTAAAAAGCTAATTCATAGTGTCTGTCAAACCGAAGTCATATTGTCACTCAAACTGTCAGTCTTATTCTAACTAAAACCGTAATCATAGTGTGTGTCAAACGTCAGTCATATTGTCACTCAAAACTGTCAGTCTTATTCTAACTAAAAAGCTAATTCATAGTGTCTGTCAAAACCGAAGTCATATTGTCACCCAAACTGTCAGTCTTATTCTCACTAAAACCATCAGTCATACACTCTCTTAAACTATGAGTCATATTGTCACCCAAACTCTCAAGCATACACTCACTCGAATCAACAGTCATAGTGTCTGTCAAACCACAGTCATATTGTCACTCAAACTATCAGTCTTATTCTAACTAAAACCGTAAGTCATAGTGTGTGTCAAACCGTCAGTCATATTGTCAGTCAAACTTTCAGTCATACACTCACTCAAATCAACAGTCATATTGTCATCCAAACTATCAGTCTTATTCTCACTAAAACCGTAATTCATATTGTCACTCAAACCGTCAGTCATATTGTCATTAAAACGGTCAGTCATACACTCACTCGAATCAACAGTCATAGTGTCTGTCAAACCACAGTCATATTGTCACTCAAACTATCAGTCTTATTCTAACTAAAACCGTAAGTCATAGTGTCTGTCAAACCACAGTCATATTGTCACTCAAACTATCAGTCTTATTCTAACTAAAACCGTAAGTCATAGTGTGTGTCAAACCGTCAGTCATATTGTCAGTCAAACTCTCAAGCATACACTCACTCGAATCAACAGTCATAGTGTCTGTCAAACCACAGTCATATTGTCACTCAAACTATCAGTCTTATTCTAACTAAAACCGTAAGTCATAGTGTGTGTCAAACCGTCAGTCATATTGTCAGTCAAACTTTCAGTCATACACTCACTCAAATCAACAGTCATATTGTCATCCAAACTATCAGTCTTATTCTCACTAAAACCGTAAGTCATATTGTCACTCAAACCGTCAGTCATATTGTCATTAAAACGGTCAGTCATACACTTACTCAAATCAACAGTCATATTGTCAGTCAAACTATCAGTCTTATTCTAACTAAAACCGTAAGTCATCGTGTGTGTCAAACTGTCAGTCATATTGTCACTCAAACTGTCAGTCTTATTCTAACTAAAAAGCTAATTCATAGTGTGTGTCAAACCGAAGTCATATTGTCACTCAAATTGTCAGTCATACACTCACTCAAATCAACAGTCATATTGTCACCCAAACTGTCAGTCTTATTCTCACTAAAACCATCAGTCATACACTCTCTTAAACTATGAGTCATATTGTCACCCAAACTCTCAATCATATTCTAAATAAAACCGAAGTCATATTGTCAGTCAAAATATCAGTCTTATCCTAACTAAAAAGCTAATTCATAGTGTGTGTCAAACCGTCAGTCATATTGTCACTCAAATTGTCAGTCTTATTCTAACTAAAAAGCTAATTCATAGTGTGTGTCAAACCGTCAGTCATATTGTCAGTCAAACTTTCAGTCATACACTCACTCAAATCAACAGTCATATTGTCATCCAAACTATCAGTCTTATTCTCACTAAAACCGTAAGTCATATTGTCACTCAAACCGTCAGTCATATTGTCATTAAAACGGTCAGTCATACACTTACTCAAATCAACAGTCATATTGTCAGTCAAACTATCAGTCTTATCCTAACTAAAAAGCTAATTCATAGTGTGCGTCAAACCGTCAGTCATATTGTCAGTCAAACTATCAGTCTTATTCTCACTAAAACCATCAGTCATACACTCTCTTAAACTATGAGTCATATTGTCACCCAAACTCTCAATCATATTCTAAATAAAACCGAAGTCATATTGTCAGTCAAAATATCAGTCTTATCCTAACTAAAAAGCTAATTCATAGTGTCTGTCAAACCGTCAGTCATATTGTCACCCAAACTGTCAGTCTTATTCTCGCTAAAACCATCAGTCATAATGTGTGTCAAACCGTCAGTCATATTGTCAGTCAAACTATCAGTCTTATTCTCACTAAAACCATCAGTCATACACTCTCTTAAACTATGAGTCATATTGTCACCCAAACTCTCAATCATATTCTAAATAAAACCGAAGTCATATTGTCACTCAAATTGTCAGTCTTATTCTAACTAAAAAGCTAATTCATAGTGTGTGTCAAACCGTCAGTCATATTGTCACTCAAACTGTCAGTCTTATTCTCGCTAAAACCGTAAGTCATAATGTGTGTCAAACCGTCAGTCATATTGTCACTCAAATTGTCAGTCTTATTCTAACTAAAAAGCTAATTCATAGTGTGTGTCAAACCGTCAGTCATATTGTCAGTCAAACTTTCAGTCATACACTCACTCAAATCAACAGTCATATTGTCATCCAAACTATCAGTCTTATTCTCACTAAAACCGTAAGTCATATTGTCACTCAAACCGTCAGTCATATTGTCATTAAAACGGTCAGTCATACACTTACTCAAATCAACAGTCATATTGTCAGTCAAACTATCAGTCTTATTCTAACTAAAACCGTAAGTCATCGTGTGTGTCAAACTGTCAGTCATATTGTCACTCAAACTGTCAGTCTTATTCTAACTAAAAAGCTAATTCATAGTGTGTGTCAAACCGAAGTCATATTGTCACTCAAATTGTCAGTCATACACTCACTCAAATCAACAGTCATATTGTCATCCAAACTGTCAGTCTTATTCTCACTAAAACCGTAATTCATATTGTCACTCAAACCGTCAGTCATATTGTCATTAAAACGGTCAGTCATACACTTACTCAAATCAACAGTCATATTGTCAGTCAAACCACAGTCATATTGTCACTCAAACGGTCAGTCTTATTCTAACTAAAAAGCTAATTCATAGTGTGTGTCAAACCGAAGTCATATTGTCACTCAAATTGTCAGTCATACACTCACTCAAATCAACAGTCATATTGTCATCCAAACTGTCAGTCTTATTCTCACTAAAACCGTAATTCATATTGTCACTCAAACCGTCAGTCATATTGTCATTAAAACGGTCAGTCATACACTTACTCAAATCAACAGTCATATTGTCAGTCAAACCGAAGTCATATTGTCACTCAAACGGTCAGTCTTATTCTAACTAAAAAGCTAATTCATAGTGTGTGTCAAACCGAAGTCATATTGTCACTCAAATTGTCAGTCATACACTCACTCAAATCAACAGTCATATTGTCATCCAAACTGTCAGTCTTATTCTCACTAAAACCATCAGTCATACACTCTCTTAAACTATGAGTCATATTGTCACCCAAACTCTCAATCATACACTCACTCAAATCAACAGTCATATTGTCAGTCAAACCGTCAGTTATATTGTCACTTAAACTGTCAGTCTTATTCTAACTAAAACCGTAAGTCAAAGTGTCTGTCAAACCGTCAGTCATATTCTCAGTCATACTGTAGTTCATACTATCACCCAAACTGTTGTTCATACTGTCACTCAAACTCTAAGTCATATTGTCAGTCAAACTGTGAGTCATATTCTCTCTCAAACCTTGAGTTATACTGACAACCAAACCCTCATTCAAAATGTCACTCAAACTGTCAGTTATATTCCTAGACACATTCAAACTTTCAGGCATATTGTCAGCCAGATACTCAGTTATAGAGTCACTTTTTTGTCATTAATGAATTCAGTTATAGATTCAAACATACATTCGGTCCAATATTGGATCATGCAGTTAATTCTACATTTTTTTAACTTGTAAGTCATTATTTATGAAAATATTTAAAATAGTGTAATTGCACAATGATGTGCAGTATTATCTTTAATATTAATATTGTAATATGATATTAGATTTTATCATATGAGATATTAATATTGATTTATGGATCACTGCACAATGATGTGCAGTATTATCTTTAATATTAATATTGTAATATGCAATGTTATATTCTAATTTGAATGTTCCTTTTTAACCTCATGATTTCTTCTCACTGATCTGCCTTTTTATGCAGCATTTTGTATTTAATCTCTCTTATCCTTTAGATTCTCTATGCTTTCCATCTTTCTAAACCAGATTCCATTGTTAATTCTTAAATTAACACAAATCTTAAATTTCATATTAGTCATTGATCTGAAGTTATTGAAACATCTGACGTCTTTAGATTATCTTATCTAATATTAAAATGATTGATCTATTTACATTTTTAAAATAGTCCTAAAAAGTCTCAATATTTATAAAAGCATAATAAAATTAAATTTTTTAATATCATTTTGTAAATTATTCGTTTACTTTATGGCATAGTCTTGAAAAAGTATCAAAAAACATTATCTTAATGGTCTCTAAAGAGGTTAAGTAGCATACACACAGATATGCTAATGTGGTAAAAAGAGATTTATTGCAAAAAGTCCAAAATAGTATATTTATTATCAAGATTCGCGTGGAAACGTACGAGTTTGGGACGAATAACTAACATTCTTAAACATTTAGTAATACTCTGATAAGTACAAGTCCTTAGATGCGACATATGGCTTCTTTTGTTCTAACTTACCAAATTCAAGAACTCAAGTTGGCAGTAACTCTGTACTAAACATACTCTAAGAGCTTGTCATTATTCCGTGTATGACAAATCATACTTTAATGTTTTACTCGTTGAATAAAGAATGCTTGATTTTGAAATCGAATGTTTTTGCTTAAATAGTTCCAGATTCTTGAACTAGGGACGGAATTAGAGGACACGTCTTTGCTGGTTAGTCGCGTGCTTGATGACAATATGCTACAATTATAATAAACGTACAAAAGGGACGAAAATTGAGAGCTTGTAACTTTCAACCTTGAATTCTTCAATATCAAAATTATGCATAACCTCATAACACTTAAGGTAAATGGTAACACTCAATCAATAATAGGAGAACCTGATATTTAATTTGAATATTAAATTAATCAAATCATATTTCCCAAATTAGTAGTATATGTTGAAGGGTTTTGTGACTTTTTTTGTAAACGTAAGAATTCATACATTTTTGAGCGATTTTGTATCATTTTTTTTTACATATGAAGTAAAAAATGTATGATTTTTACGGTTTTTATTCTTACGTTTTTGAATAAATCAAGATTTAAAAATTTTCAGAATCGTAAGAAATTTTCACTAAACCCATACATAATGAAATAAAAAAATAAAAAAATAAAAAAAATAAACTTTAAAAATTCATGTCTTACATTTTTTGAATAATTTATTTTTTTAATTCGTAAGAAATGAGCGAATCAAAATTCGTGACTGTGAATCAATTAATGGATAAACTTTCACCAATTCTCACCCAGGTTAAACAAGTAGACGTTTATTTCGATGATTATGTAGAAAGTTTATATTATAAAGGTAAGTTTAATATTAAACCTATTGCTTTTGCATTTGATAATAAATTAATTGAAAATGCAAAAATTTGGGAATTAATTCCGGATATTGAATTTATAACAAATATTAATGATAAATGGTTTAAACGAATTCGAACCACAAAAGTTCTTTGTAAATTAATGATCAAAACTGAGGAAAAAGAATTTAACGGGTTTAAATATCATCCAAATAAAGTTTCAGAACTTGGTAACGAAAAACTTCAGAAAAAATTAAACGAAAGACTATCAAAAGATAAAGTTGAAAGAGTAAATAAACTCGCTAAAGGTAATGGTAATGATGAAGAAGAATTTGATGAGTTCAACATAGAACTTTAAGAAACTAATGATTATTTGAATTTATGAAATCAATTATTTGATTCATTCTTTCTTCAATAATTTCTATTCTTTTTGTTAAATCATCAATTTTCATTAATGTGGTGATTCTTGATTGAGGAATAGATTTCAAACTAACCACTCCTTTTATTTTTGAAATTTTGAATCCATGACCCTCCGGGTCTTGGACTCTGTCCTCAACTTTAAACATTTTATTCAATTTACACGTTGTCAATTCTTCAAATAATTTTTTATTATTAGCATAATAGTCATTAAATTCTTCAACAGATGAAAAAATTTTTATTTCAGTAATTGGTTTAACAACGTTTATTTTTTGTTGAACATTTTCACTTTCATTTATTTCTTCCTCCCCTGTTTCATTTATTTTTAAAATCGGTTTCATTTATCATTAAATAAAAATTAGAATATAAGTGATGAAATATATTTTTTTAATTTAATATTAAATCAGAAATGGCTGCAGGATTCTTTAAAAAGTTATGGGAAGGAATTAAGAAAGCTGCAGTTGGTTCATCAGAAAATAATAAACCGTTGCAAACTTTTTGGCACCAGTAGCGAAAACGGCAGGAACTATCATAGGTGGAGTATTAGGTGCTAAAGCAGGTAATCCGGCGATGGGAGCACAAGCAGGTAACGCGGTTGGTGGAATTGCTGAAGGAATACTTAATAAAATAGGAGGTAGATAGTGGAAAAATAAATATTATTTTTATCTCAATATCGGTTGTAGTCGACGATAAACTTTATCTCCTTTATTTAAAATTTCTCTTATTGGGGCAGCTTTTGGAGTTATTGATTCAGCAACGTCACTAATTGCTTCTTTATTCTTAAATATCCAATTTGCTCCCTTCTTCATTGTTTCCCAAACTTTATGCGCTCCTCTTTTTACTTTATCCCATAACTTTTTAAAGAATCCTGCCGCCATAGTTGATTATTTCATTAAAATTAAAAATTCATTTTCATCTTTTAATTTTGATTTTTTTATTTCATCATAAATGACGACTAACTATTTGGTGCCAAACACTAAACCGATTAATGGAAATGTATTTCATTCATTCGAAAAGATAAATGAAATATTCGCAAAGAATGACGGTAGAAGATATTATAGAGAACTTGAAAGTTCATGCTATGACTCTGATACTCCATATTTTGATGATAAACAAACTCATTTAAGAATTACAAATCCGGCTCATGATGTGAACCAATTAGGTGACACATATATTAAACGCAAAGTTAAAGCAACTCTAGTTTCAAATAAAGCTTTCACATGTGATGCCGCTTTTAAATGCATGCGTTTATTCGTTGGTTATAAATCATCAAATCAAAGCTTTAAGCAATTAGAAGTAGAAACCGAAAGAGGTGATGCTGGTTATCTTCAGATGGATTGCGCCCGTGAATCTTTCGCATTTGCAACATATAAACCAAAATCAGAAAGGAAAGTTAAAAAGTTTGTTCATTCGTTATATAATAATGTTCAAAAATATGATAACTCAGTATGTGGTAAATATATTGACCCTTCAGAAGTTTTCAAGAAAGCAAATGAAGAAGTTGATGTCACTTTTGATATGATTATTCGGTAAATGATTTGTTAGCATTTCAGGCGTTCGATGATTATCCTAAATCATTTGGTGATATCATTCTTAAATATTATGTTTTCAGGGATACTTTAGTATTTTGTCAGGTTGACCCGTTAAGAGTTGCTGATTTACAAAATTACGTTTATGAAAAGATAACTGATGAAAAATTATGAAAAGATTATGAATCATGTTTATAAATATGATCGCAAATTCCAACAAATCGGACTTCCTGCCAATTAATTACAAGCTTAGCCGCTACAACTGCTGACGCAACAGTTGAAGACGTTATTATTTCATGCACAAAGATGGAAGTTTTAGAGGATAAATGCATTACACCAGGATACGGTTTAATTGAAGAATCAGTTAAAGCAATACACGTTTATTTAGTAAGGAAGATCCATTCATGATTCCAGCTCAACATATTGACGTTCGTTTCACTAAATGGAGGTTGCATCACTCCTGAAGGTATTAGCTCAGATTTCTCATACGCTCTTCATAATGTTACAGATGTTGTGTTAACATTTCCGAAGAATGCAATGCAAAGAAACGGTTTTAGAAAATCCAATGCTTCGAGGTCTTCAGGTCACTATAGATTCCAGAAACTTCCCCGATCAAGCGATGACCAAGTGGGTGACATATTCTTTACACGTATGCTTCAAGCTTCTGATTTAGATGGAGTGAATGAATGCACAGAAGAATACGAGGACTCATTAACTAGACCACTGAATGATGATAATGGACGCCATTAGCTAGAACATGGAAAGACCAAACTTCATTCTTATGCACTATTCCAGTTCAACGTGATGGAGCGGGTATATTCTTTGATGGATTAGAAACTTTCAACTCACAAGTTACAGTACAAGTGAAAGCTATCCATCATTCAGGGTGAAATGACACTTACTGTTCAAAAGTGACAAATCCTCCTCAGGTTTGGTTTACTAGGACTACATATTGGACATGGACACCGGATGAAGGTTTGAAATATCATCAACAGGTACACCGCAGTATAGAAGTTCATATGATGAAATATTGATGAATAGAAATGTTTAAAATTATAAATTTATTTTTGATTAAATGATTTAAATTCATCCACCTTATGAAGAATTAGCAGGAGTATATAATACATACGTAGATGATATGATTAATGAAGCATTGAGTGATAATAGAAATGCTCTATCTAAGGAAAAATTAATGAAAATTCCATATTCTGAATGTTACTTAAATTCAATCACTGCAGGCAATTGGTAAACAAAATAAAGGTAAAACATTAACGATATTAAAACAAATTATCATTATTGCTAACACTTCACCCCATTCACATGTGTTAATTTATATCAACCGTTCAGGTTCACCTTCAGATGATACATTTGAATCTTTAAAGCATTTAATCAAAATTAATTATTTTTATTTATCACAAGAAGAAGCAGAAGATTATTTAAAAAACTTTGTAATGTATAAAGAATTATATAATACAATCAAGAAGCAGGATTAGAGGATAAAATTATTGATAAACAACGGGATGAATTATTTGAAACACTTTCTATTTCAAATTTTGATAGAGAATTTTTGCATTCACTCATTTTTCTAGATGATGCGGTGAAATCAAAACTAATAACTAATGAGAAATCATATTTTAATCATTATTAACTCAATGTCGACACATTCAGTGTTCATTCTTCATGGCTGTTCAATACTTTAAACATTAAGCACAAACATTAAATCAAACCTGTCCACCCTTTTCATTTTCATGGTTTTAGTCGTCAACAGTTGAACGTTATGCTTTATCAAGTGAATTTACCAATGGCATTAATGAACTTTACACACAATATCAACAATTAGGAGAACATGGAAAAATAATAGTTGATTTAAATAAAGGTTCCATTAAATTCGAATAACTTTTTATAATTAATTTTATTTTTTATTTATAATTAAACATGACAGAAATTGCAAATCTTCTACAGGTTCCATTAAAACAAGGAACAAACAAAAAGGTGCATATAATAGAACTATGAAAGTTCAGACGGAATGAAAGAATTAGTCCACATTGTTGCCGGTCTTCAAAAGGATGTTAAACAAATGAGAAACGTTTTAACATTACCAGAAGCTCAAGCATATGCCAAACGTCACGGACCAAATTGGGAAGCACACGAAGCAGACATTACGGGTCCAAATGGAAAACCTGATGGAATAAATGAAGTTTTCGTTACTGATGGTCAAGGAAATATTAAAGTCATAAATGGGTATAAATTAACAATGACGGATTATCCTAAACGTAAAGCATATAATGAACATTATCCTATGCAATTTGATGAAAATGGAAAAGCTGTTTGGTTTTTGCGGCTCAGGATTATATAATTTATATAATTTATATAATTCATCAATATCTTCTTCTGTTAATACTTTATTTTTGAAATCTTTCAATTGTTTAAGTTGTGATTTACTTTTTCCCTTTGAATATTCATTATTTTTAATTTTGTCTTTAATTTTAGAAATTATTATTACATGATATTAAAACTTCATTTTTATAATACGAATAATAATAATCCATATCATCACCCGTTATATTGTTATCATGTTTTTGGATATGATTTTAATTCATAATAATTAAGAAATTTTGATTAAGTCTAAATCATCAATTAAATTTTTTAAATCTACCTATTATCTTTATATAAAATAAATAAGTGTTTTAAGGGTGCCCGCCTCTTTGAATCATAGTATCAAATCAACATTATTTACGGTTCCTTTTGTCTCTTCTGTGGCATTTTATTAAATAAATGGCATACAACATCCATTTTCACAACATACAGCTTAGTGTGTGCTCCTGTTAATGCAGTCTTACCGATGTTAAGCGAGTCATTGACCCGTTTTTAAGTTGTAAATTAATATTCTGACCATCAAATATCACTTTATCATTTATTATATCCAAATAATTTTTTAGGTGTTAATTGTTTATTTTTGTCGTAAACTAACTCCTTTCATTTTTTGTGCAATCTTTTTTAAAATCACTTCATCAATTGAACCGTTGAATGAAGTATAACACTTAGGACATAAAGCAACCATGTTATCACCTTGTTTCTCATTGCTAAACCCAATAACTTCTTCTCATGTGCTTTTTCTTTCAGCTTTATTCTTTATTTAGGTTTAAATTTCTCATTAAAAACAGAAGAAATCAAAAGGTGCGAATTTGTAAATGTTTTTCATAAAATTTTTATCGGTTACAATTGCTTGAAATGCTTGAGTGTTAGGAAGATTTGGTCGCCAGCGATTGCCCAATAGATGAATCAGTATCACCTTCAATGAAATGAAAACGATTAACATCCATGCATTTATACATAAAATCATAAATGAAAACCAAATACCAGTATTTTGCGTTATCTAAAGTGAAGAATGCCTCTTGTAAACATGTATCACATCTATAAAATCTATCTTTAAGCATCACTTGATACGTATCCTCTCCTATTTCTCTTATGTTTTTAAACTTATTTGACATACATGCAACGCGTGCCTTCTGTGCATTCATTATTTTAGTCTTTGCGTAATTTTGTGTATTCATTGCATCGTAACCATATGATCCATTAAGTGAAATCTTGCAAAATAAACTTTTTCCTTTATTTCCTTCTAATTCAGCCTTTTGTCTTTCGTTCATAAATTCATTCGCAAATTCATTAAAACAAGTATTTTTCGTAAATGTTAAAATTGATTGAATGTCATCAATGATAAAATGAAATCTGTCTATTAGATACCAAAGATAATAAGAAGAAAATGGTTGATATTGGTTGTGTGTTGATGCTAACTGAGTTAATTTCCTCTGTTTCTGGTCAACTGGTAGATTGTTTGATTTCATGTAATTATACATAAAACCACCAATTGTTTTTTCATCTGTGATAATATCAAAGTTTCTTATTATTGGTAAAAAGTTTATGTAATCATTAATGTATTTTTCATCAATGTGACCCTTTACTTCAGCCACGAATAAAGTATTTTTCTTCTTAATTATTCCCAGTGCTTTTGCTTTCTTTGTTGCTGTATCACAAATGATAACACCATTCAATCTTCCCGGCATATACATTTTATGGTCAGTATATTGAATGAAATCATGAGGATTAGATGAAAATGATGAAGGATATAATGAATTAAAGTCAACACCAACGAAATGAGTCATAATGTTGGAAGTGTCCTCATTTGATACAGTTTTAGT
The DNA here is from genome assembly GCF_026262505.1 of Trichomonas vaginalis G3. NCBI lineage: Eukaryota > Parabasalia > Trichomonadida > Trichomonadidae > Trichomonas > Trichomonas vaginalis. The sequence goes on from NC_067207.1 coordinate 23,194,623, forward strand.
TTCTGGATTATATGAAAGTTTATTAATGTGCGTGATTCCTTTAAGATTTACTCTATGTTGAACATTTGATAAACCACCAGTAATTCCATTACGGAGGATGTGATAAGCTTCAACTGAATCTAGAGTCATTGGTAAATTATTTTTTAATGTATAATTTCTTAAATTGATTCTTAAACGTTGAACATCTTCATCTTTATTTGATTTTACGACATTGCAATAACAACACATTAACTGACAATTTTCTTTGGTATGTGGTTTTTCATTATCGATTCTATCTAATGTTGGTTTATTAGCATATGTAAACGCTTTACCACACATTTTGCATTTAGATGAAAGGATTAAATCGTGATAGTATTGATAGTCATCCATTGAAACATTGTTTTTAGTATCCCTTTCTGCTTTTTCATCTTGTTTCTTATATGAATCAATTTTATATTTCCAATACTTTTTTGTTAATTCAAAACTTGATTCCACATTTTCTTCTTCTGGATATGTTTCGTTAGGATTGAAGTTCTTATATGCTAACGCGTAACGAATCATTGATGCATTCGATGATAAAGAAAGATTATGAAGCATGTCAATTTTATAAACAAATGTTTCTTCAATAATTTTATCAATTGGGTCAATCATAATTTCAACGTCTTTATTGCAATAATGAATAAAATATTCTAATCTATTCTTAAAGTTTTTAGCATCATTGAGATATATTTGATAATCTGAATCGGATATTGTTTCTTGAGTTAATGCTGAATAAAATGAATCTTGAGTGAATGGTTCCACTTTATATAATTCATCTTCGTAATTCTCCCATGTGATGAATTGATAAGGGAAAAAGGATTTAACACGTGATTTATTGTTTCCGAAATCTTGAGTGAATTGGTCTAATGTTCCACCCGCTATATAATTTCTGATGTCAATAAATCTTAATTCATATGGACAGTTTGTTTTCTTTACAATGATTTGCTTAAATTGAGAAGAAGAACCCAGCATTGATTTTATTTTCCATTTTGCAGTGTTTAAATCACGAAGAATTAAATTTAAATCAAACTTTCCCGAATTAAAACCTATGATATTCACTTTATTGAATTCCTCATCTAGAAGTTCTTTAAATGCTTCCTTCTGTTTTTCATTTAATGTATGGGACAAAGTCCCCGCCGTTTGGTCCGTTTGCGGCTTCATTAATTCTTCATATTGTTCAATATTTGATTCAACAACTAATGAACAGGTTGAAAATAAAAATTCAATCCAATCAGAGATGAACGAATCACTTGATGTTAAGCAAAAATTCCTCGTAAATGTTTTATCACGGTCTACGACCTCGCCGCTTCGGTCTGAAAGACCTTCAGGACTCAAAGAGTCCGTTTGCGGCTTTATTTTGACAGTTGATGATACCATAAATGGTTTTAAGTAAGCGTTCAAAGTTGCACATTCAGAAAGTTGAAGTTCTTCTTTAGTCTCTAATGTTTCGAAGTCGAAAGTAATATAATATCTTGTCGGTTTATAATATTTCTGCAAATTGTGAGCTAATAACCACTGATATATCTTCTGTTTCGTAATATGTGGTGCATATGGTTGCTGGGTCTTTTGCAATTGAACGTCTTGAATTAATCTTCCATTATTTTCTTTACATTTCTCACAATGCTTTAAAAATCTTCTTTGGTTTTTCCTTTCTGGGTCATCACGGATAGAATAAACTTCTTCTTTACAATATGGACAAACTTTATAGCCGGTGAGTGCTTCAACGTCTGTTATTCTGTCAGCGTGAAGTTTTCCACATGGACTCTGTGTTAATAAAATATTTATTGTTTCAAATTCTGGATCTATCATTATTGAATCCACTAATGGAAAGTCTACCTTATTTATGTCCACGTCTTCTGGTTGAGGATCACAATAATAGAAATCAATATTAACATTTAACATTCTCGCTAATCTCTCACTTTCTGATGAAATGTCAAACCCTTCATATGCATCTATTGCTTCATTTAAATAGCTTCTACGAGTTTTAGGATTAACACCATCAGGAATGTTATAGAAGCGTTTAAATAACCTTCTACCTTCTGCTCTAATTTGATTATCATTCATTTTAGCTGTTCCGTTTTTGTTCATTTATGTAAGAATAAAAAATTAAAAAATAAATAAAAATAAAGTTTATTTTTTTTAAAGTCCAGGGCTAAAGTCCATAAAATGAATTAAGAACACATAAATTTTTATCATCTGCGACGTGACGAATACATTTTAATTTACTCAAGAATGCGTACCCTGATACATTAAATCTAATTCCTGTCTTATTTAATTTCACAACTTTGAAAAGGAATGTATGAATAGCTATAAAATGATGAGATGATGTTTTATGGGTTGCTTCCATTTTTTCTGAAATAAATGAATAAATATAATGTTTATAAGTTTTCATATCTTTTATATTCTTAATAACGAATGGTATAGACCTTTCAACTTCGTCTTCCTTCGGTGCTGTTCTTTCATATGAAACATTATTAGTATCTTCAATAATGAAACCACAATCGCATAAAATTTTATATGTACCAATTGTTTCTTTTGATATTTTATCTAACAAATCAAAAACTTTATCAACACCTGCACATTTATTTAAATAATAATTTGTGTAAATATCATGGTCTTCTTTCTTAATCGTATTTGTTGCATATGTTACATTTTTCAGTGCTTTTTTGAATTTTTCAGAATCAAGAGGAGGTGAAAGTAATATACATGGATAATCTCCATCGTCAATAAATTGTAACTTATGTTTATGAATAAATTTTGTACCTTCTTCTGAAAGTGTTTCATCTATTTCACCATCTAATAAATTTTTAGTAGATTCCAAAAAGTAATTTTTATATCTTTCTTCATGAGATTTTTGAACTTCTGATTCTGAAGCTGGGATATTCATTAAACCCTCTACTTCATTCTCATTATATTTTTCAACTTCTCTTAATTCCTTAATTTTTTCATCTATTTCATCTCTTATTTTTTCCAGTCTTTCAATTTCATCATATTCATCATCTTTAATCCGTTCTTCATAATATTCAGGGAAAACATCAGGTTCTTTAGGTTTTTCTTCTTCAGATGTGGGATATAAGAAATTTATAACATCATCTTTATTCATTTTTCCATCATAATCTAAATCATTTAATAACTCCGCGAATTTTTGACAATTTCTTAAATAATATTTATTAACTTCATAACTCGCCTCCTCTAATATATCCTTTATTTCCTCGTTTGTGAATCCCAATTTTTTAACGTCGTTAGTCTTGACACTCATTTTCATACGAATTAAAAAAATAAATTATTCAAAAAATGTAAGACATGAATTTTTAAAGTTTATTTTTTTATTTTTTTTTATTTTTTTTATTTCATTATGTATGGGTTTAGTGAAAATTTCTTACGATTCTGAAAATTTTTAAATCTTGATTTATTCAAAAACGTAAGAATAAAAACCGTAAAAATCATACATTTTTTACTTCATATGTAAAAAAAAATGATACAAAATCGCTCAAAAATGTATGAATTCTTACGTTTACAAAAAAAGTCACAAAACCCTTCAACATATACTACTCAAATTAATCCATATAAAGTGATACTTTTAATTTGATATTATGAAAATCATAACGATATAGATCATAGAAACACATTTTTAGAGTTAGACCCTTGTTTTATAAATCTCTATGAGATGGAGAAAAAAAAACGGTTTCAAATACGTTATTCATTGATGCTTCCTAATCTTCCAGGATACTCCTTCAGGAACCATCATAAAACAGATTTTAGAAAGCCACAGACATTTCAGATCACCGCTGGATTGATGGGTCAAAGAACTCAAAGACCAGAAGATATGGAAAAGACTATTACTGAAAGATCAATAAATATCACAACTACAGCTCCACCAACACAACCATCTGAGACATTCCCAGATTATGTTCCAGCACATGTTGCTTATGAGCATTTAGTTCTTAGATTTTATGCATACTTCCGTGAAAATATCTCAGAATCTGCAGAAGAAACATACAGAGTACGTTATGTCAAGATTATGGTTTACCTCGAAGATGACACCGTCATGATTGAGGAAAACCACGTTCGTAACAGTGGAATTGCACAAGGCGTTTTACTTAGAAGAATGCCAGTTCTTAATCCATTGTATCAGGACAAGGGTGTTACATACACTAATCTTGATTTCAAGGTCGGTATCAATATCGAAATTTTCGGAATTGTTTATAGAATTTACGCTTGCGACCAATTCACAGAGCAGTACTTCCAGTCCGAAGGCCGCGACATTGGCGAGTTCGAAACACCACCAGACGACTTATACACAATCAAGCGTACGCTTACAGAAAGGCCAATTCGTGTATCTCACGTACAAGTCGATAAGACTAATCTTAAGCGCTTCCTTGAATTCGATCAGAAGGTTCTTCGCTTCTACACCATCTGGGATGACCGCAAATCTCTTTTCGGCGAACGCAGAAAATTCGTGCTCAATTACTTCCTCGTCGATGGACGTATCGAAATCAGACAAGTACTTCCACAGAACTCCGGCCGCGACCCAGTTTCGAACTTCCTCCGCAAGACTCTTCTTACAAATCCAAAAACTGGACAACCATATACAGATGCAGACCTCATGATCGGCGAAACAGTCAATGCTTTCAACCGCAACTTCTTCATCTACGACGCAGACAAATTCACCCGCGAATGGCTCGATAACAAATACGGCATTCACGATTGGACTCCAATCAACGTCGAAGAGAAGGCTAAGTACTCTGGAATCAAACAAGACGTTCCACCTTACAACGGATGGGGAGACGAAGAGGATTCCCTTGGTTATTGCAATTCTTTGCATCCAAAGCCACCGCGCAAAGATATCAAGAAGCTCATCGAGAAGGATGGCCAGTTACTCAGATTCGCAGCTCATTTCAAGAACCCAGCCTTCCAGGACAAGAACAGAAAATTCGTTATTTCGTATTATCTTGCAGACGATACAGTTGGCATTTTCGAAGCTCCACAGAGAAACTCTGGCTTTGGCGAAGGCAAGTTCTTGCAGAGAACAAGGATAAAGAACCCAGAAACTGGAAAATATTACACAGCTGCAGATTTCGCTCTCGGAAAGGAAGTTACGATCAACAAATATACATTCATCTTAGAAGAAGCCGATGAATTCGCTCTCAACTACATGGAAGCAGGAGCTGAAGAATTCCCACAATCAGATTTATTCGGAATTGTAACAACAATCAAACAGACACCTACAGTTAATTTCAACGATGTCAAGTCACAGTTCGAAGCTAAGGATCCAGAATTACATGGTTACGTTGCAGAAAAGGATGCAAAGGAAATCCTTATGAAACTTGGATTACAGGAACACCAGGTTGTTACAATCTTAAGAAGATGGACAGATCAGAAGCTTTTCGATTACTTTGGATTTGCTTCTGCCTGCGCATAAAATTATCAAAACCTTTTTTCTCTTTTTTTTCGTATTTTAATAAAATCCTTATTTATTTAATTAAAAAAAGCAATACATGAATCATGAATGAAATCTTAATCATTTGAATTATATTTTTCCAAGCATGGTTAATTTTCAATATTTGATTAACATTCTACACTTATTACATGATTTCCATTTAGTTGTAATGCACGTTGTAAGTATTTGCGTCCAATAATTCAAATTATTTAAAACAAATTTAAATATTTCTTAATGTCATCTCTTTGTATCATCTCATGTGAATGATAATTCCAGTTCGATCTCATTCAAAAACAGCAAGCACTCCTAAACATTTCTAATGTAAAGTTTCAAATTTGAATATTTCAATAATATCACAGCCAAAATATTCAAGCTTTTTCATCATCAAAATACAAACCATAAGATTTATATGTAGGAATTAAAAACAGTTGAATTAGAGTTCCATTTCTTCGCGATAGGTATACTTATATTATGGAATATTCTGCTCGAATGATGACTTATACAGTTCAAACTTTACAAGATAAACTTATGAGGATGGTGAGTAATTAGAATAAATTGTAAAGTTTATCTATCATATATTGGAAACATTCAATAAATATCGATGGTTTTATTTAATGAGGAGAGAAATTATAATATTAGTGAATTATTTGTTCTAACAACCTAGTGCTAATGTTCCATCTCCCATATTGAATTAAAGCTATATATAGATCCGGAAAAATCAAATACATCACATAATAATTGATCATTTCCATTACAATTTTTCCCTGTTTGTATTATTTTGAATGAAACAAATAAATCGCTTGTATTGATGCTGTATTTACGTATATCTCCTTGTTTAAATGCAGAATTTTGCATTTCATGCAAAATTATTTTTTCACCTCGAATTGTTGTCCCTTCGACTTTCCATGATTGAAGGAAACTAACAAATGATCCATAATCGGATACAGATCTAATAATATATTCATTAGGTTGAATTGCAAATCCTGATTTTAGTTTCCACTGAATCCATGAATTAGAATAATCTTTGGTTTTGACAAAAGTCTCCTTTTTATATCTGTTTATCAAATCAGCTGATCCATCTTCATATGATGAAGCAGACATTTCAACATTACCGCTTTGGAAGTAATTTGTTTCTATTTGAGATATAGTTTTAATTGGAAGAAAGTTTCTCGTTCTTAATAATGAATCATGGAGAGATTTAACAACGTTCTTGTAGTTGTTTGCGTTAGTCGAAGCTTCTATTTCATCAATGATATTTTTACTGCAAAACTCTAAATAAATATTCTCATATAATGGATAGAATGTTTCGTTCTCATTTGCTAATGAAATGATAAAATTGGCTAAAGAATCCTCATTTTCAATAACAAGTTCTTTTCTGCTTAATATTCTTTGAAGGATATCTAAGCCTAATTTATTTGAAGCTAATTTGAGTTTATTTTTATCGATTTCAAAGAAATGCGCTGATATGAAGTCAATGCATTCTAATATCTTGTCTTTTGATGAAACATATAAATAAAATTCGAGTAATTCAATGCAATTATTTTTATCAATTTGCATTTTATCAAGAACTTGACTTTTATAGAAATTAGTTAGTTCATTAATTCCAAGATTCATTCCAATATGAAAGAGATCCTTCAAAATTGTATCATCACACTCGACTTCGGTTTGCCTATATTGAAGTATATCTTTCAATACATTATATGTATCTGGCGAGATAATTTCAGTATTTACATCAATTTTAGTAATGCCATTATCCAATAGATACTGCGAGAAAATCTTTTGTGAAATTGCAACAGCAAATGACTTATTAAGTAATATTTCAACATTGTTGACTGCTAAAATCACTTTGTCTTGTGAGTTGTAGTTATTAATTCTATAAAGAATTTGGTTATCGAGTTGGATTAAAACCATTTAATCATTTTTACAACAGTTAATTCAAATGAATTCAATTTTGTTTGATTTCAAATAAATATGACAATTGTTTTGAGCTTTTTCGTTATAGTTTGGTGGCGATTTGTGGCTGATTTCTAACTTTTTTTGACTATGAAATCAAAAACATTCATAAAATGATAAACAGATACTTCCTAATATCATGAATTTTTGTATTTGTTCTAAAGAGAAAAAAATAAGTTTTTCTAATTTTTTATAAATTCAAATAATATAGTTTTATTTTGAACATAAATATATTTCATTACATCAGCTAGCTCGCGTAATGCTTTTCTTTATTTGATTGCTTCGTATTCATCATCTTTATGAGCTTGGTCACGAGCTTCATCACATCTTCTATTAACTTCAGGATCTTCAACTAAATCATCAATAGAAAGTTGACGATTGCAGCCTGCAAATGGACATGGAGCGGACATATTTCTACCCATTGATCTTGACTGAATATATGCAATGATTGCAGTCTTTTCGTAAACGTGGTGGCATTTTCGAGAAACAACTGGATTTGTAGGAATCTTATTTGTAATTGGGCAAAGAAGACCAACAGTACTTGCTGATTCTTCGATGACAATGTCATCATCGCAAGCTCTTATCTTTTCTTTCTGTTGTTCAATGAGCTGTTGCTTAGAACGTTGATAAGAATAACTATTTTGATCTTTAAATTGCTTAGCTTGTTGTAAAATATTGTCATAGTCGTCTCCCTCTGTATATCCTCCTCGAGCTGCCATATAGCAATCAAAATCTTGTTGTAGATCAATAATGTCTTCAAATAATTTGGCCATTTTTTGTGCAGCTTCTGGTGATTTGTACTTGACTGCTTCCTCCCAAACAGAGCCTGTTGATTGGAGGCATTCATTTAACTGGTCCTTATAAAAATTATCAAATGCTGAAGCTCTCATATAAATTATGATAAAATTTCTAAGAATTTACTGTATATTTGAAGTTACATAATCACAGAAATTATATTATTATCGAAATATAACGATACTCATTTCATATAAAATTTAAAATTTATTCAATAATGCTTGTATGTGTCAGTATGTAGCATTCACATTCTTAATCTAATAAACAAATACCATAGACGAAATTACTGCGTGAAAAATTGATTCTTTTCATCAGATTCTCTAAAAAATCATAAATATTGGGATGAAAGGCAGCAATTTATGAAGAATTCTAAGCATAACCCAAGAGATTATGATGGTGAGATTATTATTATAGAAAAAAGAAGGAGATTAATCTTGAGATTTTCCGTTATATTGAAATAGGGTGTTGACAAAGCGAGAATTTATTTATTGGATCTATCACGGATGCTTTTTCTTGTTTTACTTTATCCTCAAAAATAGATAACCTTAAAAATTAATCAATGATGCGAAACATTTAATGAGCGAAAACTAGCACATCATTATGGATAAAATGAAAATAAAACGAAACCCATAGATACAGAATGATTAAGAGAATATATGTGCACAGTATTTTCCTAAAAAACAACCGAGATTGATGCTGTTTTCATCAAAAAAGAAAAATTGCTATTTTGCATTTTCGAAAAAGTGACAACTAAATATCGATTTTATTTTCAAACAAATAAATAAGTAAAGAAATCAAATCTTGCATATCTCTTAGAGCGATAACGGAGTAAGGACCACATTTAAGCTTTGGAACTAATATTAAAGACGAAACATATTCTCCATCCAAAATTAATTTGAAATCTGAGTTTTTAACTGGAACTTTCTGCGAAGAAATGCCTAAATGAGATATAGATGCAAGCAATGGATATAGATTTTGAGAATCATACGAGTTACAGTATCCAATTGCTAATCCTTTTCCAATTAAAGCTTCATCACGAATTGGAGTGTTAAGATTAGGATTTTTAACGCAATGAGGTTCGATATAGAAACAACGAGAGCTTTCTACAAGAGATTTAAGGTCATTAGGTATTAAAGATTTGAAAAATGAATTTATTGATTCAATTTTTTCTTCATTTGCTGAATAAAGTATTAATATGTTAAGAGAATCTGTATTTTTAGACTCAATGAATGTTTTTAACGCGCTATAACATGAGGAATGCATTGCAACATTTGAATAAGAAAATAATTCATTATTTGTACCAAATTGATGATATGATACATATGGCATTGCATAAAGATCCCAATTAATAAGATCTTCTTCATAAATTCCCAATTTTCCAACAATATAATTTGTAAAATTCGGATCTTCCTCTTGAGATACCATAAACTGACCAACATACTCAGAGCAAATCGCATCAACTGAATCAAAATATTTGGTTACAATCTTTCCAGTTTCATTTTTGTATTTTACAGTTCCTGCAACTTTGTAGCATTGATTACATATTGCTTGATGATTAGTTTTAATGCAATTATATTCATCTTCTTGGTAATCGGATTTATAATATATTGAAATAGGATTTTCATCGTAATGTGCTGCAATAATTGTAAATTTACTGTTTCCAGCATAATCAAATGCAATCAAAGCATTATCATCTTTTAATATGAAGCACTTTTTAGATATAGTTCCAATATCTTTTTCTTCTAGCTCATTAAACTTCTTCTTTTTCAGTAAATTTCTTGCAAAACTCAAGACATGAGGAGGCGATGGACATTTTTGAAGATAATTTGAGAAATCAGCTAAATACTCCATGAAGAAAAAAAAAATTCTGCTGCTGGAATTTTTTTGGCAAACCCAAATTTTAGCTAAAAGTGACAGGGGAAAAAACGTTTAGTATTAAAAAAAAAGACCGATGAGAGCTTCGTTCGAAATATAGAGGGAACTGAGAATGCGCAACCATTCTCAGGGAATATTGGATGCTATTCCCGTTCCCTCTGTATGGAAAATTGAGGTTTTCAAAGGGAGTTAAAATAATATCAAATTTATACTAATTTACTTCAAAATACAAAAGTATTTGACAGCTAAAATTAGTTACTTTAGCAAGCCTATCAATACCCTTTTACGATTATTGTTACTTTTTCGAAATAAAAGTAAAAACAAATTTATACTAATTTACTTCAAAATACAAAAGTATTTGACAGCTAAAATTAGTTACTTTAGCAAGCCTATCAATACCCTTTTACGATTATTGTTACTTTTTCGAAATAAAATAAATTTATTATCAAAAACCTTTTTTTTTCTTAGTAAAAATAAACGAAATTTTTTACCTTATGAACTTTTGATGGAAATATGCAAATTTAAAATAATAAAGAAAGCCGCGAGCGAAGCGATCAGCTTAGTTCGAAGATTTTGATTCAAATCTTTGCTGATCTGTAATTCGCGGAAGCCGCGAGCGAATCGAGCGGCTTAGGTCTAAGATTTTGATTCAAATCTTTGCTTATATTCCTTAAATTCTTTATGAAACTCGCAACAGTTCCATAAAAAATTTTAAATTCTAAACTGTCGAAATTACCGATCGGTAATCACACCCGTGAATGGTGTGTCACTTTTTACAGGCGTGTCACTTTTAGCTAAAATTACCCCTACTCAATTTTTTTCCCTTGTATAATATTTCTCAATATTATTAGATTACCCAAACATATCATTACTGAAAATAAGACACTTTTTATTAGAATTTCAGAGTGTCTTATCAAATAAAATTTGGATGCTACGAGACGGGTTAACTCCTGATTATCAAGGAATTGCCAAAAATATTGATCAGTATATTCACAATGATAATTTCATAATGTGTAGATCAGCAGACGAAATAATGAAAATAATCAGCAATTGCAAATTATCAATTTCTCAATCAATTACATTATTTGAAAAACTAAGCAATGAACACAACAAAGAAGCGATGCTTGGTATAATCAAAAGCGCTACAATTGATCTAAACGCCAATGAAACTGAAGTCACAAAATTATTAGATACATTTGTAAGAATTCTTGATCTTCCAATCCTTAATGATTTAGTCACATTTTACAAACCAAAAGGAATAAGTTTAAAAACATATATGAAAGAGCTTAAATCCATCGTAAAGATATATCAAGAATCATCTGAAGCTTTAGCAAAAACAAGAGTTTTCCAAGGAAGTACAAGAAGGGAAGATTTAGAACTAAAAATTCGAACAAAATTAAATTCATTTAAACAGTCATTAGATTACAAATATAATGGCTTTTATGATGGAAGAAGAATGGTAACTAACCAAACTTCACAGGATCTATATGATTTGGAATCATTAATAGTTCAATATATGTCTTCAAATCAAAATGAACTTCCTGATGTTTCAAGATTGCGCATGGAGAATCTTCAAAGTGATAATAATTATTTAAAGAAGAAAGATGAAACTAATTCTGCTTTATTAGAGAAATATGCAAAAAATTTGGAAAAATACAAGAAATTGTATAATGATGCCTTGAAGCAATCACAGGCACAAGATTCGATCAGGATGGGAACAATTCAAAATTTAAAGAATCAGCTAATTACACTTAAAAATTCAAATGATCAAATTCCTGCACTAAGAACAGAAAATACTAGATTGAAAGCAGATGTTCAAAAATTGACTAGTGAAAAACAAAGATTGAATGAACAATACGAAGATTTGAGTATCCAATTTAGAACAGTACAACAAAGAGAAAATGCACAAATAGAATCATTGAATGTCGAGTTAACAAATGCCAAACGTTACGTACAAGCATACACAAACGTATCCAAAGAAAATGGAAGCTTGAAAGTTGAAATTAAAAGATTGAAGACTGAAAATGAAAGATTGAATACTGAAATTGAATATTTAAATGATGAAATTAAAAGATTGAATGATGATCTTGGATTTTTGAATCAAAATAGAGTAGTTCGTGAAAATAATTTAAATGAGACTATTCGACAAAAAGATGTTCAAATTGCAAGATTGCAGCAAGAAAATAGGGAACTCAATCAAATGCCGAGATATAAAGTTGATGCAAATAAAATTATTTCTATTTGGGATAAAATAGAAGATGCACCAGAAGTTATTGAGATTCCTATTATTTCAAATGATGATAAGCATATTCTGGAAAAGATCCAAGGAAGACTTATGTCAGCAGTAACTAAAAGAGCAAACAATCTTAATGAAGATGACATGCAAGAACTTGATCAACTTTATAGAATGATTCAGAAATTTATTTCGAAGAAATCTTCTCCCAAAGCTCAGAAAGTATATAAGTTTATGGATAGAATGCATAACGCACTTAATATTATTGAAGCAATACCTCATTAATATAATGCACAATAAAATAGTATTTTTCTTATGATTGAAAAAATGAGGGACGCTAGAATTTGGTCATTTGTTGAATATCTGGGACTTTTTTTGAGGTTCTCACAAGATCAATTAATCTATATTTTAATAGTAAAAAAGTATAACACAACATTCTAAGAATTTTTTTTCGTAGCTGGAAAATAATAAGTTCTCATAATTGATTAGCTTTGCGAGTAATTTGCCAATGATGAGTGTGAACTGCTCCGCGATGCACGCATATGGCAAAACCGCGGCAAAAATTGTTAAAATTGAGGGGATGATTAGTCGTATGAATTAATTATTTATAGCACATTATAGATGTCAAATTAAAGTAAACCGACTTATCGCCTCAGGAAATGCTTAAGGGTGCGGGGGAGACGATAAATCGCCCTCAGAAAAGTACTTTTAATGTTAATATTGAATGCTTCTAAACTTTCCATACCACACATTGCAATATAATTAAGGTTAATTTCGAGTAGTTTACCTATCGTCGCCCGGGCATCCATAAAAATTGTTTTCGAGCATTTTTCGCCTTCTTTTTTCATAATTTTGAGTTATTTTGAATATTTAATTCCTTTATGAAAGAAATGTCACTCCCTGTTCTCTGCAATAGATAATGAATCAAAAATTCAAAGAAAAATGATAAAATTAATTCTTTAATGTTTTATTCTGTAGCAACACCTGCACCATGTGAAATAAGGAATTCGACTATTTCTTTGTTATTAGCTTTTGATGCAGCATAAAGAACTGACAATCCATCTTTGTCTTTAGCATTAACATCAGCACCATGCAAAATAAGGAATTCGGCTGTTTCTTTATTGTTATTAGCTGCTGCAGCATGAAGAACTGACCATCTACCTTTCTTTTTAGCATTAACATCAGCACCATGCAAAATAAGGAACTCGACTATTTCTTTACTGTTACTATATGCAGCTGCATGAAGAATTGACCGCCCATCTTGGTATTTAGCATTAACATCAGCACCATGCAAAATAAGGAATTCGACTATTTCTTTATTGTTATTAGCTGCTGCAGCATGAAGAACTGACCATCCACCTTTCTTTTTAGCATTAACATCAGCACCATGCAAAATAAGGAATTCGGCTATTTCTTTACTGTTTTTATATGCTGCAGCATGAAGAACTGACCATCCACCTTTGTCTTTAGCATTAACATCAGCACCATGCAAAATAAGGAATTCGGCTGTTTCTTTACTGTTTTTACCTGCTGCTTCATGAAGAACTGACCATCCATCTTTGTCTTTAGCATTAACATCAGCACCATGCAAAATAAGGAACTCGACTATTTCTTTACTGTTACTATATGCAGCTGCATGAAGAATTGACCGCCCATCTTGGTATTTAGCATTAATATCAGCACCATGCAAAATAAGAATTTCGGCTGTTTCTTTGCTGTTATTATCTGCTGCTGTATGAAGAACTGACCATCCATCTTGGTATTTAGCATTAACATCAGCACCATGCAAAATAAGGAATTCGACTATTTCTTTATTGTTATTAGCTGCTGCAGCATGAAGAACTGACCATCCACCTTTCTTTTTAGCATTAACATCAGCACCATGCAAAATAAGGAATTCGGCTATTTCTTTACTGTTTTTATATGCTGCAGCATGAAGAACTGACCATCCACCTTTGTCTTTAGCATTAACATCAGCACCGTGTGAAATCAAAATTTCACATATTTCTATACAATTAACACTTGCTGCAAAGCCAAGCGCAGTTTCCCCAAATTGAGTTTTTGCGTTAATGAAAGCACCCAATGAAAGGAAATATTCACATAGGGAAGGAATGCAAAAGCATGGCGAATAAATAAAGAATTTGTTAATGCATTTTGATTGATCTAAATAAACTAAAAATGCTTGAAAATTGTGATATGTGGTGCAATTATCTAAATCAATTTCTAGCTCGAATTCATTCATTAAAAAGGTAACAAAATCAATGTTATGTGAAATAATTGCATATTTCATGCATTCTTCAAACAGTTATTAATAATGTCTGGATTTCCACCCAAAAATGAATAAAAAAGACATTTTGGTGTTATTATTGAATTAAATTTTGAAATTAACAATTTAAAACAATTAACAGCTCCATGATAACAACATAGCTCAAGCAATGAATTAGGAGAAGAAGGATATAAATCACTTTGTAACATTTGATTCTTGTCGAAACTATCTGTCTCCGTGAAAATTATGAAAGAAAATTTGTCATCATACATAATAGCTCTGTAAATTGTGTTATCTTCAATAAAATTCAATGAATAATCTTTAGTTTTATTTGCTTCGATTCCAGAACTATACCTCGTTGATAATAAAACGCCATTTTCATCTTGTAAATCTGCCCACAAAATATATGGAATGCTTTGAATTTCTCCACGTGTAAAGATTGGATGATATTCTGTATAAATCATTTTGAAAATCTCCTTGTATGGCTTTATGTACTTGATATTAAAAGGCATTGCAGTAGAAATTATTGTTAGAATTTGATTTGGAGGTGCACGTTTGGTTTCAAACATTAAATTTTTGATATCAAGATAAATTTTGTTAATTCCTTCTTCACTGAAAGTCTTCAGCTTATACAATGAATCGTATACATAATTAAAGTCTTTGTACAAATCCATTAACTCTTCATAATTCACTTTCTTCATGAAAATGAAAAAAAAAGTTTATAAATCTAAAAAAGTGAATTTCTGAAGTTTACATTATCTTAATAAAATAATAAAAATTAATGGAGAAAACGTTATATTCTGTAGTTATATTTCAAAATCTGTTTGAGTAAAATTTGATTTTTTAACACTTTACATTGTAAAGTAAAAAAACAGATGAATGCGGATAGAGAAGTTCTATTAGAGGAAACACTACAGAAAACATTGACACAATTAAAGAATCACATTTGGAGTGATATTGATGCACTTGCAACAACAGGAACATTACCTCCAGATCAAATTTTCAAACAAGCTGCACATGACTTAGATCACATTAAACTGATCAATTCCATGCTTTTAACAACAAAAGATATAAATATCGAAAAGAATGATATCAAAAAATGCGAAGATTCCGTAGAATTCAGAAGAATATCAGATTTCTTCCAAACAAATGCAGAAAGATTCCTTAAAGAAAGTCCTGTCTACAAATATAATTTTAACGAACTCATTCCAGAGTTAAATTCCGTTCTTGATGAAAGTGTTTCATTTACTGATGGATTCCTTCCATTTATTTCGATACCAGTAGCAGATATATTTACAGTTAAAATTATATTTAGCTTAGAAAATCAACCAGCCTTTGTTGTTGTTCATGGAGCAACAGAATACGAGAAATCACAGTTTGAGCAGAGCGATTTTAGAGTTTTCAGGACACTTAGCGTATACTTTAGCAGAGCATTACCTGATTTTATCCTTAAATACAAGTCAAAAGCTATTGTTGAATTTGCGATTTGGCTTAAGTCCTACAAGAACTTGTTTAGCGCTCCTTGCACTAAATGTGAACAGTTCATATCAAGAGATCTCACAGGAGACCTTCTTCCACCAATAATTCGAACAATTACTTCTTGCCTGCCATATCACATCCGTTGTGCGCCATTTGAGATCGAACTTCCTGATTTCGGATACGTAACACTCATGTCCGAAGAACAGATGCAAGAAAAATTATCTCATCCTGGAAAATAATAGATTTTGTTTTATTTCTTTTTAAATTATCTTAAAAGCTATATATCATTAATTTTAGATGTCTAAATAATGAAAGGATTTTTCAATATTTTCTGATATAAAAAGTGACATTCTGAAAAGTATCAATTTGTAATTTTGATTTTACTCGTGAGTTTAATATCCACCCTCCAAAAAATCACTTTTAATGTTATTGGAAAGTGTGTCAATAATAATACTTAACTCCTATTAACATAACTAATTCGAATATAGAATAATTCAGATAGAATCAATCACTCGTATGTTTTAAGCGTGAAGATATTTAATATGCATTGATGCAATTGTTCATTATAATACATCACATTTAATGTTGCACATACGCCCTTACGACATGACCTTCAATTAAGCTATTAAATGTTAAATTTCAATGATACTTCACGCCGATTGTCAAAATTTTGTATTATAGTCCGATATGGGTAGATGAATGAATTAGCTTTAATTTGACTTTTTCAGCCATGACTCAAGATCTCTTTAGTCAATTCCATGATAATAAACAACTTGAGAATGTATTTATCACATGATAAATTTTACTTGCCGAATGAGAAGTTTTACAAAAAAAAATCATTTTGGAAAGCTCTAACATTCATTTTATTCATAAAAAAGATATATGAGATTAGTCTAAGTCAACGTAATGTTCTCTGACATACATGATTGATGAAATACAAGAAGTGAAGATGATCCACATGCCACCAGCAGTGATCGCTGACACATAGAAGAAGGAAAGCCATGCTGTTGCGTCTGTTCCATCATCGATAACGATGTAAAAGTCATCGATCGAATCTCCCATTCCACTGGTGATGAAACGCTCAACAAGCTCTCTGACTGTTCTGAAGGAGTCAGAAATGAGGCCAAATGTGAAAATTCCGAACAAAATGAAAGCCGACCAAATAGGAATAACTTCGACAGCGAGATTTAGCAACATAATGGCTGCCTCTCTGATAATTGTGATCAGTTGGTAAAGACCATTAGAGAATTTGAGCCATTGTGACAATCTAATAATTGAAAATAGTCCTGCGAAGCTGATAATCTCGAGGGTGATCTGCGAAGGGAACTGCGTCATCTTATATGAGTTGGCGAACGTAATAGAAGCCAAAATTAAGGTGATGCAAGAACAAACAAAATCTATAATGAACCAATAGCCAATAGTTATATGGATCCGAGGTAGAGAAGCCATATTTCTGTATTGGTTGTTCGATAATCTGTTTTTATGGAGGTTGTATCGGTTTCTAAGTGAAAATAACATCGTAAATATATGTAGAGCGTCAGCAACAACAATACAAAGCATCAAATGGTTGGTAATTCTAAAGACCTTGCATTCTTCAAGCTTGAATTTGTTGTCATACAAAATTGTGGTTTTGGTATTTTTATTTTTGAGTAAATGATTGTTTCTGTACTTCCTTTCTTCGCTAATATGTGGTCTATTGCGTTTTATAAGTGGATGAGCGTTCTTCTTTGACTTTTTGGTCAATTTATTTTTAGTTCTTCCGCGAGAAAACTGAAGTGGAGCTTTAATTGACTGTTCTCGTATTGATTGAAGCATTCTATGCGAATTGTCATCTGTTACGGCTATTGATTTCGGTGTTGTAACGTTAAATTCGGTCATCATCTCAGGAGTACATGATTTTCTTCGAATTGAAGGCTCAATTGTAAACTGGACCAATCCATCACGTGCTGCAATCTCTGTTTGCGTATACCAATTTGAGCATCCTGGATATGTTAAATCGCTTGAAACGATAACGTAATCAAGTGATATGATTATACGATTAATGTGTTTGAAGAACTCTAGATCGATGTCAGGAAATGATCCTTCTGTTTTAGAACCGTTCATCCAGTAAATCTCACATAAAACAGGTAGAGATCTATTAACATCATGGATTTCTAGGAAGCTATCTGTTTTGAGGGTATAATACGATTCATTAACTGTATCATAATAGTCACTAATGATCGAAAAATCTTCAATTGGTGTTCCTTCATCTTGTTTTGGATAAAATGAATCCACAAAAGCGCCTCTCTGTAAATAGTAATAATAAATCACTGGATTTGCAACTGTAAAGAAGAAAATAATTAGAATTATTGATTCTAAAATGTTATAAAACATTTCCCAAGGTGGGATATATGTCTTATGCCATAGTTCTGTTTCTGATACTTGCAGGAATGGAGACTCTTTCTTCCTCCTGGGCTTTGGAACGCGCCTGACAAAACGAATTCTCAGAGCCATTTTGAATGATAAAATGTCTTTTTTAATCAGGAATTATAATTATGAATATGATTTATAATTGAATTTTCTGTGTTAATTCCAAAATTTCAAAAAATTAGGGATAAATTTTTACAAAATTTCAATAAGAATCAATTATATTTCAAAAATATAACGGCACACTTGTATACATCTACAAGTTCCAATATAGAAAACTATTAATCTTTATTCTTAAATTTTTAAAATTATATATTCATTTTGAGTTAAATATATATGTCAATCTTAACATTATTCTAACAGTTAACTTATGCATCAAGGAAATGACATAAGAAAGAAAAAAAAAATTAATTCAAACTTATATCATTTGTAAATTGTATTCTTGAGTAAATTAATTGCTGTTTCTTGGGCATCAAATGATGAAAATACTTTAACATCCTTAATAACTGGTTGTGGAGGTTGAGATTTTGTGCAAACTGAGTGTTTCCTCATAACATAACCCACGTATTCTTCGAAATCGAAACTTTGCTGTTTGTTTGTATCCTCAGCGGCATTGGTATCAGTCATCTAATGTTCCATGCAATATTTTAAATTTGGATGTTTGCCACTTTACGTGTCAAAAATCTATATTAGATCTATTAGATACTATGAATAGAGCCAAAGCGGACAACTTTCGTTCAAAAATTATTCTTTATGCTTTAGCGAATTATGTGTGATTGTAATACAGCATGCAATTTTTTTCTTGCTAAAAAAAATTTGTCCTAAAAATGTCACATTTTGGTCAATGAGTCTTCTCACCAAAAACTTCAGATGCACAGCTGTTGATCCAGACGGCAAACAATTCGATGATGTTTCTAGAATTAAAGCAACAACAGATGAAGGAGATTATGAGCTTGTTCTCGATTATAACTGTTTCATCTATGAAATTAAGCAGGACCAGTTGTTCCAGCTTAACATCTCAACACAACTTCATAGTGATGAAGCATCTAGAGCTGAAGAACATTGGCATCCATCAATTGTCGAGAACTCAACACTCGCTGCTTCATACGAATATATTATGCACGGAAAAGTTTACAACTACGAAGAACAGCCAGAAACAAATCGTGCTACTGTTTATGTTTCTTATGGTGGTCTCCTTATGTCATTAACAGGCGATCGTAACACAATTGCTGGTATCCAGCGTGGCAAGGAAGTCTATCTCCTCATTTCCAGAAAGAGCAAATAAAATACAATAAAACTTTTTTAGAATATTTGAACTTATGTAAATGCTACGAATTTTTATATTTTAATAAAACATCTATATAGACATAAGGATTTAAATAACAGTTTTTAATTACATGTTCGAAATCCTGAATACAAATTTACAATATATAAAGTTATTTCATTTTCATATGAATTGTGTACTAAGATTTCAATAATAAAAACATAAGGAAATGTTTATTCTTAAACAAATAACAAACAAGCAACAATAAGATCATTTGATTAATTAAAGGCGGAATTTGGTTGAGAATCCGAGCTTTGGTTTATTGAGTGGCTGTCTAAAGCTAGAAACTAATGGTTTTCTGTCTGGCACAAAGCGATTAAAATCTTGATTTTCATTTGGTGAAAAATAAGAGGAACTCTGAGATTCCGATACCGATGACGAGTTCTGCTTAAATCCCTGATTTTGTTGTTTCTCCTTTGCTAATGCATCAATTTCACGCTTCCTAATTGTTATATCTGCCTCAATATTCTTCAATTCATTTTGAAGTCCTTCATATTCTATATTTTCCTCATAATTCTGCATCTTCTGCCTAGTCATCATAATAGAACTCTGAGCTTTATCAAGTTCTGTTTGGTATTTCTTGCATTCAAGTTTCTTTGTGGTAATTTCTTCTTTAAGTTTCTTAAGTTCTAGTTCACATTGATCATGAAATTCTTTTTCTGATTGTTGGTGCTGTTTTAATTGATCATCCTTTAATTTCTTAAACATTGTATTAAGGAGATATTCGCTAGCTTCAGATCTGGAAATCAATGCTTTGAGTCTTAAATTTTCGGAAGTATATTTGTTATTGCAAAGCTTGAGTGTAGCCTCATTCATATCTAATAGAAATAGAGTATTATTCATATCATTTTTCAAGTCTCTGCATTTTCTTTGAAGAAATAACGTTGATTTACTTTGTTTATATTTGGAATCAAGATATTTTTTCAATGATTTTTTAGCTTCTTTAAGTTTTTCTCTCTGTTGTTTATCTATACTGCGCTTCTCGAAGTCAATATTGTCCCATTCAGCAAGTAAATCTGATTCCATTTTATCAATTCTTTATATTTTAAACGGCAATTTTCTTGAAATTAAACTCCAAAAACTCTGCATTCCTTTAATGAGTCTCAAATGACTAACGGTTAAGTATAAAAAAGATTTTCTGTTGCTGGGCAATGTTTCGCTTCTACTGTGATAGTTTTCAATAGATTCAAAAAATAATTATTGTAAAAAATACTTATACAATGTTTTTTATAAGTTACTAGTCATTAGTTAAATTGTTTAATAATAGAGATCAAACAAATGATTGCAAAGGATCAAAATATGAATCTAATCCTCTAAGCAAGACGCGCTAATAAGATATTTTAGAATATTTGAGGTAAGATAAAGAAATGATATGTGTTACGTAAATATATCTTAAAGAATGTTTTTGAAAAAAAATTAATGAACGAATTTTCCTACAACTAGTGAGGTTTTGAATATCGATATGCCAAAACTCAAATATTTATATTTGAAATAGATATTTAAGGAAATTATATTTTAACATCTTCAAAAATGTATTTTACTATGTATCATCTCTTAGATTCGATAAGTTTGAATGAAATTTTAAAGATACCAAATAGCAATGATTCTTAATCAATTTTGATTCTCGTAAATTATTATCGCTGGACGCTTTTGAATTTCAACAGTTGTGTATAAAAGGTCACATTGAAATGAAGATTATATGATATTGAAAAGTAATGGTTATGACATTACAAATTCGAATTAAATTTTAAAAAAAAGTACAATGACAGCTTGCATTTGATAATTGCAAAGCACATTACCGGTAAAATTGATTGGCAAGATTGAAAGATATCAAACGAAGTATTTTTATTAAAAAATAATCTTTATCGGGAATTTTTTACGTATAATAACTAAATATATATTTGTTCTATTCTGTTAACTATTATTTGGCCATTTAAAGCCAATTAAATATGGAAATCTGATGATGGTGAGTTCAAATTGGGAAATGTAAATACGATGTAAACGATTATAAATTTTTTTTCTCACACATTGACTATAGGATTCAGGGATCATCACAAAAAAACCGCCAGGCGCATTGAATTTTTTGAAATCAGTAAATTTTTAGATGACTCCCGTTGCTATTCAGCATGAATATAAGCCTAAATGCCGCAAAGTGAAATTTTCGGATGAAGAAGATAGACAGATTCTCGCACTAGTGAATGCAGCCGGAGATAACTTAAATTGGGAATTGATTTCATTTGCGCTTGGAAATAGGACAGCAAGGCAATGCAAGGATAGATACCACGCATATTTACAGCCAGGTCTTAACAAATCTGAATGGACTGAGCAGGAAGATCAGCAGTTAATTGACATGGTTGCCCAATTCGGCCAGAAATGGAAATTCATTGCTACATCTTTCAAGGGAAGACCAGAGGTTTCCCTTAAGAACCGTTATCGTTTATTACAGCGTCGCTCGGCGAAGCTCCAGCGTGCTCTCCAGCCAGGTGCAAGTCCTGAGGTTTCCCAGCAGTCTCAGCAGGAGGGCGGAATGAACCAGTTATCCTCTCCCGAAACCCAAGCCTCTGTTCAAATCGATGACGAAGAAAACCCATTCGATTTCTCCTTTGTCGACAGCTACGGTTTCGATGACGTATTCAACTTTTAATAAGCTGTTTTTAGTGTTTAATAAAGCACCTTTTCTTTTTTCTTTCAATTTCAAAAACAAATTATTTGTTATTCAGAGAAATAACCTTGATTTTTATTAAATTGTGAATGTTCTCCTGTTTGCAATATCTTTTTTACATGAGATAAGGCGAATCATCAAGAATTCAAAATTTGAATGTGGAGCGGCCTTCAGAAAAAAAACTAAAATTGAATGTTTTTTTTACAATCACATAAAACATATATTGGTAAACATCAATAATAATGCATAATTAACCCGAAATGACAAATTCAATCATAACTTGAAAAACGATGTAGTTTTGACAGGTATTTCAGAACTTTACTTTGGAAAAATAATTCTGGCGTTAATTTTTATTATTTGAACTTGCTTTATCTATAAGTACATCTCGAAAAACAAATAAATTTGATTTCCTAGAATTAAAAAATGTAAGTCTCGAAAATCAAAAAATTATCCGGCGCGCATATGTGTCATTTAGTGCAATTAAGTTGGCTATAATATAGAAATCATCAATTCAACATACAATTTTAGAATCAATGTATACAATTTATTGGTTTCATTTCAAATGCTATTAAGACACAAAAACATGCTAAATAGAAAATACATCAATGAGATTTGTTAATCATTTATCTTATCATTGATGGTTCCGTAATCATTCCAAACATATTTAGAAACAACCCAAATTAGCATATATATGGCACACATAAAAGGTATCCAATATGTAGTTATAATGGTATTCATTATGACAATGCCGCAATCTAAGAAAAACATTACAAATTGAAAAATTGTCCTTCAAACACAGCTGAATTCTCTTCATCATAATATATATGTAAGCACAAATGGCATATTGCTGAATATGAATAATATTATCTTTAGTTTTGTTAATTAATATCAATTGGAAAAATGACATGAATCATTTATTATATTAAAGTTTATTGTCTATCTAAAATCTTGATCATTGCGAAACATGATAAAAATGTAGAAAATTATACATTTATTTTTTCTTTCTTAAAAAAGCTAATATTTTAAAAAATTTAAACAATAAATCATCGATTAAGCGGAAATTTTCTTGGCTGGATTAGGAAAAGCCTCAAGAACGATTGTATCTGTTACATCGAGCTTGAAAAGGAAATCTTTATCATATTTTCCAAGCATTTTAGCAGGATTGAAGTTGAAGTGGTTGAATCCTTCAACTTTCTTCGCGTTGTTGAAGCATCTTGCGATTCTTGCGAAAATAAGGTCACTTTGAGCGAGAATACTCTGTGGGAAATCGCTCTTAAGGGAGTCTGAGTTAAGAACTGTCTCTCCAAGGTTCGTATGAGCTTCATTTCCTTTTGAATTTACGTTATTAAGCAATTCAAGGGCATAGAAAACGGCCAAAGCAGATGATTCAGTGAGAATATGTGATCCACTATTGAGATCATCAACCATATCATCAGTAAGTGACTGATCAACATCTGGAAATGCGAAAATGAACTCTCTGATCAATGTACGGAGTTCTTGGAGCTTGTCTTCGCTTGGCTTTGGAATATTGATGCCTTTGAGAACGATTCTTCTTAAAACAGCCGGTTGTTTAAGATATGATTTGTAATGAACACGGAAATCATCACTGGATTTGTCCATACGTGATGTTGTGTCATTCTCTAACATATCTAGTTGTTCAAGAGCAAAGGCGCCAACGGATTGGCACTTTTTGTAAAGTTGAGTGAAAAATGCCGGAGATCTATTCACTCCATCGAAATTTCCTATGATGGACTTGATTACTGGTTCAGCAACGACTATTGTATCACCATTCCTGGCCGCATTTACGATACTTTTCATCGATGAAAACATTTTCATTGTTCGAAGTTCAGCGATATATGGGGCAGCGTTTCTATCATCGCGTTCTTCTTCTGGTTTCTCTTGCATTTTCCTGGCTACGGCCATCTGTAATGGTGTTGTATACTTTGGAGGTTCATTTGTAGAGATGTAGTCGTAGATTTGCTGGCCAACAGCCCATTTGATGTGGTTGGGCTTGAGATCTGTAATTGCGAGCTTGTAAATCTTGACAGGATTTAAGTTAATTGGAGAAATTGTTTTTGCAAGGTTTTCGAAGAAGTTTCCGACGAATTCGTTATACTGTTTAATTACAATTGATGCATGTTCAAGCTTGAGAAGCTGTACTGAGAATAAATCGAGGATTTTTAGTGAACTCTTGATTTGTTCTTCAGAAAAGCAATTTCCAATCATGGCAAGAAGCTGAAGAGTCTGCAACGGTGCGTTAGATTGATGGACAATGAATTCTGCAGGTAAACTTTTTGCAATTGATTGATTCTTCGTAATTCTGTGCATAAGAGCATCACGAGAAGCATGAATATCTGGATTTAATTTATCAGATAAGTCTTTGACTTTTTCTTGAAGCTCAGGACTAAATTTAGAAGTAAGTTCTGTAACTCTGAGTTTAAAGTAATCAATTGGGATCATTTCCATAGTGAATAAAGCCACTAACCTTGTAAATGCTTTCTCAAAACCTGATTCTTTATCAGGATTGATTGAAATAATATATCTTAAGAAATTTCCAATTATTTCTATTGGTTCTTCTGTGACTGTATAGAAGCATGCTGCATTTACAAATTTTTCATAGAGTTGTTCGTTGTCTTTAAGCAATTCTCCAATTTGTGCGTATGAATGTGTTGGAGTTTTTGGATTTTCTGCGAATTCGATCAATATTTTGTTGTATTTGTCGAGTTTTTCTGGATTGGGAGTTAAATATTCAGTGATTTCATTCTTTAATATATCAAGACTCGCTGTAGTTGTCATTCTAGAAAAAAATCAAAAAGAAAAAATATTTTTCAAAAAAAATTGACAGAGTTTGTTTGATATTGTGTCACTTTTGATCAAAGAAATTCTTTTGAAAAATAAGTTATTCGACCAATTATTGGGGATTTTTGTTGGATAAAATTTGATGATATAATGTCCACTCCTTAAATCATTAATAAAATCTCGATTTTATAAATTTTGTAAAAAAAAAATTCAAAATGTAAAGGTAGTCTCACGAAAATACGTTATTTTCCCGATGCCTTGGAAGCAGCTTTGCAGGTTACCCGTAAGGTAACCAGTAGAAGTTTCTGAGCAAGGATGAAGAAGATTAAAGAGCCTTTTTATTGCAAACGCTATATTTGTAAGTGTCTTTGTAGAACTTCTCATAAATTCAAAGATTTCCAAAAACGAATTTTTCGATTTTGATATAATAAATGATATTTAAACAAATTATAGATGTGTTTGCAATTAAAAAAATCCGAGTTAACTACAATATCTTCAATTTTTGTCGTTCACTTTTTCATGTCATACTGATAGCAAGAATACTCACCCAATTTGGTTACACTTCATGATAGTTTGAAGTAAAAAAATGCCACAGTTTTTTTTATTTGATATCGTTATCTAAATTTTGTACAGAAATGAAATAAATTATAATATGAAACGTGTGTTATTATGCTTGTTGGGAAACAATCCAATACTTATGTCTGAATGAAATGATTATTTCTACGAGATTTTTCATATTCAGCTAATAATGCTATCAAAATCAAATAACAATAAAAAGTTATTTTGTACATAATGTAACTTAATCTTTAATACTATATAGAACTTCGAAATACGACTAAACGGTGCGAGTTACGCGATTAAATAACTTTTTTTCGATCGAAACTTGAAAGTGAGGATAACTCAATGGGTAGGGGTATGGGTTCGAGTTTTTCTATTGGGCAACTATTTTTTTCTTTTCATTGTTTCAGCATTTTTTTATGCGATTATGCATAATTATTTGATTTCCTATATATTCAATAATAAATTTGTTCCGAACTCTTAACAAATAAATAAATTTTTAGAATATTTAAATTTATAGCTCCCTACATTAATATAAAGTGTTCGAATAGTTCATATATAGTTTCTTTAAAATAATTTGTTTCATTTTAAATTGGTTTGGCACAATGCTTGACATAACATGCACAAAGCTATGCCATTTTAAAATATGTATATCAATCAAGCCGATTAAGTCCATCCTAAACGAAAATCATCGATACTCATGAATTTATGATAGTCGTTCTTGATATAATTGCGCGTTTTAAAAAATGCTTACTTTTGAACACAGAACTTATCTATCCATATTTATCAATGAAAGTTTATAAGATGCATTAATGACAAAACCTTACTTTATCAATTATAATCTTATCGTAAATTTCAAACTACAATACTGTGGGGCAAATATTAAATAACCACTATGTTGCGGATTTTATGTAAGTCTGCAAACTGTAAAATGTAATTAAACACAAATAAAAAAAAAATGTAAATTTTAATCGAGAAATTTAGCAATCTTGAAAGCCTTGATCGGCATCTTTTACAAGATGTCAGTAATGCATATTCAATAACTATGAAAATCTAGCCAAGCATGGATTTTTTTCGAAAAAAAATTGTATTAAATTTCATTTTTCATTCTTTATACAAGTTTTAACCTTTGGTGCAATTATATCCTATCGCAAATGCATTATTGACGTTATTACTTGGATACTTCTTCATAACGCTAAATCTTCAAATTAGTTATGTGTTT
Organism: Trichomonas vaginalis G3; assembly: GCF_026262505.1. Classification (NCBI taxonomy): domain Eukaryota; phylum Parabasalia; order Trichomonadida; family Trichomonadidae; genus Trichomonas; species Trichomonas vaginalis. The sequence continues at coordinate 23,221,653 of NC_067207.1, forward strand.
GTTACTAATAGAAGTTGGAAAGGTATTAAAAAAGGAAATGTTAATAAATATACATGTTTAATTAAAAAACAAACAAGAATAAATTAAATAATTTTATTTCTTAGGAAAGTCTAAGTTTTGTAATAGATAAATTGCTTTTTGTGTCTCTTCTTCATCAATTTCTGGATGTTGATTCTCAGGTGGCGGACTAATTAAAACATCATGGGCAATATCAAACCATTGTTTTAGTTCGTTGGCAGAAGGAAAATGATCTTCTTGTATTGGCGTTATTAATGATTGAAAATCATCAGTTGATTCTGCATTTTGGGAATTTTCCAAATTTTCATTTGGAAAATTTGAATTTTGAGATATTGTTTAAGCACTCAGATCTCATTTTTAAAATATCTGCACCAAATTCTTACATCTGATAATTTTCATGTGTAACCAATGTTTCCCAATCCATTTGCCATACCCTACTAATCGCAAATTCATTCCCTTTAATTTTGTATTAAATTTAAATTCCAATCTTAATTTCTACATTATTTATGCTAACCCTTTAAATTTTGTTCTTATTTATTCACCCTCAGATACAAATTTATTTAGAATGTATTCCTCTGAGGTCTATATTTGTATTCGAAAATAAAATCTTTAAAACTCTCTAAGTTATCATTTTCTCTTCAGATATCTAATATTTTTCTAATGACATAACTACTTTGGACGCATATCCAAATTCCAAAAAAAATATGGAAAAAATAAAAATGAAATTGAAAAATACAATTTTTGATATGTAAAAAGAGATTTTGAAAAAAATTGGGAAAAAGAGTATCTAATAAAATTGTTTGAGATCTATGTAGACATAGTTTTTACATTAAAAAATCAATAATATTGAAATTGATCTGAATATATCTTTTTTTTTAAGTTTGAATGCATTAATCTCAAAGCATTTGATAAAATACTGGTTTTATTTCAAAATTCTAAATAATTTGTAATTAGATCTTTATGATGTAATTTAATTTTAAACAAGTACAGATAAAGAGAATCATAATAAAGGTGATCTATATTGCTTAAGTAAAATTGAGTATAATAGATCGATCTTAGCAACAAGATCTGAGGAAGTAGATTTGAGAGTCGAGAGTTTAGATCTTAGCAACAAGATCTGAGGAAGTAGATCTTAGCAACAAGATCTGAGGAAGTAGATTTGAGAGTCGAGAGTTTGATCTTAGCAACAAATCTGAGGAAGTAGATCTTAGCAACAAGATCTGAGGAAGTAGATTTGAGAGTCGAGAGTTTGGATCTTAGCAACAAGATCTGAGGAAGTAGATCTTAGCAACAAGATCTGAGGAAATAGATTTGAGAGTCGAGAGTTTGGATCTTAGCAACAAGATCTGAGGAAGTAGATTTGAGAGTCGAGAGTTTGGATCTTAGCAACAATATCTGAGGAAGTAGATCTTAGCAACAAGATCTGAGGAAGTAGATTTGAGAGTCGAGAGTTTATCTTAGCAACAAGATCTGAGGAAGTAGATTTGAGAGTCGAGAGTTTGGATCTTAGCAACAAGATCTGAGGAAGTAGATCTTAGCAACAAGATCTGAGGAAGTAGATTTGAGAGTCGAGAGTTTGGATCTTAGCAACAAGATCTGAGGAAGTAGATTTGAGAGTCGAGAGTTTGGATCTTAGCAACAATATCTGAGGAAGTAGATCTTAGCAACAAGATCTGAGGAAGTAGATTTGAGAGTCGAGAGTTTAGATCTTAGCAACAATATCTGAGGAAGTAGATTTGAGAGTCGAGAGTTTGGATCTTAGCAACAATATCTGAGGAAGTAGATTTGAGAGTCGAGAGTTTGGATCTTAGCAACAATATCTGAGGAAGTAGATCTTAGCAACAAGATCTGAGGAAGTAGATTTGAGAGTCGAGAGTTTGGATCTTAGCAACAAGATCTGAGGAAGTAGATTTGAGAGTCGAGAGTTTGGATCTTAGCAACAATATCTGAGGAAGTAGATCTTAGCAACAAGATCTGAGGAAGTAGATTTGAGAGTCGAGAGTTTGGATCTTAGCAACAATACTGAGGAAGTAGATTTGAGAGTCGAGAGTTGGATCTTAGCTACAACAGAGATCTTAGCAACAAGATCTGAGAAGTAGAGTCAGATCAGCAACATATTGAGGAAGTAGATTTGAGAGTCGAGAGTTTGGATCTTAGCAACAAGATCTGAGGAAGTAGATTTGAGAGTCGAGAGTTTGGATCTTAGCAACAATATCTGAGGAAGTAGATCTTAGCAACAAGATCTGAGGAAGTAGATTTGAGAGTCGAGAGTTTGGATCTTAGCAACAAGATCTGAGGAAGTAGATTTGAGAGTCGAGAGTTTGGATCTTAGCAACAAGATCTGAGGAAGTAGATTTGAGAGTCGAGAGTTTGGATCTAAGCAACAAGATTGAGGAAGTAGATTTGAGAGTCGAGAGTTTGGATCTTAGCAACAAGATCTGAGGAAGTAGATCTTTAGCAACAAGATCTGAGGAAGTAGATTTGAGAGTCGAGAGTTAGATCTTAGAACAAGATCTGAGGAAGTAGATTTGAGAGTCGAGAGTTTGGATCTTAGCAACAGATCTGAGGAAGTAGATCTTAGCAAAGATCTGAGGAAGTAGATTTGAGAGTCGAGAGTTTAGATCTTAGCAACAAGATCTGAGGAATAGATTTGAGAGTCGAGAGTTTGGATCTTAGCAAACAAGATCTTGAGGAAGTAGTCTTAGCAACAAGATCTGAGGAAATAGATTTGAGAGTCGAGAGTTTGGATCTTAGCAACAATATCTGAGGAAGTAGATTTTGAGAGTCGAGAGTTTGGATCTTAGCAACAAGATCTGAGGAAGTAGATTTGAGAGTCGAGAGTTTGGATCTTAGCAACAGATCTGAGGAAGTAGATTTGAGAGTCGAGAGTTTGGATCTTAGCAACAATATCTGAGGAAGTAGATCTTAGCAACAAGATCTGAGGAAGTAGATTTGAGAGTCGAGAGTTTGGATCTTAGCAACAATATCTGAAAGTAGATTTGAGAGTCGAGAGTTTGGATCTTAGCAACAAGATCTGAGGAAGTAGATTTGAGAGTCGAGAGTTTGGATCTTAGCAACAAGATCTGAGGAAGTAGATCTTAGCAACAAGATCTGAGGAAGTAGATTTGAGAGTCGAGAGTTTAGATCTTAGCAACAATATCTGAGGAAGTAGATCTTAGCAACAAGATCTGAGGAAGTAGATTTGAGAGTCGAGAGTTTTGGATCTTAGCAACAAGATCTGAGAGAAGTAGATTTGAGAGTCGAGAGTTTGGATCTTAGCAACAATATCTGAGGAAGTAGATTTGAGAGTCGAGAGTTTAGATCTTAGCAACAATATCTGAGGAAGTAGATCTTAGCAACAAGATCTGAGGAAGTAGATTTGAGAGTCGAGAGTTTGGATCTTAGCAACAAGATCTGAGGAAGTAGATTTGAGAGTCGAGAGTTTGGATCTTAGCAACAAGATCTGAGGAAGTAGATTTGAGAGTCGAGAGTTTGGATCTTAGCAACAAGATCTGGAAGTAGATTTGAGAGTCGAGAGTTTGGATCTTAGCAACAAGATCTGAGGAAGTAGATCTTAGCAACAATATCTGAGGAAGTAGATTTGAGAGTCGAGAGTTTGGATCTTAGCAACAATATCTGAGGAAGTAGATCTTAGCAACAAGATCTGAGGAAGTAGATTTGAGAGTCGAGAGTTTGGATCTTAGCAACAAGATCTGAGGAAGTAGATCTTAGCAACAAGATCTGAGGAAGTAGATTTGAGAGTCGAGAGTTTGGATCTTAGCAACAATATCTGAGGAAGTAGATCTTAGCAACAAGATCTGAGGAAGTAGATTTGAGAGTCGAGAGTTTGGATCTTAGCAACAAGATCTGAGGAAGTAGATTTGAGAGTCGAGAGTTTGGATCTTAGCAACAAGATCTGAGGAAGTAGATCTTAGCAACAAGATCTGAGGAAGTAGATTTGAGAGTCGAGAGTTTAGATCTTAGCAACAATATCTGAGGAAGTAGATTTGAGAGTCGAGAGTTTGGATCTTAGCAACAAGATCTGAGGAAGTAGATCTTAGCAACAAGATCTGAGGAAGTAGATTTGAGAGTCGAGAGTTTAGATCTTAGCAACAAGATCTGAGGAAGTAGATTTGAGAGTCGAGAGTTTGGATCTTAGCAACAAGATCTGAGGAAGTAGATCTTAGCAACAAGATCTGAGGAAGTAGATTTGAGAGTCGAGAGTTTGGATCTTAGCAACAATATCTGAGGAAGTAGATTTGAGAGTCGAGAGTTTGGATCTTAGCAACAAGATCTGAGGAAGTAGATCTTAGCAACAAGATCTGAGGAAGTAGATTTGAGAGTCGAGAGTTTGGATCTTAGCAACAAGATCTGAGGAAGTAGATTTGAGAGTCGAGAGTTTGGATCTTAGCAACAATATCTGAGGAAGTAGATTTGAGAGTCGAGAGTTTGGATCTTAGCAACAATATCTGAGGAAGTAGATCTTAGCAACAAGATCTGAGGAAGTAGATTTGAGAGTCGAGAGTTTGGATCTTAGCAACAAGATCTGAGGAAGTAGATCTTAGCAACAAGATCTGAGGAAGTAGATTTGAGAGTCGAGAGTTTGGATCTTAGCAACAAGATCTGAGGAAGTAGATTTGAGAGTCGAGAGTTTGGATCTTAGCAACAAGATCTGAGGAAGTAGATCTTAGCAACAAGATCTGAGGAAGTAGATTTGAGAGTCGAGAGTTTAGATCTTAGCAACAATATCTGAGGAAGTAGATTTGAGAGTCGAGAGTTTAGATCTTAGCAACAAGATCTGAGGAAGTAGATCTTAGCAACAAGATCTGAGGAAGTAGATTTGAGAGTCGAGAGTTTAGATCTTAGCAACAAGATCTGAGGAAGTAGATCTTAGCAACAAGATCTGAGGAAATAGATTTGAGAGTCGAGAGTTTGGATCTTAGCAACAAGATCTGAGGAAATAGATTTGAGAGTCGAGAGTTTGGATCTTAGCAACAAGATCTGAGGAAATAGATTTGAGAGTCGAGAGTTTAGATCTTAGCAACAAGATCTGAGGAAGTAGATCTTAGCAACAATATCTGAGGAAGTAGATCTTAGCAACAAGATCTGAGGAAGTAGATTTGAGAGTCGAGAGTTTGGATCTTAGCAACAAGATCTGAGGAAATAGATTTGAGAGTCGAGAGTTTAGATCTTAGCAACAATATCTGAGGAAGTAGATCTTAGCAACAATATCTGAGGAAGTAGATCTTAGCAACAAGATCTGAGGAAATAGATTTGAGAGTCGAGAGTTTGGATCTTAGCAACAATATCTGAGGAAGTAGATTTGAGAGTCGAGAGTTTGGATCTTAGCAACAATATCTGAGGAAGTAGATCTTAGCAACAAGATCTGAGGAAGTAGATTTGAGAGTCGAGAGTTTGGATCTTAGCAACAAGATCTGAGGAAGTAGATTTGAGAGTCGAGAGTTTGGATCTTAGCAACAATATCTGAGGAAGTAGATTTGAGAGTCGAGAGTTTGGATCTTAGCAACAATATCTGAGGAAGTAGATCTTAGCAACAAGATCTGAGGAAGTAGATTTGAGAGTCGAGAGTTTGGATCTTAGCAACAATATCTGAGGAAGTAGATCTTAGCAACAATATCTGAGGAAGTAGATCTTAGCAACAAGATCTGAGGAAGTAGATTTGAGAGTCGAGAGTTTGGATCTTAGCAACAAGATCTGAGGAAGTAGATCTTAGCAACAAGATCTGAGGAAGTAGATTTGAGAGTCGAGAGTTTGGATCTTAGCAACAAGATCTGAGGAAGTAGATTTGAGAGTCGAGAGTTTGGATCTTAGCAACAATATCTGAGGAAGTAGATTTGAGAGTCGAGAGTTTAGATCTTAGCAACAATATCTGAGGAAGTAGATCTTAGCAACAAGATCTGAGGAAGTAGATTTGAGAGTCGAGAGTTTGGATCTTAGCAACAATATCTGAGGAAGTAGATTTGAGAGTCGAGAGTTTGGATCTTAGCAACAAGATCTGAGGAAGTAGATCTTAGCAACAAGATCTGAGGAAATAGATTTGAGAGTCGAGAGTTTGGATCTTAGCAACAATATCTGAGGAAGTAGATTTGAGAGTCGAGAGTTTGGATCTTAGCAACAAGATCTGAGGAAGTAGATTTGAGAGTCGAGAGTTTGGATCTTAGCAACAAGATCTGAGGAAGTAGATTTGAGAGTCGAGAGTTTGGATCTTAGCAACAATATCTGAGGAAATAGATTTGAGAGTCGAGAGTTTGGATCTTAGCAACAAGATCTGAGGAAGTAGATTTGAGAGTCGAGAGTTTGGATCTTAGCAACAAGATCTGAGGAAGTAGATCTTAGCAACAAGATCTGAGGAAATAGATTTGAGAGTCGAGAGTTTGGATCTTAGCAACAATATCTGAGGAAATAGATTTGAGAGTCGAGAGTTTGGATCTTAGCAACAAGATCTGAGGAAGTAGATTTGAGAGTCGAGAGTTTGGATCTTAGCAACAAGATCTGAGGAAGTAGATTTGAGAGTCGAGAGTTTGGATCTTAGCAACAAGATCTGAGGAAGTAGATTTGAGAGTCGAGAGTTTGGATCTTAGCAACAATATCTGAGGAAGTAGATCTTAGCAACAAGATCTGAGGAAGTAGATTTGAGAGTCGAGAGTTTGGATCTTAGCAACAAGATCTGAGGAAGTAGATTTGAGAGTCGAGAGTTTGGATCTTAGCAACAAGATCTGAGGAAGTAGATTTGAGAGTCGAGAGTTTGGATCTTAGCAACAATATCTGAGGAAGTAGATCTTAGCAACAAGATCTGAGGAAGTAGATTTGAGAGTCGAGAGTTTGGATCTTAGCAACAATATCTGAGGAAGTAGATCTTAGCAACAAGATCTGAGGAAGTAGATTTGAGAGTCGAGAGTTTGGATCTTAGCAACAAGATCTGAGGAAGTAGATTTGAGAGTCGAGAGTTTGGATCTTAGCAACAAGATCTGAGGAAGTAGATTTGAGAGTCGAGAGTTTGGATCTTAGCAACAATATCTGAGGAAGTAGATCTTAGCAACAAGATCTGAGGAAGTAGATTTGAGAGTCGAGAGTTTGGATCTTAGCAACAAGATCTGAGGAAGTAGATTTGAGAGTCGAGAGTTTGGATCTTAGCAACAAGATCTGAGGAAGTAGATCTTAGCAACAAGATCTGAGGAAGTAGATTTGAGAGTCGAGAGTTTGGATCTTAGCAACAATATCTGAGGAAGTAGATCTTAGCAACAAGATCTGAGGAAGTAGATTTGAGAGTCGAGAGTTTAGATCTTAGCAACAATATCTGAGGAAGTAGATCTTAGCAACAAGATCTGAGGAAGTAGATTTGAGAGTCGAGAGTTTGGATCTAAGCAACAAGATCTGAGGAAGTAGATTTGAGAGTCGAGAGTTTGGATCTTAGCAACAAGATCTGAGGAAGTAGATTTGAAAGTCGAGAGTTTGGATCTTAGCAACTAGATCTGAGGAAATAGATTTGAGAGTCGAGAGTTTGGATCTTAGCAACAAGATCTGAGGAAGTAGATTTGAGAGTCGAGAGTTTGGATCTTAGCAACAAGATCTGAGGAAGTAGATCTTAGCAACAATATCTGAGGAAATAGATTTGAGAGTCGAGAGTTTGGATCTTAGCAACAAGATCTGAGGAAGTAGATTTGAAAGTCGAGAGTTTGGATCTTAGCAACTAGATCTGAGAGTTTTATCATTTCCGGCATATTGGGCCGAAAAGGAGTGATCCGCGTAAGTATGAAAAAAAGTGAATTTTGTTGTATGGTGTTTTTTATTATATCCGTTTCTCTCACAATTTTCAATAAATATTATTGTTCAAACGGAAATATAAATAAACAATTCAAAAATAAAAATGTAAATGTAAATTGAAAATGTATTATAAACATGCTAAAAAGCGTATTTTTAAACTTAAAGGAAAAATGAAATTTCGTAAAAATGAGCATGATGTTTGATAAGGGAGTTTTAATTTTTTTTTTCAAAAAAATTAAGGAACTTAAATTGAGATTATCAGGCTATGTAGTGGTATTTTTACGATCTGACTGCAGAAATCGAATCAGCGAGACCCGAAGATTCATATTCCGCCGGAAAAATAGGGTTTCGAGGCGTAGATAGGGATAAAAAGATGCTTTAAGAAGATCTCAGTAGAAATATGGTTTATAAGAGGATATAGGTCAGGATATAAGATTATGAAAATTGAAGAAGTGAATTATCAAGATGTATTTATGAGTAAACTATATTGTTTTAAGCTATCTAAATCTGTTTTGATATAAATTAAAGCGTATACTTATGCAAAATGCGAAATTTAAATTAATACTTTTTTTTGCTATTTGGACACAAAGCTAACAATCCATCCAATAAATGACGTATACCTAGCGAGATGAAGCATTTTAACATGAAAGACAAGAAAATCTGATTACTTGTGTTGAAAGTTTCTGTATTTCGTCTTCTTGCAAACACAGCGTTCAGATGCAGAAGAAAATGCAGCCGTAATGACGCAAAAAGACACTAAAATAAATTGGAGAATTTCTGTAAAGTTTTTACTGAGCTTTGTTATTGAACCCGAATTTATTGCTGAGTGACAGGATATTAAATCTACGACATTCATGAGTAATTGTTATCAAATTGTCAATAAATTATGTTGAAGATGGTTTAAATGTCTTCGAAGGCATGAAATTAGATCCTAAATCTGTTTGAGTTAATAAAAGAGAACAAATGTTGAAAGAGTTGTCATATTGCCTACAAAATTTTCAAACATTTGCATTGAGACAATGTGAAAAAATGATGTCCAAAATACCTTTACTAAAATATTTTTAATTTGAATCATAACAAGGAAAAACAATAATGGCAGAATAAGAAAAAAAAACAAAGATGTTATGATTTGAACAGTTGCCTTTTAGATTCAAAAAGAGCATAGTGTTCCCAATCACTACACTACCTTCCTTTCTGATAAAAAGCTGAATAATTAGTATTTAATGAATTCTCCAACTTGGGGATTTGCGGCTTTTCCAAAATCTGTTATGATAGTTCTATATAGCAATTGATATATAATATGTTTTTTATAATCAAATAATTTTTTAGTCCAGATAAATTTTTTAAAATTTCAAAGTCTTTCCATTCTACTAACGCTCTTCACATCCATATTCTTTACCATATATGTAATATAACGCCTTATTTTAATTCCCATGTTTACGATTTATTTGTCGAAAAACTGTCTTGCCCATTAACATCTCGCGAAAATTTTCGACTTTTTGAATGGCCGTTTTCAAGATCTCAAAAACTGTGGGATATTTTTTACAAAGCTAATCGACATTTATTTACCACATATATGTACTATACAATGCACCTGGTTTCATCGAATTTTTACCGTCAGTTTTCTCGTGAGACTACCTTTCAAAATGTCAATAAAACAAAAGTTTACACTTAATCACACATTAAAGAACAATATAAGATCATTTTATCTTGATGGACATTTCTTCGATTGCACTTTAGTATCAGGAACTTCAACGCTACAAGTTCATAAAATATTTTTAACAAATTTAAGTGAATGGTTTGAAGAAAAATTCCTTGAATGCTCAGATTCAATGAAAATGACAACACTCCAGATAACAATGGATCCACAAAATTTACTTTTTTCTTTCATCGATTCAATTTACAAAGGAAAACTTGTATTAAATAGTGAAAACTATGCCGCCTATCTAAAATGCGCAGTGTACTATAAATTTAATTCAATAATTCAGCAAATTGAAGATTTTATTATGAAGAAAATCGTATTTTTGGATGCAACTAAGGAATTATGCAATTTTCAACTGAACGAACAACTAATTAGGATGAAATTTAACGGAAAAGATTCATTGCGCCTTATTCTCGATGAATTTACAAATGCAACAAATAAAACAAAGATTTACGACATTCTTTCAGCTACAATATTCGCAAATATTCTTAGAATATCCAAATACAGCGACGATGAAAAGGTTGCATTGATTGATGAGTTTGTTATTTATAAAAAACTTGAAGATTCACTTTCTGAGCAAGAAAAGAATCATTTTGCTTCTGTTATCAATTGGCATAACCAAGATGCATATTTATATCTTGTTCATTATGATTGTATCTGGGTTCCAAGCGAAATTTCTCGAAATTTATATTCAAAAATATTATCAAACAGAAGAATGTCCGTTAAAGGCTTTGAAAATGATGTAAAGAAGGTAGTAGGTTCATCATCAATCTCGAATCCTCTTTCTTGGATTGCTGAAATCAATAATTCAAAAGGTGCTTCTCAAACACCAGAAGTTTCAATATTTGAGATGTTTTCGACATTGGGAACTCATATGTTTATTAATCCCGTCGAATACAACTTACTCCACGTTTCTGCTTCTCCTCATCTCGGAATTCAGCGACCAATCCTTCGAGATTACATTCCAGCTAATGTATTTTCTAATAATGGAAGATACTACTTGAGCCAGGCCGGTTCTAAGTCTAATTTGCCTTATTTCCAGTTATCTCTTAATAAAAAGGACAAATTCGTCCCGTCATCGATCACTGTTGCATCCAATGAATCATTCCCTATCAATACTCCGCCCAAAGCAAATTCGGTAAGGAAAACTTTGCAGAAAAAGGCTCCAAAAGATATCTGCATTGATTTCGCAAATTCTGATAAATCAGTTGCTCAAATTAACTGCTGTATGAAACAGGGGAACAATTTGTCTTTAGATGCTGATAAATCAATACAAATTAATATAAATGAACGCATTGAAATCAATTCCGTTAGAATTACTATGACCTCGCCTTCAGAATCAGGTTATTGGAACTTTAGATTATCTGGATTGGATATGAAAGGCAAGTTCCTCCCATAAAAATAAAATTTCTTGTAATATAAAATTTTTACAACATCTTTTTGCTTCTAACTATATCTCGCCTGTTTCTAATCTGTGAAAGTAAGTCATTGTTTAATATTAAATAGTTATGTTTGGAAAATTTAGATGAGAAAAGTGAGCAATTCTTTTTAAAAAAAGAAACAAGAAAATGCAACTTCTTGAAACCATAATTCAAGTCTGATGGAATTCAATTCAGTTGGAAAATTTATCATTTGGAAAAAAAGCGTATTCATCGCCAAAATTCAAAGGATATTACCAGGAATTAAGGGTGCACCCGTATGTACGTTTATTTGAGAGGAGGAGGATTATATTTTTGAAAGGGTGAAACATTATGAATATGTTAATTATATAATAATATGTATTATTATAAAAAAGAAAAAATAAAGCACGTTAAAATTTTTCTTTCTTGATTTTTTACAAAATCTACTTAGAATTATGCAAAATATGACTAAATAATTATAAATTTCAAGTTAAATTTTAATTTTGATAAATAATTTAAATTTCAAAATGTCAAGTTCAGTTCGACTATGTATGTAGTAATTCCTCAATAAAGTGCCAAAACCCTATTAAAATATATGAACATTTTCAACATTTTAATGTTTTTATTTAAAAATTTGATGGAATATGAGCTTCAAACAATTATTATGTAAATAAAAAATTAAATATATGTATTTATTCGTATTACAACCGGAGTAAGTCGATTCTTCCTTTCTTCTACTGAGGTTTGAATTTGATTTCGAATTGTAAAGAGATTCAAAGGGAAAATACTAGCGGATAAAAACTACCTCCATGAAAGGGTCATAATGGAGTCAAGTTGTATTTTTTGATATTTTTTGCTTTTCGAGCCTAAATAGGTAGCCAAGATAATGCCTAAAAATAAGGTTCTAAATTCTGAAGTTTACATGATCCTCTCGTGTGCACCCTTAATAATATAGTTTTCATCAAAAATTTTAAAAATTTCTCATGCAATAAAATATGACAGTTGGCAATTTTTCCACTAAAAAATTTCATTTTTTAAAAAGTATGCGTAATCTTCGAATTACCTCTCAGGTTAATCACTTCCGTAACAATAATATGTTTCTTGATGTTGAATTAAGGCACAAGGGCGAATCCATTAAGGCACATCGCTTAATCTTATCCCAAAATTCCCAATGGTTCCGTGAAAAATTGAACAATGTCAAGCCACCGTCATATAATGAGCCAGTTGTTATCGATTTACCATGGAACGAAGACAACGCTTTCCAGCACGTTCTTGAAGCTATATACACAGGTCATTTACAGCTTACACCAGACATCGCTCCAGCTGTCCTTAAAGTTGCTGACTTCTATAAATTCCGCAACATTGCATACCTTACAAGCGACTACATCAAAGATTTAGTTAAAACTTACAATAACGAAAAGAAGGACATCAAGGCCGAGTACTGCAAGAAGTTCGTAAGCTACCAGCTTCCAGAATACTACGACATCCTCGTTGATTACGCCGCACGTAAATTCAAGCAACTATTCATCGCTGAAGATCAAAACGAGACTGTTGATGAAGTCTACAAGATGTGCGCCGATGGCAGATTTATTGCCAAGATCTTCATGCATCAAGATACCGAATCTACAAAGGGAAGAGATCCATCTTCTGGCACCCTTTACTACGATATCAAGAGTCTCTTCAAAGATGACGATGATGCCATTTGCGAGCAGTTCGATGCCTTCTTCAAGAACCACAGAACAAATATGACTCTTGAAGAGAAGAAAGCTCTTTCTGATGTCGAAATCATCAACTGGACCAAACAAGAAAAGTACCAGCTCATCATCAGACACACATGCAACTGGTTGGACCCATCAATTTCTCGTAATCTCTACGGAATAGTACTTTCCAACCGTCGCCAGGTTTGCAAGCATTTCGATGGCGACATCCAAAAGATCCAGGAGGAGACCGTCAACAGATGGTACGGCGCAGAATGGCTTTCTCAGATTACTTCTGCTATTGACTCGGAAACAACACCAGAAATCAATGTTGTTAAGTTCATGACAACACTTGGTGGTGCTGTAGACTACGTCGATCCAGAATTATACGGTTTCATCAACCCAGAGAGTCCCAATTCTAAAAACTCTCCAGAAGAAATCATCCAGGAGCGCCAGCCAAAGAATGCATTCCGTGATGATACCATTTGCTTCACAGCTCTCCAGTGCATCCTTGGAGATTTCAAGCAGTACCAATTCCACGTCGATTTCGGACCAAGGGCCATTTTCCAGGCCCACTCAATTTTGGTCGATATGGATAACATGTACAGAAACCTTGAAGTTACTGATAACCAGTCATGTATTGTCGATCCAAAGCGTCGCAAGTCACACAAGCTTCCTCCAAAGGTTTACGTCCAGTCTTGTCCAGATAACAAGACAGAAGCATTCGTTCCAGATGGTATCGGTGTAAATTGGCAGGAATTCGAACACACTCTTAACAAATTTGTTGTTACAGTTGATAAGGATGAACCTACAATCTTCCTCCGTTACGTTGATATCAAGGGATGCTTCTTACCTACAATTCAACTTCCAAAGAAGTAAAAATTAATCTACATTTATAATTTGACTTTTTTAATATCAATGAAGAATACATCATAACAATATTATATACTAAATAACAATGAATAGCATTTCCTTTTTAAAAAACTTTCAAACTTCCGAAAATTTCCAATAAATTCTAAAAAGTCACCGAAATCATTTATGTGTGATTCTAAAAAGTATTGAGTTGTCTTGTTTGTCAACTCAAACTACTCTTACTTACTTTTCAAGTGTTTTTCCATCACTTAATTCAGGTAGGAAAGATAAGTAACTCATATCTTTTTCTCGATCTAAGACTATCTGCGCATCAAGTTCTTAAAATGTAGATTGCTTGATGATAACATCAAACATTCATTGATAATGTCATGAAATATAATTACAATAAGATATCTTTCTAATTATAGTTCAAATATTTGTTAGATTTTTGGGCATAGCACCAACTCTCAAATAACAAATGCAATAATCAATGTTTCATCGAAATCAATTATAGAAAATTTTGCTATAGGGTTAGGCATATAGTTTTACGAATTGAAGCTTGTTCAGATTTCTTAAGTATTTTCGATTATTGAAGTAAATTGAAAATTTTCAATAATTTTGGCGAAGTTTTGGATATTACCGAAAAAGAATATGGTCAATCACATTGCTTATTTCCAAAAATAGCTACTCAGTAACATTGGACAGCAAGCATTGATCAATGCTATAAAAATTTTCCTATTCAATAGCTTTATGTCCGTTTAGAAATAAAATGTATTATCCATTATTCGGTCATGTGAACGAAGTATATTAAAGAAAATCGATTTTTTTCAAATTGGTCAATTAATCTCAATTCATAGAAATTTCTCAAATTTGAATGAACATAAAAATTTTTCATATTAAATAATACTGTTGCATGCTAAGTTCGGTCAACGATAGAAATTGAGTGAAAATTAATCGTCGAGGAAGTACGATTATGTAAAGTAAAAAAATGTTGTGGGATTTTTAATATTATATATTATTTTATAATAAAATTTTTTTGAGTCATTTTAAGAAGCACATATAATTTTTTGAATTTAAAAATTAAAGTAGTGTCAAACGAATTTATCACTTAATTTAATACTCAGATTTCTTAAAATTAATGAAAAAAAGGTTTTCTGAGAACTTTTGAGAATGGTTTTCAAATTCCATTATTGAAAATATATAGGTATTGTATGAAATTCAAACTCTATATTTATTAAAATTCTAAATTTTTAATAAAATAACTTTTCAGAGGAATATGATTTTGGATGGTTGATTAATAAGTATAAAAATGTCTACGATTTTAAGGAGGGAATTGTTCCTTATGAGGTATACATCATAACTATACCTCATAAGGAACAATTCCCTCTTGATAGCTGGGAAACTTTCTCTGAATAACTTATCATTTGGAGAAAGTTTCCCAGCTATCTATTAGAAACTAAAGGCTGTGAGGCACTAATATATAATCAGTGCCTCATAGCCTTTAGTTTCTTATTAAAAACGAGAAAACTTGTTCGAAATGATAAACAATTTCGAACAAGTTTTCTCGTTTTAAGGAGGGAATTGTTCCTTATGAGGTATACATCATAACTATATACCTCATAAGGAACAATTCCCTCTTGATATCCTGGATATTTTTGAATATATTTTTTTAATTAAAGTTCTCAAAAGTATTATCAAAAGTGATTTTTTAAAAAAATATCTCCAATTAATTAACTAATTAAAAGTATTATATTTTTAAAATTAAATAGTTTTTCAATTTTTTTGAAGGAATTGAGATACTTCCCACGACAATAAAATTGAGAGGTTTACATTATGACTGATCTTAGCATGCAACAATACATGTGTTACTCATCCTCCAATTAATATTTTCCTTCTTCAGTAAAAGGTACATTCACTATTTTTGACAAAATTTTAAATTTTCATGGGGTTGTAAATCTTATAATAACTAGATGAATAAGGAATGAATCCCAGTATAATGTGCATCATTATATTAAACACTATATGTAAGGCTAATGATTCTATTAACACTTATGAGGATCTATAGTATTTGAGCAGATAAATTTGATAATTTCCAAAACTCTTATATTTCAAAATTAAAGTGTGCGAATGCATTTAAATGAGAGCAAAAAGAGATTGATGCTGTTAAAACTAGGTGTTAATTTGCAATTATTTCGCATCACAAAGAACTACCCAGTAAATTCGGCTATCTTTCTTTGCAATTATTCTCCATTATACATATAATATAATGGTTAGGGTTTGAAGAAAAGTTACTAGAGAATTATTGACTTTTGAAATAATGCAGAATTTTACTTGAAGAAATCATTAATTTATGAGTTCCAAATTGCTAAGCATGACGAAGGATCATTAAATTTGCTACAATTAAATACACTTATTGCAGAATTAAGATTTTTGAAATTAAAAGTTTGAAATTGCCTTTTTGAATAAAAATTTAAATTTTATTATATAATCATGATAATATCTTATAGAAATTAAAAGAAAATATTTTAAACCATTCAAATATTTTGAATGTCTTATCAATTTAAAATATTAAAAAGATAGCTTGATTTTATCATCATTAGTTGTTATCAAAGTTTTTCTTCTTTTGATGAACAACAGTAAATGATTTGTTAATTACTTGTCTTCCTTTTTCGCAGCAAAATCAAAAGTTATGATGATAATCTTGCTCTCAATTTTGAAACTCTCTGATTTACAAGTAAGCATTCCTTTGGAAAAGCAGTCCTATTCTGTTTTCAAGATATTTTAAAGCCTCCATTTCATACAATGCGCAGATCTATTCGAAATTGCAAGAACTCTCAAGAAAAATGCAGCAGCAAAGAAGATTCCATAGTTTCTAGCATCAAAAATTTACAACCTTAATACAACAGTTAAAGAGAAGCTCGAAAAGAAAATAATTAACCATAAAGCTGGAAACCATTCGATATCTACTATTGGATCTAATAAAAGTTAATTATAACATATTTAACATGCTATTTGTTGACTTTGTTCCATTATATTACCATATATATCTTTTTGAAATCTAAAATATTTTTACAATTTTAACCATGTGTTGTTGAAACCATATATCAATCTTAGCTAAAGTATAGTTTATGAGTCTGTCACCATCTAACGTATGAATTTCAAAAATGTCAAATATGTTCATTTTTTCTGTAGATTCAGCCATAATTTCACGTTGTTATACTATTCAACTATTATTTAATATTTTTATCGATTTAAATATATGATGAGATGCTTAGTTCTCCTGGAAATCGATTTTTAATCGCAATTTTAACTTTCCAAAAAAAATTCAAAAATAAAAATCCCTCTCAATTTTCTAAGTTTTATAACTCGCCAAATCTCTAGCCAAATTTTTTTTGGCCCGTATAAATATTGTTAGGCACTATATAGGGATGCTATTTATCCTATTTTCATCCCATTTTACTGTTATCGCCTAGTGAATGTACCTTTCTTCAGTAAACGGAAGGTATTTAAATGTTTGGGGATAAAATTCAATTCGAAAAAAATTGAATGGGGGTCACTGACCTACAAATGGACACCCAGCAGCTGGATACATTAATCTTCCAGCTCTTAAGTACGCGAATGGAGAGTAAGTATCCTATGGAAGCAATAATAGAATATGATACACTTGTTTCACTTACCGAAGCGGCACAAGAAGTATTATCGGAAGAAAAAACTGTACTCCAGCTGCAAGGAGACATTTATGCCGTAGGCGATATTCATGGATCAATAGACGATCTGATTCGCATATTTGAAAAGTGTGGTTATCCTCCAAAACAGAAGTACATATTCTTAGGAGATTATGTCGATCGCGGCGAATATGGACTGGAGGTTGTCTCCTTATTATTAGCATTAAAGGTAAAGTACCCCGATTGTGTTTATTTATTACGCGGTAATCATGAAATTGAGCGAATTTCATCATTTTATGGATTTTATGATGAGATTGCACTCAAGTATTCTCTCGACTTATACAAGAAAATCCATTACACATTTAACTTCCTGCCAATTGCTGCAGTTATACAGAAAAAAGCATTTTGCGTTCATGGCGGTCTCGGACCGAACATTCCAAAAATAGAAGATTTAATAAAGTTAAACAAGCCAGAGGACGTCTCCGGTGATAATGTCTTTGTTGACATGCTATGGAGCGATCCTAGAGACCAAACAATGAGATTTCATCCGTCGAAACGTGGAAGCGGCTTCTACTTCAATAAAGATGCACTCCAAGACTTCCTTACACTAAATAATCTACAGTATATGATACGTTCCCACGAAATGTGCCAAAATGGATTCGATAAGCCGTTCACCAATGATAGCTGCATTACAATTTTCAGTAATACAGACTACTGCGGCTTAAAGAATGACGCCACAGTTCTCCATATTCATCCCGACGGTACAAATAATCTCTTATTTATTCCTTATCTGACCCCTGAGGAAAAGCAAAAGCATCGAGTCGTACTTCCAGAATGGCTCTTAGAGTTGAATTTGAATACAAATATCTCTTCTGCTTCCTCCGGTGTTGATTCCGACCTTAGCGAGTCAGAAGAAGAAATGTTTGCATTATACTTGTCTAGTGTTGCTTAAATATATTATGTTGTGATTTTTCATAAAACGAGAAAAATTTTTGAAAATTATGAAAATTTTGATACCTTTGTCCTTCTTGTGGTCTCAACATTGATGTACTCAATTTCTGTATTACGGAATCGTAAGGTATCATGCAGAATTTTGTTTTTCTCTTCCAAAAAAAAACTTAAATTTCAAAATTCAAAAAGTATTTTCTAAGAAATGATTTGCATTTTTAAGATTTCAAAATAAATTTGGAAAATTTTAAAATCCATAGAAGAAAACTATTATTAATATGCATTATATTTTCATCAAAATATTTTATCATAACAAAAGATTCAAAAATTGTTAGGAAAAAATGTTAACAATTCGCCACATAAATCTCAAAAATTTGTGTAATATTGTAGAGTTAATCTATATTTAGAAGGAAACATCCAAATTTCTTTTCTGAAATCAAATTTTACTCAATTTTCACTTTTTTTATTGATGATTTCCCTCTTATTTTCATTCAGTGTTAGTCAACCATTAGATTTATTAGACTGCAAAGTCAAAAGGAATAAACAGAATATGATTAAGAATCTTGATATTGAACCTTTACGTATATTTTATTTCTAACAAACAGCAATTACAAAAGGAAAGCCATTCAGATACGTTTTTGAGGCAAAAAGTAATAGTACAAATTCTAAATATTTCTTCGAAATGCAACTCTGTCACGATAATACACCTCTTATCAGACAACGTGGCGATTTTTGCCGTAATGACAAAGATGGATGCCAAGACAATAACCTTAGACATGTCGGTACAAATTTAATACCAAATAATATCAGAGCAGGTCGTTATAATATGAAATTCATAATATATGGTGATGATCATATGCCAGTATCATGCAAATATGCAGAAGTTAACTACGAGTAATTATTTCTGCATAATAACTCTGAGAAAATTTTTTTAATATTCGCTCTTCTACTTTCAGAGTATCTCTTGCGATTTCGTATATCGTTAGTATAGTATCTATCATGTATTTCTAAACAAAAATATTATTAACTTTTACAAAAATTCGTTTTCAACCCGTAATTGTTGGAATGAAGTGATCCCCGACCAATTGAGGAATCTCCATAATCACTAGTGGGATATTTAAGTTCGCATTTTTATGATTAATTCGTTAGACATCGCGTTTTTGATATGAATTATTATACATTTCGGAATTCATTTAACCAAGAACTATCAATATGATTGTCAGCTCGGACATAATCAGAATTCAGAATAAAAGCACTTTTAACCTATTATAACCGATTTCGAATGAACGAACTCTCAGCATTTCCTTAAAATTATAAAAGCTCATACTCTTAATAATCATTTTTTAAAAGATAATCGAAGGCGGAGAAATATTTTGAATGAAAAAATTGATTTTGAAATGATCGTAGCCCACAAAAAATGGAAGATCGTTCTTATCTCTCATCTATGGGAAATTCTGAGGCAAGAGCGATGCTTCAGCTTCAGGATTGGCTAGTAAATATAACAGAAGATGCAGTTGAGAGTCGAACGAAACAAATTTCAAATTCTGTTTTTATCTATCAACCGATAAATGAAAAACAACTCGTTCATTGTATATTTAACACAATGACTTATCGACCTCTACGCGTTAAATCTCTCGCTCACCTTTTGAAAGGCATTTTATCTGTCGTCGACTTAGAAAAGTCGCAGCTAAGAGATCTGTTCCTACATGCTATTGCTTTACATTCTCATACAGAGTATACACATCTTATTTTCTTCCGTGAACTCCTCGCAACAGGTGTTTACACAGAAGAAGAAGTTGTCAACGAGATAGTTGGATTCTACGAACAAATACCGGCAGCTGAGATCAACCATCTTTTGCTATTTGCTTGGTTTGCTCCTGAAATTGAAAAACACAATCCAATGCATTTTCAGCGATGCTTAGATGTATCTGAGAGATCTCAAGTCATGCATACACGCCCTGATATACTACACTTCATTAATAACCTTCCAATTTTCAGAGATAATGACTACGCTTTATGGAAAGAATGTATGTCGATTCATGATGAACCAAGTTCAGTACCACATATAATTCGCGATGATGACCTAGAAAAACTTCAAGAATTTGCTAAAGCTCCAGATTTTGATATTAATCAGCGAGTTTTACCATTTATTTTCACGATTTCAACATTTTTAACATCGTATCCTACATTAATACAATACACCGCATTCTGTGGTGCCGAGAAATGCTTCAATTTCCTGTTAGAAAAAGGAGCAGATGTTACATTAGAAGATTGCGCTCAAACAACACTCGCTCAGTTCGGCATTGCAGGTGGCAACCTTAACATTATACATACACTTGAGAAAATCGTTCCAATGGACGGTTGTCTCTCAATGTCAGTGAAATTTATTCACATTCCTATATTTGAGTGGCTTTTATCCACCAAGTTCAAAGATATATCAGCATCAGACCTCAAAGGTCTTTCTCCAATCCACTACGCCTGCGAATCCGGTTGTCCAGCCGCATTATTAAAATGTCTTGACAGCAACATTGATCCAAACATCTCATTCAGTACAGGATGGTCACCATTACACATTGCCGCTAAGAATGGTCAGTCATCCATTCTCAGAATCCTTACTTCCCATCATAAGATAAATATTAACAAAACCGACGCTCACGGATGGACTGCCTTGCACTGGGCAGCCTCCAACATGCATCCAAACTCATGCAGGATCCTTCTCCGGCATCCAGAGATCAACGTTAATATTGTTGATTCAGAAGGTCAATCTCCATTGCATTGGGCGGCCATTAAAGGGTTACCCGATGTCATTGCAGCCTTGTTAAGCCATCCAGAGATCAATGTCAACTGCAGGAACAACGATGGAGACTCACCACTTCACTTGGCATCAATGAAAGGAAATACTTTTGCGGTTAGAGCACTTTTGGAAAATCCGAACATCAATGTCAATATTCCTGATGATTCCGATGCAACACCTCTTTATCTTGCAGCAGAAAATGGAAACACAAGTGTTGTAAAACTATTGATGGAACATCCAGGAATTGATCTTAACAAACCTGACAATTTTGGTGGTACTCCTTTAATTGCTGCATGCGGACCAAATGATAACAACATGAAGGAAACAATCGAGCAATTGTTGTCATCAAAGGATATCGATGCTGATGTTGTCAGTCAGAGAGGATCAATTGCTTTACACGCTGTATGCGAAAACGGTTCTCACGATGAAGTTTTACTTGTAGCGAAAAGAACATCGAATCTCAATGCACAAGATGGCTTCATGTGGACACCTTTACACACTGCAAGCTCTGTAGGAAACGCATCAGCAATTGAAGCATTGTTGGAATTACCTGGTGTTAAAACAGATATACCTGATTCAACAGGAAAAACTCCTCTTTTTTGGGCAGTTGCTTCTGCAAGAGATTCTGAAGTTGGTGATGCAAAAGAAAGTGTTAAAAGATTGTTACCTGTTTCCGATGTAAATCATAAAGATGATGAACAACAAACAGTGTTACATACTTGCGCAAATATCGATGATGAATCAGATATCTTGGAATTATTAATATCTAAAGATGATGTGGATGTAAATGTCACAGATAAAGTTGGAAGAACTCCACTACATATTGCAGTAAAATCAAAAAGTTTAAAGAACGTTGATTTACTGTTAAATAAAAGTGACATAAAAATGGATGTTAGAGATAAAACAGGAAGAAATCCTCTACACATGGCATGTTTGTATTCATCTTCAGAGATTTTGCAATTACTCTTAAATCATGGCGGTTTTGACTTGAATGATGTAGATGAAAAAGGAGAAAACGCACTGATGTTGGCTGTCGAAAGCGGAAGTGTTGAAAAAGTTCAGATTTTGGTCGAAACAGGAAAAATTGACTTGAACGCAAAGGATAAAAGCGGAAGAACAGCTCAAACAATTGCACTGAAATTAGGTTACGCACCAATTGCTCAATTGTTATCAAAGATATAATTTTTTACTATGGATATTTTTTAAATAAAATGTATTTTATTTTTTTTAATATATTTTGTTGTATCTTACTAAAATATAACTTTGTTTTATCCATATTAATATCAGATCAATGTTAACTATTGATATTCTATAATTTAATAAACATAATCTTATGTTTCTATGAATCATATAACTATGCTCTTTAAATTTATGAAATACAATATGAAAGCTCTTCATTGGTTTTGTTCGTCTGATTTCTCTATGAAATGAAGATATCAAAGATTCAAGAAAAGCGTTCCGTAAGAATTTAGTCATGTCAAACTAAAGACTAAAGTTAAATTATTACACACATCAGTTATACAATAAGTTTGAAGAATGCAATGTGATCAATAGTAGTGCTTTTCTTTGATTTCAAATAATCATTAATTTAAAAAAATACAAATAAACGTCAGGGGGTGTGGCTCAGTGGTAGAGTGCGACTTTAGCATAGTTGAGGCCGGGGGTTCGATTCCCCCCATCTCCATTTTTGCACAGATTTTAAAATTTGTCACTTTTATCTCCTTGATTTTTGTTCAAAAATTAGTACGGCATGAGAAGACGTTCTGCTATCACAAAGCCGTATCTAATTAAGCACAAACTATTTCCTGCGCTAGTGTTTATATTTTCTTTTCTTTATCACGATATTTTCCATTTCAAACTTCTTTATATGATTCGTGTTACTTACATGGATATGCCTTTATTAAAACCGGGACCTATTATCAAAGGAGAAGGCGATGTTAACATTATTAAAGTATATGATTTCAATCTATCATTTACTCCTCGTCGTACAAATATGATATTTTGGTTTGAAGTCATTAATGATACATTCGATTATAATATTTCGCATCCACAAGGTACACATCTCTTCCCTCCACACTTTGGAGAAAAAGGTATGGTCAATTTTTGGAATAATTTTACTTCAAGATTTACTTTATATAGGGATATGTATGTCAATAACAACGGCGCATTCATGAATGAAACAAATGTTATCGAACCACAATACAGAACTGGCCCAGATTGGCTATATCAATTCAAAGAAGGCAAATTAGCCACAGAGTGTGATACTGCTATTTGTTTCGGCCATTATTATTGCAAACTATCTTTTGGACACTTTACACATGACTATTTGTTCCCTTTAATGATGGTTCCTGATGAAGTTTTGAAAGATGCTAAAATTATTGTACCAATACATGTTGGGTACATTCATCAGTACCTTCAATTACTAGGATATTACGATAAAATGCTAGAACTAGGCGAAGAAGACTGGATATTCTGTAAAAAACTCCTAGTTTCAACAAATCCTCGTCCACACAACGTTCATTTCGGAATGGGAGTTCAGAAATTGAATATCAAGTTTAGAGAAATACTAGGAATCGATAAAATCGTTCCAACTCGTTTTGTTTTTATTAATAGATACAATTCTCGAGTTATTTACAACTTGAAAGAGCTTTTCAAGATGACTGTTGCCAAGTATCCGCAGTTCCCATGGGAGTATCTACCAGATCAAGATGGTTCTTTGGCAGATTACGGAAAATTATATGCAACCATCAAAATTCTCGTTGTTCCAAATGGCAGTAATTTATTTAAGTGCATTTATATGGGCAAAGATACACTTATTTTGATAATTAACAATGAGATGTGGGATTTATCAAATTATGGTATGATGCCAGCAGCTGGAGTTAGGTTAGTTGTATTCTACAACAAGAACTACGGCAGATTGTCCAGAGGAGCTGTTATTGATCCTTCTAAATTTATGGCTGCTATGGATGTAACGGCTTATTATGCTAAACATGGCGAATTCCCTCAGCCAGTAGAGAATGTCAGCTTTATAGATTACAAATACGAACAAAGCCCAAGAGGAAAGGTTATGTTAGTATTTTAATTTTATACAATTATATTTGTTTTGTTTTATACTATATATCTAATATATAATAGAAATTATAAAGTTTTTTTGTTATTTTTATGATATAAATTTTTATTTCAAAATATCGAACTGTAATTCAATCAAATATAAAGAGAAAGTATCTTAATATCAAAAGTAGTATAGTTTTACAATACAAAAAAGGTCTGAAATCAGAATCTTACGAAGAATGATAAAATAAATATAAGAATACTAATGATTCCTCCTATAATCTTGTAGTAGAAGTTCGGGCTAAGCTGTTTCCATTTCCTCTGGTGAAGAACAGCTCCATTTCCGACTAAAATTTCGGTTGTAATTTCGCTAACCGAATAATCTATAGGTGTTTTACCATCGTAGTTCATTGCTCTTACATCAGCTCCTTTCGAGACCAAATACTCGACGATCTCATTATTATATGAAGCTGCAGCGTAATGTAAAGCGTTGTTTTTCTTGTAGTTCTTCTTATTGATATCGCACTTGTTAGTCACCAATGTCCTTACGACGTCCATCCATCCCATCTTGACGGCATCGATCAGAGGTGTATTTTTCTTGTACCCTTCACAATCGATTTCCGCCCCCTTCTTTAGATATAATCGGACGATATCGTTCGCGCCGTGAAAAGCAGCGTAATGAAGTGGTGTATCCTTGACTTTATTGACTACATCCAAGGATGCACCGTTTTGGATGAGCATTTGAGCCAATTTTGCGTCACCCCAAAATGCGACGTTATGTAACACGGAATTATGCTCTTCATCGACCAATTCTATGTCTGCACCTTTCTCCAAGAGGTATTTAGCGAATGCGTAATGGTTGTTCTTAACAGCTTCCAATAATGGACTTGATTGCTTGTTAAAACCAACAACATTCGCTCCTTCATCGACTAACATTTTTCCGACGGTTAGATTTCCCTCTATGGCCGCCCAAGTCAAAGGTGTCATGTTCATTCCGTCACAAACGTCGACGTTGCATCTGTCATCGGAAAGACAGATCTCCATGATATAAGGAATACCCCAATAGGCTGCCCAGTGAACTGCTGTCTCGTAATTCTCTTCTGTGAGGGATCTGATATCAGATCCATTGGCTGCACAGAAAAGAAAGACCAACCAATTAGCGTATGACGCTGGAAGACAGATATCGACCATTTCTGGGTTGTAAGCGGCAAGAATCCAGTCGAAAACATCGAATCTGTGGTATTGAGCTGCTGCTTTAAGTCCTTCAACGAAGTCTCCGCCTAAATGGGCAACGGTTTCGATGATTTCCTTGTTTCCGCCGATGATTGCGTTTTCACAGATATTTTCATCGGGCTTTGAACCGCGTTCGATCATGTTTCTGAAGCAGTTGATGGATCCAAAGCGGGCGGCAAGGGAAAGAGGGTTGCAGGGTGGCCAGTCGCCTTTTTCCCAACAATTCTCATCAACTTCCATTGATGTGTAGTAATCATCGCCTTTCCATATCTCTCTGAGTAAATCGAGGTTGTCGAACTTGATTGCGTATTCGAGTGTGCTTGTGAAATAGCCATATTCAACAAGATCTCGGTACATTGCCCAGTCATCTTTCATAAGATGCTCGAGGATCTCTTCGTCTTCAAGTATATCGTTGAACTGAATAGCAGCATTTGTAATTCCTAGTTCTGGGACAAAGAAAAATGATTGATTTGGCTCGGCTGCGCATTTGCGACGAATTTCGTCTAAGGAGAAAACACCAGCATTAAAGAGTAAACGCAAAAATGAAAATCTTGTTTTCTCAAGTAAAGCGAATTTAAACGAATCATCAACATTTTTGACAATTAAAGCAGCTAAGTCAGCATAAAATGGCTGATTGAGAGGTCTGATAGTAGACCATAAGTCTAGGTATCCAGCAAGACGTGTTAGCTCTTCTTCTGTTGTATAATAACTGATTAATTCTTGAGCAAGACTTTCTAAGTTATCTGGATCAATATCATCAAGCTTTTTTTCGACAAGAATCTCTATTTGAAGTTCTTCTGGAATCTTAATCTTTGTTAAAGCATTAACTTTTAATCCAATCATCTACGAAATGTCAAGAAAAAAAAAATATTTCGCAAAATAATAAATATCAAATTTAACATTAATAATATAATAGTTAAATGATAACATTCAAAATCTCTCATACAACATACCATGTACTTCAAAATTTTTAAATTCATATCAGGAATATCTTGGATTTATATTAAATATTAATGATGAATACTTTTAAAATTTTCCAAAATGAGGATGCACATCTACAACATTTCCCGAATTCATTAGATTCTTGGAAAAATTTGAAAAATTTAAAAATCATAAAATACATTAACATACAAATAAGCTTTATAAATATAAGTACATATGATTTCTTGTTGACTTGTTAGAATGGCTTAATTTTGAAAAAGAATAGTAAATTGTATCGAAAATAATGAAAGTGTTGCTAAAGATAAGACATAATTATGGACATAAGTTCTAAATTATTCATTTCTTCTTATCATTTTCGATCATTTGCTGTACTTTTTCTAATTGTAAACGAGCAAGTCCACAAAGAACAGGTTGGCCTCTCTTAGTTCTACGATTTAACATTTTATGCTCCTTTTCCTTCTTTTTGCGTTTTTCCTCGGCAATCTCTCTAGCTTTGGCCTTTTCTTCCTTTTCAACTTCTCTCTTATATAGTTCTGTCATATTTCCGACCAAGTATTCAATACGAGCTTTCTGTAATGAATTAAGATTTGAATTTAAATATTGCTTAACCAAACTAAGGAATTCCTGCTTGTTCTTGTTAGAAGACGGTATTTTGCTAAGATCGACGCCTTCTTCAACAAGTGTTTGAGCTGCTTGCTCTATCAATTCGTCGTTAGACATTTCAAAATTTTGGGGAGCCAAAAATATGTTTCCTTAGTTTGGAGAGAGAAATATCATGGATACAAAGTACCAATCATAAACTTCACATCAAAACTCAGTTATGGCTAAAATTTGAAAAATTATTTTCTCTATCTAGCAAGTAATTTAAAATCCAATTGATATTTTATAAAACTAGAAAAAGTTAAGCTAATTTACTATTTAAATCCCTATAGAATCAATAATTTTTCTTTAGTCATAAATTATTGAGCGAATCTTACTATATTTTTTGCATTATTACAAAACTTATAGATATTAGTTAAATATTTTCAGCTCAATGTTTTTACAATCAAGGAAAGAATTGGGAATTATTATTCATTATTCTCTGATTAAAAAAAATTAAGAAAATAAAACCCTTTACGCATAAAAATTACACCTGTGATTCATCATCGTCATCATCAATCTTGTAGTTAAATGAATCATCTTTTCCACCATCTGACTCATGGAATGGATCTTCGTCGAATCCTGTTCCAGCAATAGGATCATCCTTTGTTGCAGTTTCTTGTTCTGGAGCCCTGTGTATAACTGTTTCATCTAATTCAAAATCTGAGCCATTTGCTTGTGCACCTTCATTATCGCCTTTCTTCTTAATGATAATGACAACAGCAATAATGATAGCGACAATCAAAAGAACTACTATAACACCAACTACACCTCCGATTACTGCGCCTTTGTTTCCTCCTTTTTGCTTGGCTGGGTCATCACCTTCACCGTCCTGTAATTCTTCATTCGGTAGTAGAGTTTCTTTAGGTGTTTCTTGTGGGCTTTCTTGTGGAGTTTCTTTTGGTGTCTCTATAGGTGTTTCTTCAGGTGTTCTTGGTGGAGGAATAACTTCAATATTTAAGGAGAGCGTTGTTTCCTTGTGACCATCACTAATTTCAACATAGAACGGAACAACTCCAACCTGATAATCAATTGGTATATCAAAAGGTATCTTTTCTTCAATTTCAGCACCAGTATGTGTGATACCTGTCTTGAATACAATGTAATCTCCTGTTTCGCCGAGTCTGTATTTAATTGATAACTTATCTTCAACAGTTGCACCGGAGAATTTGATATCGATACCATGAGATTTACCAACAAGGAATTTTGTTTGAGCAGCAGTTTCAAATTTAAGTGTTGGTGGAATTCTCTGCTTCATATGGAAAACAATTGCATCAACAATTGATTTGTCTCCATCAATATCCATAGACCATGCTTCAAATATGTAATTTCCTTCATCTGTTGGAATTGAAATTTCATTTATTGTTTCTTCTGCAGAAGTAATTTCGTCTGTTGTTGTGAAATGATTAACTGCTTTCTCAACATTATTGAACTTGTACCATAAAGTAACGGTAGACCCGAAATCATCATCTCCATAACTGATTTTAACAGTAGTTGTTGCCTTATCAGGATAATAAACTTGGAATGGAGTAGTTTGGATCTTGCATGTTGGTTTCTTCTTTCCTGTAACAATGATCGGAATATGTTCAGAAACTTCAGCTTTTCCATCTGTAATATGGAAGTATAAATTATATTGTCCTGGCTTAGTGTTTCGAGGAATTATGAACTCTGCAGCGTGATTGAATTCTTCTTCTCGTTCAAATGGAGCATTACTGTTATGGAAGAACTCTCCATCATCACCGAGTCTTGCTCTAATTCTAATAGCTTGATGCGTATTCTTATCTTTAATCTTCAAATCAAAATTTTGTGTGGTTCCTTGGGCATATTTTTGATTTGGAAGTGTTAAAATTGTTAATTCTGGCTTATATTCCACATATAATGTGAAACGAATTTCGATAATTTGAGATTTTGCATGTGAAGAGTCCCTTGCAAAGACCTCCATGTAAAATTCGCCAGGTTCTGCAGGCAACTTAAAGTTTTCAAGCTTTGCATTTTTGTGTTTCACCGCCTCTGTTGTAGTAAAGAAATCAAATCTTATTTCAAATTGACCAGGTAATTGATAGTAAAGTGAGATTGTTTGATCGGGTTGGTCATCACCATATGTGAATTCAATTTCTGGTATAGTTTCTTCTGTTTCATATGTATCTCGCAAGTATGTTTGACGAGTAACTTCTGGAACAGTATTCTTCAACACTATTACTTCAATATACTTCTCAACTTGATTGAATGAATTACTAACTTTGACCCAAAGTTTGTATGTTCCAGGTTCAGTAGTTGTTGCAATGACAACATCTGGCCGAAAATCTTGACTTGATCCTGTAATCGGTTGATATAATAAAGAGTTGTAATAATCTCCAGTGTCACCAATTTTTGTTCCAATAGTAAATGATCCATCAGTATTGGAATCGGTTACAGATATATCAAGTTTGTACGTTCCAGGATAACGCTTTTGGCCAGAAGGAGTATTTATTTTGAGATCTGGTAAGTCACGTTTAACGTTAAAAGTGAATTTTGCCACTGGAGATTTATTACCTTCATAGTCAACAGACCATGCTTCATAAATATATGTACCTTCAGCATTTGGAACAGAAATTTCCTCATGATTGAACGTAGCTGTTGGATTGTCTGAGGTTGGAGTGAAGGAATTAATTTCCTCTTCTTTTCCATTGAACCTATAGTATAAATGAATTAGTTTACCAAAATCTTTGTCTCCATACTTGATTTGCAATGAATACTTCTCGTTTGTTGGGCGATATTTTTCTTCCATTACTGTTAGAATTGAACATGTTGGGTTGTAAACTCCAATAACACTGAATCTTAGTGTTGCCTCATTACTGTTCTTTCCATCAGAGACTTTAATATAAAGTAAATAGGATGAGCCAATTTCTAAATTAGATGGAACGTCAAATAAAACAGTTGTTTCATAATCAGAAAGATAGCGATTATCAAATGTTTTAACCTCTTTATATTCTCCATTTTCACCAATTTTTGTATAGATGTGAAGTGTTTCATATTTATTTTCGTCTTCACCATAAATATAAATTTCATTTCTTCTAGATCCAGCTGCATATTTTTGATCTTGGGGTGTTGCTATTTCAATTGTTGGTTTTGCATCTTCCTCAACAGTAAATGATATCACACAATCACCTTCATAAGATCTAACACCTTCTGAATCAATAACATAATATTCAATATCATAATCTCCCGGATCTCTTGGAACATTGAATCTTTGAATAGGGAATGATTTTGCAGAATTTTCTTTTGTTGGTGTAAAATGATCAATCTCTTTTTCATCACCAAGGTAAATTTGATAGAGATGAAGCTCTACGCCTGGATTATCGTCACCATAAGTGATTGTTATGGAATCAAATAAATCTCCTGGGAAGTAGAGACTTCTGTAATCATAGGGTTCATAATAAAGAGCCGGAACCGTATTTTCAATAACTTTAATCCTTGTGGAAGCACTTGATTCAGTATGTCCATCATTTACTTTTACATATACGTCATAGTTCAAACCATAGTCAGTACCTTCAGGAATGGTGAATTGTACATCATATTCTTTCATTTGACCTTCATGATCTAGATTTGATTTGAAAGTCTTATATTTTCCATTTTTGCCAAATTTTGATTGTATTGTTAATGATGAATCTGAGTAGAATCCTTGTATATTGCATTTAATAGTTCTTGTACCAACAAAATATTCAGTATATCTTGGAGTAAGGATTTCAATTTTTGGTTTCTCTCTGTTACTAACTCTAAATGTTATTGTTTGATTTGTTGAAGAAATTCCATCAATATCTGTAGACCATGCATAGTAAACATAATCACCTGCTTCTTTTGGTAGTTCAATATCATTATGGGTAAATAAAGTCGATTTCTTTGAATCAGATGTTGTAAAATGATCTAATACTCCTGAATTTCCATTAAATGAATAATGTAAGGTTACTTTAGAGTTTAAGTCTTGATCTCCATATAAAATTTGGACTGATTGCTTGGGACTATCTGGGAAATATAAATCATTTGGTGTTGTCTGGATATTGCAAGTCGGTGCTTTTTCACCACTCACAATGATCGTAAGAATCTCTTCATTAGAACTGAAGCCATCTGTAACCTTGACATATAATTTATTCTCGCCTAATTGAGTACTTGCTGGAATTTCTACTTGAATATCATATGTATGCGGCTCACCATTGGATTCAATTTGATCTCTATGCACACTATATTGTCCGTTTTCCCCAAGTTTCCACTCAATTTTGAACTTTTCTCCAACATCTGTTTCTGTGATTTTAGCCTGAATTGTATGAGTTCCTACATGTAATTTTGTATTTTGTGCGGTTACAAATTCAATTGAAGGAGGATTTTTGCTGATGACTTTAATTGATTTTGTTTCGCCTTCTGATGGGTTGTTTCCCTCAGAATCTGACGCCCAAACAACAAGAGTATACGTGCCTGGTGTGCCAGGAAGAACCAATTTCGAAATGGTGTAAGGTTTGGATTTTTGGTCTGCCGTAGTGGTGAAACTATCAACCTTATTCACCGTTTGGCCATTGAATTGATAATGAAGAAAAACTTTGGAACTAACATCTTTATCACCATATTTGACTGTGATATCTATCTTATCATATATATAATAATAGTTATTCAATGTGGATGTAATTAAAACATCGGGTCTTTGCTTCCCTGATATATCAATTGTAGTTTCTACAGGATCTGATTCTGACACTCCATCAGTAACTAGAGCTTTAACCTTAACGGGTCCAATTGGTTGCGTTTCTGGAATAGTAATCTGAAAATTCTTCTCAAACTTCTGTCCATTATGCTGAATATTTTCTTCAATTAGTTCCAAGTTAGAACAAAGACCAGCTTTAAGAGTGAGTTTTTCATTTGCGTTTGGGTCTGTTATTTCAACTGTGAATGTGTATTTTTCTCCGGCATGGAAGGGACCATTTACTTCCTTAAATTGAACATAAGGTCCTGTAGCTTTCTTTACAGTAAATTCATATCTTTTATGAGAAGATTCATCTTTTCCATCAGAACACCATATTTCAATCCAATAAGCTCCTTGGTTGATGAAAGTCAACGGTCCGATCTTTCCATCGGTCTGTTGTCCCGGTTCTGAGGTTGTAAAAGGATTTAAGTTATATTTCTTTCCTTCATCATTGCTAATGATATAATAAGGAGTAACAGTATTGCCTTTATCTGGATCACCGTATTTGAGCTGTATTTCTGGTCTTTCGTTTGTATAATATACACTCTTAGGTTCTGTTATTATAGTAAGGAGTGGCTTAGAGTTTGATTTAGGCTCATCTCCATATTTCCCGGCCCGTATCTTAAAAGATAATGTTACAGATTGACCAGGTTGAATGTCTTTTTTCCATGTAAAAGAAGCGCATGAAAAAGCATCCTGGTTAGCGTCTGGATAGTTATCTGTAAAAAATTGAGGATTATTTCCTAAAAATATTTGTTCTATAGGTGTAACATCTACAGATCCGTCAAAGATGAATGTATATAATGGTACACTTCGATCATCAATATCATAGAATTGCAAATACTTTCTGTTTTCACCAACATAACAAAACATTTTTTTTGGCTTTCCATTAAGTTTAAATGACCAAGCAAATGTTACTTCTCCAGTTTGTGTATCGGTTGCTGATGGATTTTTGAGAGTGATACTATATTTTTGCTCGTCAGCTGCTGAAGTTGGTTCAAATTTGGCATTGAGATCTTTTTTAAATTTATAAAATTGGCCTAAACTATATTGAGTAGTTTTTCCACCATTAAATCTAAATCGGACATCAAATCCTTTATCAGCAATATAATTATAAGGATCATTAGTTACTAAAATTGGTGAATATGTATAGCCTTCAGGATAATAATCTATTTGATTTTTTGATGAGGTTGCTGCAATGAATAAACTTAAGGGTGCACACGAGAGGATCATGTAAACTTCAGAATTTAGAACCTTATTTTTAGGCATTATCTTGGCTACCTATTTCGGCTCGAAAAGCAAAAAATATCAAAAAATACAACTTGACTCCATTATGACCCTTTCATGGAGGTAGTTTTTATCCGCTAGTATTTTCCCTTTGAATCTCTTTACAATTCGAAATCAAATTCAAAACTCAGTAGAAGAAAGGAAGAATCGACTTACTACGGTTGTAATACGAATAAATACATATATTTAATTATTTTTATTTACATAATAATTGTTTGAAGCTCATATTCCATCAAATTTTTAAATAAAAACATTAAAATGTTGAAAATGTTCATATATTTTAATAGGGTTTTGGCACTTTATTGAGGAATTACTACATACATAGTCGAACTGAACTTGATATTTTGAAATTTAAATTATTTATCAAAATTAAAATTTAACTTGAAATTTATAATTATTTAGTCATATTTTGCATAATTCTAAGTAGATTTTGTAAAAAATCAAGAAAGAAAAATTTTAACGTGCTTTATTTTTTCTTTTTTATAATAATACATATTATTATATAATTAACATATTCATAATGTTTCACCCTTTCAAAAATATAATCCTCCTCCTCTCAAATAAACGTACATACGGGTGGCCTCTTTTTTCAAAAAATTAAAATTTGAAATTTTGGGCTCAAATATTAGAGATTTTTTCAACCTTCAACGATATATGTTGTCTATATCAGACCTCCTTTCTTTTTGATACTTAACATTGTTCCTAAATCTTAGCCGTTAAGGCTGTTCTGAAAATATTTTTTTTTTCGAAAAAATTCGAAAAAAATTCTTAAAATTCAAAAATCCCTTAATTCCTGAGGATTTTGGAAAAAAGTTTTTACATGAACATGTGTATATTATATGAAGTATATTGATAAGGTAAAAATCAAATTTTATTGCATATTCATCGAGAAAATAAACTAACGAATCCCTCAAAATTGAGAGGGTAATCCTCCTCCTCTCAAATAAACGTACATACGGGTGCGCCCTTAACATGTATTGAATTAAAAATGTTGAAGATAAAAAATTTGAATATCTATTGAAAATTAATTTATTATTCATATTTTAAAATTGAGATCGAGAAAATATGTTAAACAAATTTTAAAAGTTTTTGCAAATTACCTCAGACTTTTCAGAGGATTGAATGGCAACTCAATCTTCTGAAATAGTCTGTGGTAATTTTTAGTCTCTACACTATTTCAATATAAGCTCCATTTTTAAACAGTTTTTAAAAATCGAGCATTGAAAAGTGTGATGAGACTTTTATATTTTTCCATAGTTAAAATTGAAAGAAGATGTCAAATAAATTTGAGTAAATTGAAAATTGAAGAAAAAGTTTTATGTACATTAGATAATGTGTAATATTTTGATATGTAAATACATTTAGCTTAAAATAATTTTATAAATAAATCAACTGAAAAATCGAAATAGTAATAAGATGTCTCATATAACATTGATAATTATTAGGATAAAATTGTATTTCAAAAAATTTGAGATAAAATAGTCGGTTATTATTGAATTTTATAGTTTGTATCAAATATGCGAAATATTCTTTCTTTAAAGCAAACTGAAAATGGAGTTTATAAAGGATAAACACTAACATCTCAAATAATATAAAATGTCAAAAAATTTTCAATGTACAATTTTTTATAAATAAATTGAATGCAAAATTTCGATAAAAGACAAATATGAATGATAGTACAATCTTCAATAATAATTTGATTTAATAAATAAGTAAATTACAATCAAATTACTTTTGAAATAAAAAAGAATTGAATTAATACGAGAAAATTCTGAACATAAATCTAAATTTGATGCATTGAAAATGGTAAAAACAAATAAGCATTTTTTTTCGGCGACTTGTTGAAATTAAATAATATTCAATTTTTGATAACTAGTAAAATAACGGTCTCCCAACGATTTTATGCTAATATATTTTAAAATAATTTATGAGAAAACGAATAATATATTATCGTTTCGTATAAAGTTTTATGGTTTTGATTCCTAGAGTCGGCCCAAAACTTACTCGTCGAATGGGATCCCAAATTTGTATCATTTTATATTATTCCTCACTTTTTTTAGATTAATAGTATATGATGTGGGTTGTGTGACTTTTTTTGTAATCGTAAGAATTCTCACATAATTGAATGATTTTTGAACATACTTCCGAATAGCAGATTTTAAAAATTTATGAATAATTTATAAAAAGTTTTTATTCCTACAATTCCTATATTACCATTAATAAAAAGAATATATTTTATAATAGTTTCATTTCGAACATGTTAAAATTTATCTGCATTTCGAAAAATTTTATTATAAATGATAATATAATTTATTAAATTAATATATAACTTATGAATTTTTACTTTTTGTATGAAATAAAATTTAGTATTAATAAAGTTATAAAATAAATTGGTGCATGTTAGATGTAAATAAGATATAAAAAGGTGTTTATGAATACTTTAGCAGAACTTCTACTGGTAGAGTTTATACTGGCAGAACTTCTACTGGTAGAGTTTATACTGGCAGAACTTCTACTGGCAGAACTTCTACTGGTAGAGTTTATACTGGCAGAACTTCTACTGTTTCCCTCAAAATTGAATACTTTAGCAGAACTTCTACTGGTAGAGTTTATACTGGCAGAACTTCTACTGGTAGAGTTTATACTGGCAGAACTTCTACTGTTTCCCTCAAAATTGAATACTTTAGCAGAACTTCTACTGGTAGAGTTTATACTGGCAGAACTTCTACTGGCAGAGTTTATACTGGCAGAACTTCTACTAGTAAAGTTTCTACTGGTAGAACTTCTACTGGCAGAATTTCTACTGGTTATATATGGTGTCAATTTTTTAAAAAATTTTGAATTCAATGAGTTATATCAAAAATAAAATTCTTGAATAGAGTAAAAAAATTTAAATAATTTATTTAAATATTTTCTTCTGACATTTTTGAATAATTTATTTTTTTAATTCGTAAGAAAATGAGTGGATCAAGATTCGTAACCGTCAATCAATTAATGGATGCTCTTTCACCAATTCTTGAAAATGTTAAACAAGTAGATGTTTATTTCGATGATTATGTAGAAAGTTTATATTATAAAGGTAAACATAATATTAAACCCATTGCTTTTGCATTTGATAATAAATTAATTGAAAATGCAAAAATTTGGGAATTAATTCCAGATATTGAATATATAACGAATATAACTAATAAATGGTTCAAACGAATTCCAACCACAAAAGTTCTTTGTAAATTAATGATCAAAACCGAGGCCAAAGAATTTCATGAATTTACATATCATCCAAATAAAGTTTCAGAACTAGAAAATGAAAAACTTCAGAAAAAATTAAACGATAGACTTTCAAATGATCGTATTGAAAAAATAAATAAACTAGCAGAAGTTGCATTTAATAATGAAATATTTGATGAATATAACCTTGAACTCAGTGATGGGCTTTAAGGACCCGGGCTCAACGAGTCATGATTTATGAAATCAATTATTTGATTTATTCTCTTCAATAATTTCTATTCTTTTTGTTAAATCATCTATTTTCATTAATGAGGTGATTCTTGATTGAGGAATAGATTTCAAACTAAACCACTCCTTTTATTTTTGAAATTTTGAATCCATCAACTTTAAACATTTTATTCAATTTACACGTTGTCAATTCTTCAAATAATTTTTTATTATTAGCATAATAGTCATTAAATTCTTCAACAGATGAAAAAATTTTTATTTCAGTAATTGGTTTAACAACGTTTATTTTTTGTTGAACATTTTCACTTTCATTTATTTCTTCCTCCTCTGTTTCATTTATTTTTAAAATTGGTTTCATTTATCATTAAATAAAAATTAGAATATAAGTGATGAAATATATTTTTTAATTAATATTAAATCAGAAATGGCGGCAGGATTCTTTAAAAAATTATGGGATGGAATTAAGAAAGCTGCGGGTTGGGTTCATAAAAGATTATTAAACCCATTGCAAACTTTTTGGCACCAGTAGCGAAAACGGCAGGAACTATCATAGGTGGAGTATTAGGTACTAAAGCAGGTAATCCGGCGATGGGAGCACAAGCAGGTAACGCAATTGGTGGAATAGCTGAAGGAATACTTAATAAAATAGGGGTAGATAGTGGAAAAATAAATAAATATTATTTTTATCTTAGTATCGGTTGAAGTCTTTGATAAACTTTTTCTCCTTTATTTAATATTTCTCTTATTGGGGCAGCTTTTGGTGTTATTGATTCAGCAACGTCACTAATTGCTTCTTTATTCTTAAATATCCAATTTGCTCCTTTCTTTATTGTTTCCCAAACTTTATGCGCTCCTCTTTTTACTTTATCCCATAATTTCTTAAAGAATCCTGCAGCCATAGTTGATTATTTCATTAAAATTAAAAATTCATTTTCATCTTTTAATTTTGATTTTTTATTTATAATAAATGACGACTAACTATTTGGTGCCAAACACTAAACCGATTAATGGAAATGTGTTTCATTCATTCGAAAAGATAAATGAAATATTCGCAAAGAATGACGGTAGAAGATATTATAGAGAACTTGAAAGTTCATGCTATGACTCTGATGCTCCATATTTTGATGATAAACAAACTCATTTAAGAATTACAAATCCGGCTCATGATGTGAACCAATTAGGTGACACATATATTAAACGCAAAGTTAAAGCAACTCTAGTTTCAAATAAAGCTTTCACATGTGATGCCGCTTTTAAATGCATGCGTTTATTCGTTGGTTACAAATCATCAAATCAAAGCTTTAAACAATTAGAAGTAGAAACCGAAAGAGGTGATGCCGGTTATCTTCAGATGGATTGCGCCCGTGAATCTTTCGCATTTGCAACATATAAACCAAAATCAGAAAGGAAAGTTAAAAAGTTTGTTCATTCGTTATATAATAATGTTCAAAAATATGATAACTCAGTATGTGGTAAATATATTGACCCTTCAGAAGTTTTCAAGAAGCAAATGAAGAAGTTGATGTCACTTTTGATATGATTATTCCGGTAAATGATTTGTTAGCATTTCAGGCGTTCGATGATTATCCTAAATCATTTGGTGAAATCATTCTTAAATATTATGTTTTCAGGGATACTTTAGTATTTTGTCAGGTTGACCCGTTAAGAGTTGCTGATTTACAAAATTACGTTTATGAAAAGATAACTGATGAAAATTATGAAAAGATTATGAATCATGTTTATAAATATGATCGCAAATTCCAACAAATCGGACTTCCTACCAAATTAATTACAAGCTTAGCCGCTACATCTGCTGACGCAACAGTTGATAACGTTATTATTTCATGCACAAAGATGGAAGTTTTAGAGGATAAATGCATTACACCAGGATACGGTTTAATTGAAGAATCAGTTAAAGCAATACCACGTTTATTCAGTAAGGAAGATCCATTCATGATTCCAGCTCAACATATTGACGTTCGTTCACTAAATGGAGGTTGCATCACTCCTGAAGGTATTAGCTCAGATTTCTCATACGCTCTTCATAATGTTACAGATGTTGTGTTAACATTTCCGAAGAATGCAATGCAAAGAACAGTTTTAGAAAATCCAATGCTTCGAGGTCTTCAGGTCACTATAGATTCCAGAAACTTCCCCGATCAAGCGATGACCACAGTGGGTGACATATTCTTTACACGTATGCTTCAAGCTTCTGATTTAGATGGAGTGAATGAATGCACGGAAGAATACGAGGACTCATTAACTAGACCACTGAATGATGATAATGGCAAGCCATTAGCTAGAACATGGAAAGACCAAACTTCATTCTTATGCACTATTCCAGTTCAACGTGATGGAGCGGGTATATTCTTTGATGGATTAGAAACTTTCAATTCACAAGTTACAGTACAAGTGAAAGCTTATCCAATCATTCAGGGTGAAAATGACACTTACTGTTCAAAGGTGACAAATCCTCCTCAGGTTTGGTTTACTAGGACTACGTATTGGACATGGACACCGGATGAAGGTTTGAAATATCATCCAACAGGTACACCACCACAGTATAGAAGTTCATATGATGAAATATTGATGAATAGAAATGTTTAAAATTATAAATTTATTTTTGATTAAATGGATTTAAATTCATCCACCCCTTATGAAGAATTAGCGGAGTATATAATACATACGTAGATGATATGATTAATGAAGCATTGAGTGATAATAGAAATGCTCTATCTAAGGAAAAATTAATGAAAATTCCATATTCTGAATGTTACTTAAATTCAATCACTGCAGCAATTGGTAAACAAAATAAAGGTAAAACATTAACGATATTAAAACAAATTATCATTATTGCTAACACTTCCCCCTATTCACATGTGTTAATTTATATCAACCGTTCAGGTTCACCTTCAGATGATACATTTGAATCTTTAAAGCATTTAATCAAAATTCCAATTATTTATTTATCACAAGAAGAAGCAGAAGATTATTTAAAAAACTTTTTAATGTATAAAGAATTATATAATACAATCAAGAAGCAAGGATTAGAGGATAAAATTATTGATAAACAACGGGATGAATTATTTGAAACACTTTCTATTTCAAATTTTGATAAAGAATTTTTGCATTCACTAATTTTTCTAGATGATGCCGTGAAATCAAAACTAATAACAAATGAGAAATCATATTTTAATCATTATTAACTCAATGTCGACACATTCAGTGTTCATTCTTTATGGCTGTTCAATATTTCAAAGCATTAAGCACAAACATTAAATCAAACCTGTCACCCTTTTCATTTTCAGTGGTTTTAGTCGTCAACAGTTGAACGTTATGCTTTATCAAGTGAATTTACCAATGAGCATTAATGAACTTTACACACAATATCACAATTAGGAGAACATGGAAAAATAATAGTTGATTTAAATAAAGGAAGTGTTAAATTTGATTAACTTTTTATAATTAATTTTTATTTTTTATTTATAATTAAACATGACAGAAATAGCAAATCTTCTACAGGTTCCATTAAAACAAGGGACAAACAAAAAGGGTGCATATAATAGAACTATGAAAGTTCCAGACGGAATGAAAGAATTAGTCCACATTGTTGCGGTCTTCAAAAGGATGTTAAACAAATGAGAAACGTTTTAACATTACCAGAAGCTCAAGCATATGCCAAACGTCATGGACCAAATTGGGAAGCACACGAAGCAGACATTACAGGACCAAATGGAAACCTGATGGTATAAATGAAGTTTTCGTTACTGATGGTCAAGGTAATATTAAAGTCATAAATGGTTATAAATTAACTATATCTGATTA
Source organism: Trichomonas vaginalis G3 (assembly GCF_026262505.1). Lineage (NCBI taxonomy): Eukaryota > Parabasalia > Trichomonadida > Trichomonadidae > Trichomonas > Trichomonas vaginalis. The sequence goes on from NC_067207.1 coordinate 23,261,655, forward strand.
TCCTAAACGTAAAGCATATAATGAACGTTATCCTATGCAATTTGATGAAAATGGAAAAGCTGTTAAACAAACATTGGAGAAGGTGAAAATGGTCCAATTAATTCATACCGTCATAATCCATATTCTTATTTCAATGAAGAATTAAATGCTTGAAGAGGGACCGGATGGATTACCACGATATGTTAATCAGTTTGATGGTCAATATGCAAATTTGAGACCTGAAATTCCAGCTAAGAAATTCTTTAAAGTTGCTTTATTCGATCCAGTGTTCAATGAACAGAAAGAAGCAATGAAAGCAGAATTTAAACCAATTCAAGTGGCAAGAATTTCTTCATCTTCACTTTCAGAAGCGTTCAAGGAATTGATAAAGAAACCACTTTATTCTCAACAAGGTTATAACTTTGATTTAATTAAAGAAAGTGATAGACGTAAATTAGAAAAATCAGATGGTTTTAAGAATGCATGTAATGAAATGATTAAAGATATTGTAAATGATAAAATAAGACTGGAAGAAACTCAAAGCAATATCAATAACATAATTGGTGCAGTTACAAAGAAAGTATAAGCAAACAAGGATGAACCTTGGGATATTACCGTAACAACTAAATAAAACTTTAAATATATTTTTCTTTTTTTTATTCAATTATAAATGAGAAGACGTTTCACAAGTCAAAAGAACACAAACGCAAAAGCAGAGATTACGGTTGGTTATAACGTAAATGATGATAAATCACGAATTATTCAAAATGTTAAAGTTAATGTTAGCCCTGAATTAACAAGGTCAGCAACTCAACCAAATTTATTAACTCGTGACTTACCGAAAAAGAGGAGGAGCAAAATAAAGAAGATGGAGACCCAATCATTTTATCTGAACCCGGTAAAGAACCGTTGAAATTCCCACTTATCCAACATACCCCCCACCTCTTTCATCAAACATCGAGAACCCAGGAATCTACGATTCCAGTCGCAATGCGCCATATAAAGTAGACATTAATTCTGAATTAATGAAAATTTACCGTGATATAATAATTAATAATTATGATTCAATAATAAATTTAATTGACCAATCTGGTTTAATTATTTTACCTTATGAATCATTAATTCACATTATCGCCATTCTTTGTGATGTTCAAGATTCAGACGTTAAGATTCAATTTTTCATAGATGATGAGGTTTCATGCTGCGGAACAGTTGCAAAAATAAATCCTATAAAGGATATTAGCACAATTAAGATATCAAAGAACGGAACAACAACTGAACTTCATTTAACATATAATGATATTTATAATAAAATAGTTGATGAATATAAAATATCACTTGAAAAATTCTTTGTTAAGGCTATTTAATATTCAAGCATTAACATTATCGAATAATAATCCTTTGAATCATAATCAATAATAATTGACCTTTCACCAGTTTCTATCGTTTGTTTTATTTCTTTTTGTTCCCCACTATCTGGATCGGTCATTGTAATTGTTTTTGTTATAGTATCAGCTTTATCTTTAACTTCAATCTTTTTTCCATCGGGATATTTAAACCAAAATTCCAAAAATTCGATATTGTCAATCTGTTCATATTTTAATCTATCAATTACATTTTTAATACCATCTGAAAATCTTATGAAATGGTCATTATATGGGTTTGATTGAACTAAATTTGAATGAAGTGAAATATAACCTGTTGATGAATATGACATTGACTCATATTTTCTGAAAACACTAAAATTTATAACATGAATGAATTTCTTATTCGTTGAATTTATGAATTCTTGAGGTAATCTTATTCTAGTTTTATTTATCACTGGAAAATAACGCTTTACCATATTTTTAATCGTAATAAAAATGTCAATTATCAATATTATTTCGAATAATAACTGTGAATTAAATTTAACAGTTAGCGGAATTTATAATGTTACTCTCGTTTCTGTGAGTGGTAAATTTAATCCCATTCTTTTAGACCCTTCAGATTATATATCATTTATTAAAGATGACCTTGAAAAAACGTATGATATGTATATAAATAATGTGATAGCGAAATGGGATATTAACATGATTTTAAGTTATTTAAATGAATCATTTATCGTATGGTATGAAGAAAATTTTAAATCAAAACCTGATAAACTTTTTGAACTTGATGAAATAAATAACCTTATTAAATTTCCGCTGAAAATTAAATTTTGTACTCCTCATCTTCGTTCATTGTTGGGGATATTAAATTTTGAAAAAGATGTTGGGGATGTTTTGTATTCTGACACTGGTTCCAATTTCATTTTAATCAAATGTGATAAAGTTAATACCCCAATGAGATTTTCACATCAAACATTAGACCCTAACTCTTACCCATCAATACAAAACATTTTATCCATCAACTTAAACACATTTTCTTTATCATATCCGTTTCAATTATCCGGGAATTCATTTATTCTTCATTCAAAAGATTTATCAAATATTAAATTTAGAATAACTGACCTATTTGATTGTGATTTAGAATTCATGAATGAAATATTATGGCAATTTCAAATAGAAAAAATAGCTGATGAGATAACAGATTAAATATTTATTTTTAAATCATAATAAATGATTAAACAACAGCAACCACACAACTTAAGGCACAAAGCACCCAGGTCCCTCAGACCATTACATACGCCATATATGCATATAATTCAAAGACGGCAGAACAAACGCAAAGGTTGAAATATGGAGATTTGGAGAATATAGGGTGTCCAAAGGTGCGTTTAGCACAGCGCTCTATATGAGACTATTAAAGGAGATATATGCTGATTATAAATATATAATAAAAAATATGAATATATGTATATGATGAGTATGTTGTATTTTGGCGCCATGCCGGGATATAAAATGAATTTTGAGACAAGAGGCGGTTTCGCGGGAAATTTTGGCGGGATTTTTTTCATTTTTTTAATGAATCATAAAGAAAACATCCTCGCTCTTGCAAAAAAAATGCAAAGACTGTAAAAAATCTACGAGACATTGGTAAAATGCTTCGGTATGGATGCTCCTAGCTATTTCACTGTAACGTATCATGTTAGGATGTATCACTTCATGAACAAAAAGGCGCCCATCATAAAAATTGACAAAAAATCGCCGGATCAAAGAAAAATCAAAGCAATTCTTCAAGCGCTAGATGAAGACCCAAGAGCATCACTCAGAAGGATAGAGGAGATGACAAAGATACCACGTACAACAGTCAGTTATTATCTGCACAATTATTTGAACTACAAACTAGCGTATACACGTTGGGTTCCGCACAACCTTAATTCAGTTCAAAAAAAATCTAGAGTCCAATCTTCGAAGAGCTCCTCTCTATATTGGTGTGCGTATCAATCCAAGAAGTTTCGCTTTTTAGTAACAGGGGACGAGTCTTGGTTTCAATATGCAACAGAAGCCAAAATCATGTGGATCTCGAAGGATGAAAATCCGCAAACATTCCCGAAGAAAAAAATTGACACACCAATGATGATGTTGTCGGTTTTTTGGGGCGTGAATGGCATCATCGCAATTGATATTCTTCAAAAACCTAATACGATGAATGCTCAGTATCTAATTGACAATGTTCTTACTCAAATTATCAATTCTGATGAGTTTGAGAAATCCAAACAACAAAAACAAAAGTTTGCAATTCATTTTGATAATTCAAGAGTTCACAAAAGTCATAAGGTAATGAATTACTTGGTGGAAAAACAATGTCAAAGTTGTTCCAAACCCAATTTATTCACCTGATATTGCACCCTCTGATTTTTATTTATTCGGCACGCTAAAAAAGAGAGCTGAAGGACGCGAATTCGCGAGTCCAGATGATCTTGAAAATTTTGTAAGAGAGCAATTTGAGCAATTTTCTCATGATGATTTAAAGCGCGTCTTTCAAGCCTGGATCGATCGCTGCGAACGCGTGATTGAATCCAATGGTGATTATATTTAAATAAACTTTATATATATGTAACTTGTTTATTTCTATTCGCAGTATTCAGGTTTGTGCTAAACACACCTTTGGACACCCTATAGTATTGAAAAATGACCATTTCGAATTCGTTTGCAAGGGTGGTGCAGTGATATCAAATATAAAAGAAATTTTATTTATGAATTCAAACATTAAAGGTATAACGGATGATATAACATCAATTCCACCAGAAGAACAAAGATATTACGCATTAAATGCATTTCCTAAAGTTTTGAAGATTGGAAGATTTAATTTAAATGAGGAATTCATAGAAGGTTTCCTAAATGACATAATGAAGAGGGTGGATAAGGAATATGTGGATAGTGAGTTAATGAAGAAGGCAAATTTGGTTTATGTTGATGAAAAAGATAATGAAATTAAAGAAAGGGTTGAATGGTATCATGAATGGACATCAAAGATTTTAAAAACTAAAGCCGATACAGGATGGGTTTCAGGATGTTTAGACCTTAAAGCGGATAAAACATATGTTAACGATGAGTTAGAGAAGAAGGCGGATAAAACATATGTTAACGATGAGTTAGAGAAGAAGGCGGATAAAACATATGTTAACGATGAGTTAGAGAAGAAGGCGGATAAAACATATGTTAACGAAATATACCAAAGTTTGATAGGAACAAAAAATATTGAAACTATTGTTGGTGATTTTTCTGTCAATGAAGAAAATAAATATTTTAGATGGCAGTTTGTACAGTCCTTAAAAAATGGTACACGGTGTAAACTCATTCCGAAAAATAACAATGAAATGTATGTAAGTTATAAAAAGAATGATGGCACACAAGTTAAAGTTCCATTAGACAACAACTGTTACTTAAACTTATATGGAGACGAACAAAAGAAATATTTAAGAGTTTATGAAATGGCAGATATGACATTGCCTGACCCAGCTCCAGCACCATATTATTATGACTATGGAGATGATGTCAGAACACCACATGTAGATGAACAAAAGTTAACATTATATTTAGATTATTATAGATATAAAAGATATAATGCAATAGAAAAAACGAGAATAGTATATTATTATACAGATGACAGAAATAAATATTATAGTCAAGATTTTACCTACCCTGAAAACATAAGATTATATTATAAAAAATATTCTGACACAAACCAGAAGAAACCTGAAATAGTTACACTATATTTTAAGTTCAAAAGAGACAATCCTATAATATCTCATATGTTTGATTTAATGAACCCAGTAGGTTCTATTTATACATCTATGGATGCAAGAGGTCCTCAAGTAATGTTTGGTGTTGGTGCATGGGAACAAATAGTTGACAGGTTTTGTATTGTGCAAACTCTTCAAAGGAAACAGGAGGAAGTAAAACGATTTCAGGTGAAAATTTACCCGCACACAGTCACTACATAGATTTAAGTACATCTCAAGCAGGTTGGCAAGCATAGATATTGGGATTGGTCAGGAATGACAAAAGGTAAAGGATATGATGTTAAAGACGACGTTAAGTTTGCCATAAATTGTTACTGGAGTGACACTCAGGGAGAAGGAAACCATACACATCACGTTTCAGAATATACACAAACAACGGGACAAAGTAAAGAATACATGCCACCTTACATGACAGTTTACGCATGGTATAGAGTTCAATGAATGAACTAAATATATTTTATGTCTGTAATTAATTAGGTAATGAAGTAATGGATGAACTGCAGAAATAAATGTTTACGTTAATGTTTACGTTAAGTGACTCAAAGAGTCCGGAGACAAAGTCTCATGTTTTAGGTTATTCAATAATTAATTATTTTTGAAGAACTGAAGGTGTCACTACTTCACCATGTGTCACTCGGTTAATTAACTTCTCTGAAAAAATGAGACAACATGACATTTTGACAACAACACAGGAGGAAGGCAAAAATAAATTCCAATCATACTTTATACTGCCTCATTTACAGGTATTTCATCGTCAGTAAATGAATCCTCATTATCGTTTGGTTCAACCTGTTTATATAATCCTTTCATTTCTTCTTTCAAAACAAACAACACCATGTTTGTTTACCATCTATTCTTCTCTGTTTCCTATCACATTTATCCTTAATGCTCATTTGGAATTCTTGTCTTTCATGTCTGATGGTTTGCAGAATAGAGGCATTTTTACATGTCATACCTGCACTCAATTCATCATATGTGTATTTATCCATTCATCTAAAGGATTTGTTGATAATTCAATTAAATCTTGTTTGGCTTCAGTCATCGGTATGATTCGTACATTAAATGATGGAAAGGTCGTAATTGATAAAATATGTTAAAAGGTTATCATAAAATTCTTAGTGCATGAATCCATTAAATTCTTGAAGTAATCAAATTGACCCTTGAATTTACCATATACCCTTAAAACTACGTATCTTCTGTCTCCAACTTCAATTTGACAGGGTAGACGTTATTAGTTTACCAAAATGAAATTGGCAACATTCTGAGCAGTTCTTCTGGGTTGATTCTTTTCATTAATTCTAATCTCATTATCCGTAATAATTGATTTCAAAGCGTTGAAGTTTGCGAGTCTATCTTCACCAACATTCTTGAGTTCATTAAGTACAAGAAACATTTTATTCTCAACTACTGAATTGAAATTACCCGTTAGCTCACTTATTTCAGTAATGTTTTTACATGAATAACCAGCGAGAAGTTCAGAATAATATCTGTAAATCTGTTTTTACCTGTTCCCTGAAGTCCTTTCCAAATAATTGCTGTTTCATTCTTGATTCCAGGATGTTGAATCATTGATGCAATCCAGCGAGAAGGTATTTATACACTTCATCGTTATTATCACAAATGGCTTCTTTAATGAAATTCATAAACATCTCAATTTTTGAGTAATCAGGCTTTTCAAGAATGTTGTATTTATAACCCTGAAACGTTGAGAAAACATCTGGGGAATCAGATTTAAAGCAAACACCCTTAACGGTTAATGAGGATAATTGATTTAATAGTACGTCCCATGCTGTTATGGTTTTACCTTCTTCTTTAAATAATTTAATCATTTTGAGTGACTCTTTCATGTTTGATTGAAGAACGAATGATATTTGATTCATTTTGTCGTGGATATTATAGTCCTTTTGAATGAAATATTTATTTCCACAATCTACAAAACGGATTACACGTGATAAATCCTCAATTACTTCAGAACTGTTTTTATACTGATGATTTTCAGCCCTGCGTCTAATATCTGTTATCAAAAACGAGTCATCAAGTTTGATATCAAATGTTATTTTTGGCTTACGTAATAAAGGTAAAACATATTCATCATAATATTCCTTTTGATAAAGTTTTAGAATCTTCACCAAAACAAATGGAGAAGTCATTAAATGTGCATATCTACTACGTGCTTTTTCAAAATTACTTTTTGCATTTTCAGTTAAATTGCAGAAATTATAAACGTTATCGTATGCTTCATTAATTAAATGATTAGGTAACGAATTAATTGCTTGAAACAGTGTGAATAATGTCACTTCTTTTTCTAAATTCATGTTTCCACCATCATTATGTACTTCAAAATCACTAATGCCATCAACTATGCTCTGGGCAAGTTTATCGTCAATGTTTACATCTTTGTTTTCATTCATGATAGTCTTTATTTCTTCGTTCTTCTGTTCAACTCTTACCTTAATATTCAAATCATTTAATATATCATTCACTGTTCTAGTTAATGTTGAATCATAACTTCCACGAATGAATGAGTATGTATTGATTGGTTCTGTTGCATTCTTGCGAACTCTTGAATCAGCCATAACCACTAATGAACGCTTTGAATCATCCATTGAAGTCATTATATCAATATCATAATCATTGCAGGAATAGCATTTAATCATTCTGTTCGAAACTGCATAGAAGAAATTAGTGTTGCAATAAATGTGAAGACCTCCTGAAGCGGTTTTAACGATAACATCTTTATCCGAAAGTTTTGATAGAATGTCTTTTCTAACTGTTTCTTTAAGTTCATCATTGTATGATTTATTGATATCAACATCTATAATCGTTAAATTTGAAATTTTATTTACTAATAAAGCCACACCAGTTTTCCTTCCTCTTCCTCCATCATGTTTGAGGTAGTTATGTAAATCAATCTTGTTTTCACCAATTCTTTCGTTGAGGGTTTTAGTTTCTGCCACAACTAATTCCTCAGCTAATGAATCAATAACTTTTTCATCAGAAACGATATAGTTGTTGTTGTTGTTGTTTGTTGCTGTCATTTATATAGGAATAAAAAAATAAAAATAATTTTAAAACTAACTTTATTTTTGGACTGCATCATATTTCCTGTGTTGTTGTCAAAATGTCATGTTGTCTCATTTTTTCAGAGAAGTTAATTAACCGAGTGACACATGGTGAAGTAGTGACACCTTCAGTTATTCAAAAATAATTCATAACTGCCTTCCTCCTGTGATGTTGTCAAAATGTCATGTTGTCTCATTTTTTCAGAGAAGTTAATTAACCTGGTGACATGGTGACGTGGTGACACCTTCAGTTCTTCAAAAATAATTCATAACTGCCTTCCTCCTGTGATGTTGTCAAAATGTCATGTTGTCTCATTTTTTCAGAGAAGTTAATTAACCTGGTGACATGGTGACGTGGTGACACCTTCAGTTCTTCAAAAATAATTAATTATTGAATAACCTAAAACCATTAACGATAAAATAAGTGATAACAAATTTTTATTTTTATCATAAACGGATACCCCACAAGCTCAAAATTTACCACGAATCATAACAAGGGAGGAAATGATAAAAATGATGCGAGAACTTGCTAAAAATAACAAACCACTAAAACTGAGAAAATGTGGTTATGCAGTAATGATGGAAAGAGAGACGTTGTCGAAGAGGAATAAAAATTAAATTTGGATTGAGTTTAAAAATTCATCTTTATTAAATTCATCTCTTCCAATCAATTTATTTATTCTATTAAATTCTTTTATTTTTGCTTCACTCAGTTTAAGGATTGAACGGTAAGTTTCTAATTTTTCGATTATTTCTTTCCTCTCTTTATCGTTTTCAACCCCACCGCATTGCGGCTTCTTTTTGTAATAGCATATTTTTGATTTAATTCTGTTTAGTTTCTTTTTATATTCATCGTCTGGACTCTTGACTGCTTTGTTGTCACTCATTTCTTACGAAATAAAAAAAATTAAATATTATTTAAATATAATGGAGTAATAAAATAAATCGGAATTTCTATTAATTTATTGTCAACTTCAACTAATGCATTGCCGTTAATATATCTAACAAATTCAGCTATCGTGTCAAATCTTCGTCTTCTTTTTGTCATTGATTTATCAGTTTTTCCATAATCGAGATGAATTAAAACTTTATTTCCTTGTTTAAAATTCATGAGCCCCGAATTAATTTGTTCACGTTTAACATCATTCAACCTTTCCATTTGCTTTCTAATATATTCCCATTCTTTTGAAATATCATTTTTCATTTCCACTGGTTTCATGTTTATAGTTCTATGCCATGTATTATTATAATAATATACTAACTGCTGTATGATGGAGTCATGATTTCCATCCCAGTATATCTGACCGTTAACCCCTAACGCATCTCTAAGAGTTCTCATTACCGCATCAACTATTTTATTATGAAACGTATATGGAGAGGATGAGAAGAAAAAATTAATTTGTGGGAAATAATGAGTCATAGCTGCCTGAAATCCTTTATCACCATCACCCCTGATATTATCTACTCTTTCATGATCTAGTAAGTATTGAATAGCTCTTCTTGTTTCCTGTTTTGTTTTCCCTTTCACCGGAATGCAATATAAATATCTAGTGTTAATGTTAATGGCAAATAAATAAGTAACGTTTCCTTTTGAATATTCCAGATGATCGATTTCGTATGAATATGGATATGGAGCAAATGAAGGTCGACTAAATTTTTCCTTTAACGGTTGAATTTTCGGGTCAATTGGTTTATTTAATATCTTGAAATCCTTTTTAAAATCTTTTTGCTTCTTTAATGTTTGAAATGGATATAATAAAGTGAATGATGAAGGATTAACTGAAGGAGGAGGCGGTACTGTCGTTGGAGGTTTTGGTGTTGCAAGTGGTTTAATTTTATCTGCTTTGATTTTGGATTTCATTCCTTCCTTCATTAATTCTGGATGTATTCTATTCATTTGTTTTAAATATGCTGTATATAAAGGTTTGATATACTTTCCCGCTTCGAGTTTATGTTGAAGGATGAATTCCAAAAGTTGATCTTCATTTAAAAGTCGGGCTGAATATGGTTTAACTAATGAATCATAAATTAAAGCTTGTGCTTCATTTATGGTCTGAAGGACCTGGGTGTTTTGCACCTTTGGCTTTTGCGGCTCAGGATTATATAATTTATATAATTCATCAATATCTTCTTCTGTTAATACTTTATTTTTGAAATCTTTCAACTGTTTAAGTTGTGATTTAGTTTTTCCCTTTGAATATTCATTATTTTTAATTTTGTCTTTAATTTCAGAAATTATTTTATTATGATATTTCAAAATTTCATTTTTATAATATGGATAATAATATTCCATATCATCACCCGTTATATTGTTATCATATTTTTGGAGATATGCTTTTAAATCATAATAATCAAGAAAATTTTGATTAAATACTAAATTATCAATTAAAATTTTTAAATCTACGCTATCCATTTATATAAAAATAAAATAAGTGTTTTAAGGGTGCCCACCTCTTTGAATCATAGTATCAAAACCATCATTAACGGTTCCTTTTGTCTCTTCTGTGGCATTTCATTAAATAAATTTTAAATTATTAAATAAATGGCATACAACATCCATTTTCACAACATACAGCCTTAGTGTGTGCTCCTGTTAATGCAGTCTTACCAATTGTTAAGCGAGTCATTGACCCGTTTTTAAGTTGTAAATTAATATTCTGACCATCAAATATCAATTTATCATTTATTATATCCAAATAATTTTTAGGTGTTAATTGTTTATTTTGTCGTAAACTAACACCTTTCATTTTTTGTGCAATCTTTTTAAAATCACTTCCATCAATTGAACCGTTGAATGATGTATAACACTTAGGACATAAAGCAACCATGTTATCACCTTGTTTCTCAATTGCTAAACCCAATAACTTCTTCTCATGTGCTTTTTCTTCAGCTTTATTCTTTAATTTAGGTTTAAATTTCTCATCAAAACAGAAGAAATCAAATGGTGCGAATTTGAAAATGTTTTTATCATAAAATTGTTTATCAGTAACAATTGCTTGAAATGCTTGAGTGTTAGGAAGATTTGGGTCGCCAGCGATTGCCCAATAAGATGAATCAGTATCACCTTCAATGAAATGAAAACGATTAATTCATGCATTTATACATAAAATCATAAATGAAAACCAAATACCAGTATTTAGCATTATCTAAAGTGAAGAATGCCTCTTGTAAACATGTATCACATCTATAAAATCTATCTTTGAGCATCACTTGATACGTATCCTCTCCTATTTCTCTTATGTTTTTAAACTTATTTGACATACATGCAACGCGTGCTTCTGTGCATTCATTATTTTAGTCTTTGCGTAATTTTGTGTATTCATTGCATCGTAACCATATGATCCATTAAGTGAAATCTTGCAAAATAAACTTTTTCCTTTATTTCCTTCTAATTCAGCCTTTTGTCTTTCGTTCATAAATTCGTTCGCAAATTCATTAAAACAAGTGTTTTTCGTAAATGTTAAAATTGATTGAATATCATCAATGATAAAATGAAATCTGTCTATTAGATACCAAAGATAATAAGAAGAAAATGGTTGATATTGGTTGTGTGTTGATGCTAACTGAGTTAATTTTCTCTGTTTCTGGTCAACTGGTAGATTGTTTGATTTCATGTAATTATACATAAAACTGCCAATTGTTTTTTCATCTGTGATAATATCTAAGTTTCTTATTATCGGTAAAAAGTTTATGTAATCATTAATGTATTTTTCATCAATGTGACCCTTTACTTCAGCCACGAATAAAGTATTTTTCTTCTTAATATTCCCAGTGCTTTTGCTTTCTTTGTTGCTGTATCACAAATGATAACACCATTCAATCTTCCCGGCATATACATTTTATGGTCAGTATATTGAATGAAATCATGAGGATTAGATGAAAATGATGAAGGATATAATGAATTAAAGTCAACTCCAACGAAATGAGTCATAATGTTGGTGGTGTCCTCATTTGATACAGTTTTAGTTTCTGGATTATATGAAAGTTTATTAATGTGCGTGATTCCTTTAAGATTAACACGATGTTGAACATTTGATAGACCACCAGTAATTCCATTACGGAGAATGTGATAAGCTTCAACTGAATCTAAAGTCATTGGTAAATTATTTTTTAATGCATAATTTCTTAAATTGATTCTTAAACGTTGAACATCTTCATCTTTATTTGATTTTACGACATTGCAATAACAACACATTAACTGACAATTTTCTTTGGTATGTGGTTTTTCATTATCGATTCTATCCAATGTTGGTTTATTTGCATATGTAAACGCTTTACCACACATTTTGCATTTAGATGAAAGGATTAAATCGTGATAGTATTGATAGTCATCCATTGAAACATTGTTTTTGGTATCTCTTTTCGCCTTTTCATCTTGTTTCTTATATGATCAATTTTATATTTCCAATACTTTTTTGTTAATTCAAAACTTGATTCCACATTTTCTTCTTCTGGATATGTTTCGTTAGGATTGAAGTTCTTATATGCTAACGCGTAACGAATCATTGATGCATTCGATGATAAAGAAAGATTATGAAGCATGTCAATTTTATAAACAAATGTTTCTTCGATAATTTTATCAATTGGGTCAATCATAATTTCAACGTCTTTATTGCAATAATGAATAAAATATTCTAATCTATTCTCAAAATTTTTAGCATCATTGAGATATATTTGATAATCTGAATCGGATATTGTTTCTTGTGTTAATGCTGAATAAAATGAATCTTGAGTGAATGGTTCCTTTTTATATAATTCATCTTCGTAATTCTCCCATGTGATGAATTGATAAGGGAAAAAGGATTTAACACGTGATTTATTGTTTCCGAAATCTTGAGTGAATTGGTCTAATGTTCCACCCGCTATATAATTTCTGATGTCAATAAATCTTAATTCATATGGACAGTTTGTTTTCTTTACTATGACTTGCTTAAATTGAGAAGAAGAACCCAGCATTGATTTTATCTTCCATTTTGCAGTATTTAAATCACGAAGAATTAAATTTAAATCAAACTTTCCCGAATTAAAACCAATGATATTCACTTTATTAAATTCTTCATCTAAAAGCTCTTTCATTGCTTCCTTTTGTTTCTCATTTAATGTATTCATTAATTCTTCATATTGTTCAATATTTGATTTAGCAACTAATGAACAGGTTGAAAATAAAAATTCAATCCAATCAGAGATGAACGAATCACTTGATGTTAAGCAAAAATTCCTCGTAAATGTTTTATCACGGTCTACGACCTCGCCGCTTTGCGGCTTTATTTTGACAGTTGATGATACCATAAATGGTTTTAAGTAAGCGTTCAAAGTTGCACATTCAGAAAGTTGAAGTTCTTCTTTAGTCTCTAATGTTTCGAAGTCAAAAGTAATATAATATCTTGTTGGTTTATAATATTCCTGCAAATTATGTGCTAATAGCCATTGATATATCTTCTGTTTCGTGATATGTGGTGCATATGGTTGTTGTGTGTTTTGCAATTGAACGTCTTGAATTAATCTTCCATTATTTTCTTTACATTTCTCACAATGTTTTAAAAATCTTCTTTGGTTTTTCCTTTCTGGATCATCACGGATAGAATATACTTCTTCTTTGCAAAAGGGGCAAACTTTATATCCTGTGAGTGCTTCAACGTCTGTAATTCTGTCAGCGTGAAGTTTTCCACATGGACTCTGTGTTAATAAAATATTTACTGTTTCAAATTCTGGATCTATCATTATTGATTCCACTAATGGAAAGTCTACCTTGTTAATGTCTACGTCTTCTGGTTGAGGGTCACAATAATAAAAATCAATATTAACGTTTAACATTCTTGCTAACCTCTCACTTTCTGATGAAATGTCAAATCCTTCATATGCATCTATGGCTTCATTTAAATAACTTCTACGAGTTTTAGGATTAACACCATCAGGAATGTTATAGAAGCGTTTAAATAACCTTCTACCTTCGGCTCTTATTTGATTATCATTCATTTTAGCTGTTCCATTTTTGTTCATTTATGTAAGAATAAAAATTAAAAAATAAATAAAAATAAAGTTTATTTTTTTTAAAGTCCGAGACTCAGAGAGTCCAGGGCTAAAGTCCATAAAATGAATTAAGAACACATAAATTTTTATCATCTGCGACGTGACGAATACATTTTAATTTACTCAAGAATGCGTACCCTGATACATTAAATCTAATTCCTGTCTTATTTAATTTCACAACTTTGAAAAGGAATGTATGAATAGCTATAAAATGATGAGAAGATGTTTTATGGGTTGCTTCCATTTTTTCTGAAATAAATGAATAAATATAATGTTTATAAGTTTTCATATCTTTTATGTTCTTAATAACGAATGGTATAGACCTTTCCACTTCGTCTTCCTTCGGTGCTGTTCTTTCATATGAAACATTATTGGTATCTTCAATAATGAAACCACAATCGCATAAAATTTTATATGTACCAATTGTTTCTTTTGATATTTTATCTAACAAATCAAAAACTTTATCAACACCTGTACATTTATTTAAATAATAATTTGTGTAAATATCATGGTCTTCTTTCTTAATCGTATTTGTTGCATATGTTACATTTTTCAGTGCTTTTTTGAATTTTTCAGAATCAAGAGGAGGTGAAAGTAATATACATGGATAATCTCCATCGTCAATAAACTGAAGCTTATGTTTATGAATAAATTTTGTGCCTTCTTCTGAAAGTGTTTCGTCAATATCACCATCTAATAAATTTTTAGTAGATTCCAAAAAGTAATTTTTATATCTTTCCTCATGTGATTTTTGAACTTCTGATTCTGAAGCTGGGATATTCATTAAACCCTCTACTTCATTCTCAGCATTTCTCAATTCACTAATTCTTTCATCTATTTCATTTCTTAATTGTTCCAATTTCTCAATCTCATCGTTATAATATTCATCTTGTTTAATTTTTTCTTCAAAATATTCAGGAGGTGTTTCAAGGCTCTCTGAGCCCAGGTCCTCTGGACCATAAAGAGGAATATTCTCCTGTTTTTCAACTTTTTTGGGATATAAATATCTCATTATAGCCTTTTTAGTAATTGGTCCGTTATATTTAAATTCATTCAACAATCTGGAAAACTCTTTCACATTCTGCATATATGTTGGATAAGAACCGTCTCCAAAATTTTCTAAAATATTTTCTAATTCTGAATTAGTGAACTTTAAAGATTTCAATGAATTAGTTGTTATACTCATTTATTATAAAATAAAAAATAAAAAAAATAAATTTAACTTAGTTTTAATTTTACGTAAGAAGTCAATTTTTTATATACCGTCATTTGTAGGTATTATTTCTATCAGATAAAAATTATTTTTCTATTTGTCATCTTTATATAAAGATAAAAAATATTTTTGATTAATAAGGAATTAATTTCATTTTATGTCTTATAATGTGCGCATATGTATTTAAAAGGCATTCATTGAATTGCTTTTCAATCTCTTTCTTTTTTTCATCTTCGAATATTATATCATTTTCATGTTCGAAGCTTGTAAGTTTGTTATCTTCAAATATTATATTAGTTTCATATATCAAATTATGATATCGGTCATATTCTTTTAAGTGATAAATAAATACAAAATTTACGGTTCCTTTAATTTTAAATTCAAAATTAATTTTACAACAGCTTTGTGGATCAATTAGTAAATCAATCAAATAATGTTCAAAATCAGATATTATTCTTTTTCCATACATTTTATATTAAATAAAAAAATCTAACTTTATTTTTTCGGAGTTTTGTGACGAAGTGCGAATCTTCACTTCGTCAAAAATATATTCTTTTTATTAATGGTAATATAGGAATTGTAGGAATAAAAACTTTTTATAAATTATTCATAAATTTTTAAAATCTGCTATTCGGAAGTATGTTCAAAAATCATTCAATTATGTGAGAATTCTTACGATTACAAAAAAAGTCACACAACCCACATCATATACTACTTAGATTTTGAGGTTAGTAAGAAGTTGGAAACTTTAAATCATATTTATATTCAATAATTGATACTTTGTTCTCGGTCAAAACTCGCAACTCCCGATAAATTCTAAATTGATTTCTTAGAAAACAGGGGGCAAAACCTATGTTGACCCATAAATTTCCCGAAATAAATCTGCAATAATTTTGATTCGTAGGTGACATTTAGATACTCAAATATGGATACTTACTGAATCAAACAAAAAATGATATTTTCGCGATAAACTTTCATTCATGGAACAAAATCACTTCACTTTGTCTAATTTCACATTAATAATGTTCAAATATTGAAACAAATGCATTAAAAAGCTCATATACATCAACTCTCATAAAATTGTGGCAGAAAACGTAAAAATTTTATCATATTTTTCAAATCAATTAAATGGGAAAATCACAACCTGTAGTTACCAAAGAACTCCTAGATAAGATCAAATCAGCAAATTCCCAATTTTCATTTATTTACGGAACTGTCGCCCAGTTTTTCGTTGCTTTTCCAGATCCAAAGACATGGACTAAGAAAGCCGAAGGTGTCTTAACGTTAGATTATGATGCCCAAAAATGCGTTTATCTTAACCTTTATGATTTCAATACAGCAAGACTTCTTTTCTCACATGAACTTTATTACGATTTTAAGGACAAATGCAAAGCCCCAGTCAAGGACTTCTTCATTTTCCCTTCAGATGTTTGCATGATGGCTTTCCAGTTCCTTAGTGATACTGAAATGAAGAACTTTTATAAGCAAATCAAAACAGCATCACCAAAGAAGAAGAAGAAATCATTCTTCGGACGCAAGGACGACGAGGAACAATTTATTATTTCCGATGTCAAGTCTGTTGATTACGTTAGTGGTGCTAAGCAATCTGATAGTTCATCAATTCAAATTACCGGTGAACATCAAATCCTCGAACAGACATTACAGGAAATGGGCTACACCCAGGACCAGCTCAGAGACCAAACCATCGCACAGAAGGTTATGGCTAGAGTTCTTAAAAAGACAAATACAAAATTGAATCCAGATGCCAAGCCAGAGAGAAAGGCTCCTTCACCAAAGTCATCATCATCAAGTGCTCCAAGCGGTGGCGCACCTCCTCCTCCACCACCACCTCCTTCAGCTGGTGCTCCACCACCACCACCTCCAGCTCCAAAGGGTGGAAAGAAGGCTGCCAAGAAATCAGGCGGCGGCGGTGGCGTTGTCAAACCAACAGATGATGCTCTCCAAGACATGATCAAATTCCGTAAGAAGAACGCTACAAAGGTTAAACCACCAGAGCCAAAGCTTTACTTCCAGGCCGGCGGTGGCGGCGGTGCATCTACAGTCGGAGCCGGTCCATCACCAGGTGCCGGCGCTGGCTCATCCCCAGCAGCTGCAGCTCCACCTCCAATGGTAGATTCATCCAACCCAGCTGCAGCCGCAGCAGCAATGCTCGCAAGAAGGAAGAATGCAGCAGCAAACAAAAACGTATCTGCACCAGCACCAGCTCCAGCACCACAGCCAGCACGTCCAGCATTCGGTGGCGCTGCAAGAGGCGGCTTCGGCGGTGCAAGACCAGCTCCAAAGCCTGCTCCAGCTCATGCAGCTCCTCCACCACCTCCAGCCGCAGCCGCAGCTCCTCCTCCACCACCTCCAGCTCCAAAGGGTGGAAAGAAGGCTGCCAAGAAATCAGGCGGCGGCGGTGGCGTTGTCAAACCAACAGATGATGCTCTCCAAGACATGATCAAATTCCGTAAGAAGAACGCTACAAAGGTTAAACCACCAGAGCCAAAGCTTTACTTCCAGGCCGGCGGTGGCGGCGGTGCATCTACAGTCGGAGCCGGTCCATCACCAGGTGCCGGCGCTGGCTCATCCCCAGCAGCTGCAGCTCCACCTCCAATGGTAGATTCATCCAACCCAGCTGCAGCCGCAGCAGCAATGCTCGCAAGAAGGAAGAATGCAGCAGCAAACAAAAACGTATCTGCACCAGCACCAGCTCCAGCACCACAGCCAGCACGTCCAGCATTCGGTGGCGCTGCAAGAGGCGGCTTCGGCGGTGCAAGACCAGCTCCAAAGCCTGCTCCAGCTCATGCAGCTCCTCCACCACCTCCAGCCGCAGCCGCAGCTCCTCCTCCACCACCTCCAGCTCCAAAGGGTGGAAAGAAGGGCGCAAAGAAGGGCGCAAAGAAGTCTGGCGGCGGCGGTATCGTAAAGCCAACAGATGATGCTCTCCAAGACATGATCAAATTCCGTAAGAAGAACGCTACAAAGGTTAAACCACCAGAGCCAAAGCTTTACTTCCAAGCTGGTGGTGGCTCTTCATCTCCAGCAGCAAGTTCCGGACCAGTTAGCACTGGACCAGGTGGCGGCGGTGTTCAAAATATTGCTCCTCCAGCCGGTGGCAACGATCTTGCATCTATGCTAGCCGCTAAGTTTGCAGCTAGAAGGAAGGTTTAAAACTAGTTTTTAAACAAATTTTGGATTTATTAATCATACTGATTTTTTTTTAAAAACTTTCTTTCGATTTAGATTTTTTTTTATTTACAAAATAAATCATATTATTTAGCAAAATCACGACTCACAGAGGTTAGTAAACAGTTCATACATATGATTAACTTTGAATCAAAGAAAATATAAAAAAATAATTTTAATTTTTTTAAATTTTTAGAGTAAGCATCGATAGAGTAGTTAAGAAAAGAAGAAAAAATTCGAAAGTTTATTTGGTCAAGTCGAAGAGTTCAAGCATCTTTGGATCTAATTTCTTTTGCTGATCGAGGAAGGCTTCATAAGGAACAATTGTGTACTGGCCATCAGATAATGCTGTCATCTTAGCTGTTTGTCCACTTGTAAGGGTCTGGAAGGCAAGAGCGCCCATATTTGTACCCATAAGGCGATCGAAACCTGTTGGAGCACCACCACGCTGAACGTAGCCGAAAATCGTTTCACGAACGCTGAGATCTGTTTCGTTCTCGTGCTTTGATAAATATTCAGCAAGAGCTTCGCATCCTGGCTTCCAGCCACGGGAAATAAGGCAGATGCATTGGGTCTTACCAGATTGGTAAACTTTCTGAAGCTTATCGACAATAACATTGATATCCTTGCATTCTTGCTCTGGGGTAAGAATAAGGTCTGCGCCGGAGACAAGACCAGCTCTTAATGCCAGTGAGCCGCATGTCTCACCTTCACAACGAATAAGAAAGGTTCTATCCATTGTTGATTCGCAGCTGCGGATTCTTTCAACGTTCTTGACAATGTTGTTGACAGCAGAGTCGACACCAAGGCAGATATCAGTGCCAACGATATCATCTTGAATTGTAGATGGAATTGCCACTGTTGGAATTCCAGCGTCAACAAATTTCTTGGATTGTGTGAGAGATGTGTAGCCTCCGATCACGACGAGACCTTCGATTTTCTTTTTCTCGATGTTGCTGAGCATTTTCTTGAAGCTGGCATCATCATCAAAGAGGTTTTCTGGACGACCTGTTCCGAGGAAGCAGCCTGCTTTACCCATCTGACCAGAAACGTCTCTTGATGTGATGATTTTCATGCTGTCGTCTCTAAGACCGATGTATCCGTAGTTAACGCCATAAACGTGAACTTTGGCATGACGAGCTGAACGTACAACTGCACGGATTGCAGAGTTGATACCAGAGTTATCACTTCCACTGCTTAAGATTGCGATGTTTTTCATTCTATAAAAAATATAAAAATGAGATGTTGATCGTTATCTTCTCAAATCTTGATGTCAGTTTTATAATAATTAATTAGTGAATTATATATAGACTTCTGGTGTAAGACATTTTTATTTAAAAGTGACAAAAACAGCGGATATCAATTCAAAATTGAACGATACAATTTTCCCCGATGATTTGAACGATCGAAAATTTCCATTGTCAGAAGTGACCAATTTCGTCAGAATTTTAGTTATGGCTCTTTACATCAAAAATATACATTCATATCAGCGGATTTATGTTCGTTCTGATTGGATTATTTTCAAATCGTCAGCCCTTCTCAATCCAAATCAATGGCTTGGGATTTGAATAATATCTGTAGGTAGTCGCATTCGGTCGTATTAGTACACAACAACATGGATTCTTTTGGTAATTAGAAATTTTATAAAATTTATCTGCTCTGATCTTGATATATTCGCCTATAGAATTAAAGTAATTTTGAATCAAAAAGAATAGAATGTATGTTAAAAACATCTAATATAACAAACATTGATTAAAACAATATTCGACGAATCCTTTAAATGATAGCTGATAGACATATCAACTATTATAACATATAATAATATAAACAATTTGGTAATTAAGAAATGAAAATACTAAGCATTTTCATCGATGATAAATGAATTTTTCATTTTGAAACCATTATTTCATTTGAACATGATGTTCTAGTTTACCTGTGAGGTGACAATGCTTTCTAATCTGGTTTACGTAATATTCTGATCTATCAAATTGATGATAAATTGCAGGAACTTTTCCTTCAACGGACCAGTTCCCAAACTTCTGTCCTTCTGTTCTTTCTGGATGACCTATATAATATCTGAATCCAGAAAGCATGAAATCATTCGAATAATTAAGAAATTTGTATTTAAAGAGTTTTTTAAAATGTCCAAGAGCCATACTAAAAGTAAGGTAATGCTGATCATCTCCAGCACCTTTGCGAGACGTTTCATTACCGTATTTTCTCATAATTTGTGTAAATTTTATAAAATTCTTAACATTTCCTGCTTCCATGCCAGCATTAATTGGAAGAAGGTTCATTATTAGTTCTGTATAATTAGTATAGGGACAATTCTTGTCATTAGTATATCTACAAGTATTTTCAAATTCGTATTGGACCCAAACGTTTTCGTTAAATAATTTATAGTAATTTGCATCTTCGTGGCATAAATAAAATATATTACCGCCTGTAAAGCGCGAAAATGGGTCTGATTGGAAGATTGTATCAAATAAATCAATTTGAATGACATTATCGATGTATTTTTGATTCTGTAGGAGATAATCACCGATAATTGCCCATCTGTAAAACCAAATATCTATTTTGTCTTCGAATTTATACGGAATTATTAAAAATTCTACTCCGCATTGTGCTTTTTTGATAATACTAGCGGCTTTTCGATATGTATGGCGATCTGTTATTACTAATATTCTACATTCATTATTAAATGTGCGAAGAGAATTGATAAATGGAATGAAATTGTTGATTTTATTAAAAGCTGTTGTTATTATCATATCTCTATTTGTAGAAATGCTAGTACTTGATGGAGTAAGATCACATCTATTGCATTTATCTTTCTTCGCGATGTAATCTATTTGATACTCTGAATATGAAAGTATAAAATATGTACTCATTTGCTGTTGTTTGAATATTGAGCAGAAAAACACCAATTGAAGAAATATTACGAACTTTAGAAGATTATTCGACGTGGGCATTAATTTTTTATTTCGAAATTTTTTTTCCCATCAAAATCTTGCAAGAAAAGATGATTGAACAAGAAATCTATAAATAACTTCATAGTTCATTGATTTGCATGATCACCGCAGACTTCCAATCTTTTGAGGAATAAACGATTCTTATTCAATAGTTTCCGAAATAAAACCAACTTGTTTTTTTTAAAACCACTTTTAGATTCAAAATTTTGAATAAATGAAATGAAATCTTATCCAGAACATAATAACAGAAACAATTTCATAAAAAAATAAACTCTACCGCATATTGAATTTCATTGAAATTTAAATCGTTTGATGATAGTTGAAGCTTTATGTGCACACCTTAGCTGGGAACAATTCTACATGAACGAACCTATTACAGACGACCATACTAATGTTGCTACTTATCAAGATTATTCTGGCTCAAATATTAAAGGCTTATATGTACACCAATCCCAATTTATTAGTCTCAATGGTGACGGTGCAGGTGCTATACTCATTCAAGCTCACAAATTTTCATTATTTGAAGATCTGCTTTTCTTTGATTGTTCATCATATCAAGAAGGTTCGATAACTGCACACCAAGGATACATAATCTTTAATAAAATTTGTACAAAATACTGTCGCGCAGAAAAAGGATCGTTTATCTACTCAAATGCTCCAATTCAATTTCATCTTACAACAGCTTTCAATTGTTACGCTTCCGGAGATGATTCTTCTGAAAGTTCCACAATGGTTTTGTTAAAACCAGCAGAAAACGTACTTTTCCTAAAATCTACAAATTTAACTGAAAATAACGCAGAAGGAGCTTCTGGCATATACATTGGATCAGGAAATATTACGTACTCCTCATTTATTAACAATAAATGCAAGACAAACAATTGCTTTAGGACTTTTGACGCATTTGAATTAATTGATCATATAAACTTTGTAAATAACAGTGTAACAGAAGCGACAAACGGAGTTTCTCTTTATATATCTCCATCAAGCGAATCTATTACAATTCTCATAACAAAATCCATATTTAAATTTAATATGGAAAATAACCAGAAATTTGTAAAAGCTGAAAGCGAAGTTTTATTTAAAGATTGTTATATGAATGAAATACCAGCAGATCAATCCATTTCTTCCATTAATAATGATAATTCAAGTCAAACATTAGCAATTACATTCTATTTCTATGAAAACTATTGTTTCACAGATCCAACTGCAACTCCATCTCCATCTGATATCCCTAAAACTCCATTTGCTACAGTAGAACCTTCTTCAACACCTGCAAATTCAATTTACCTGAATGAATCACAAACAAAGAAATTTCCTAATTGGGGAATCGCAATAATTGTTGTAGGAATACTTATTGCAATAATAATTATGGTAGCTGTTTTCCTAATTTATAATAAATTTAATAAAAATGATGTCTCTAGCGATTCAATGGAAAGTGAACAAGCAAAGGCTCTTAATTCATCATTGTACCCTGAAACAGTTAAATACGAACCAGGAAATACAGGAGAAGGCGAAGATGATCCATTTAAGAAAGAATTTGATGGAAGTGATCAATCTATTGATGAAGTACCTTGTGTATAATATAATGTTTCTTAATATTATGTTTATTTTATTATTAGTAAAAAAAATTATTTTAATTTTTTTAAAATTTTTAAATTTAATGATAAATAGATCAATTCAAATACAAAAAATCTTACTAAAACAACTTATTTTGCACTCATTTCTTCAAGAAGTTGTTTTGCAATTACAAATCTCTTATGTTCCTCATGATATGGAGATCCTTCGTACAATTCGTTAAGTCCAATCAATTTTCCTGGTTGCTTGATTGAACTTAGCATCATCATTTTCTTTGTTGACCAGAAAATGACAATTTTAATTTTGTCAGTGAAATTTACTTGGATATCTCTGTTTTCCATCCTAAAAAGTGTTGCATAATCTGTTCTAATCCAGTATTTCACGTGCTTTAAAGGAATATTAGATTTATATTTGTTTGTTGGAAGCTGGAACATGGATCTATTGGTCTTTAAGTTCTCAGAAAACTTTCTAATAAGTAGAAGTTTCTTCGAGTACTTTGTATCGTGAGGACTCAAAATTTCAGGAAAAAAAGTTTGATAATCCGGCCAATATTGAACGAATTCTTCGTGTGGATCCATGATCATTCTGCTTGAATCATTGAAACAAGCTCCAATCGTTCCATCAATCAAAAGATATCCTAATCCGTATTTTTCTGCATGGTCGCAGAACCTGGAGACGCAATATCTTGGCATTGTTGCTTCTGTGCATTTAATTGGGAATGCATTTATGCAATTATTGTCAACATTTTCTTTTTGCTGATCAGGACGAGGATTTTCACGAGGAATTGTGACTGGTTTAATGATTTTTGGCTTTTCCTGTGCTATATCTAATAAACTCTGCTTGTTACATTCCTGAAATTCAGGAGAATTAATTTGTGTAATGAATTCATGATATAACAACTCTTGCGCAGTTGGGCGGAGCTCAGGCTTGATCTGAAGGGTTGATTTGATAAAATCTCTTGCGGCTTGTGAAATCTTTGGTTCGACAGGAAAAAGATAAGAACAAGTTTTGATATGCTCGTAAGTAAGCTTTGTCCTTGCTGTTTGGAATGGCGGGCGTCCGATTAACATTGCATAAACGGAAACTCCGATTGCCCAAATATCAACTTCATAACTATGACCTTTTGAAGCATCTGCCAATATTTCTGGGCTTAAATAATTTGGTGTTCCACAAACAGTATACTTTTTCTCATCATCGTAGCTTAGTTTAGTACTTAGACCGAAATCTGCAATTTTTACTCGACCATCTTTGCCAACGAGGAAATTTTCAAGCTTGATGTCACGATGAATGACTCTGTTATCATGCAGATACACAAGACCTTCAAGAACATCTTTAATTACCTTAACAGTCTCAAATTCAGTCAAATTTCCTTTCTTTTTGAGAAGATCGCGGATTGAAAGGCCAGGACACAATTCTGTAACTATGTAATGGTTTGTTGCATCTTCAAATGCTCCATAACTCCTTAAAACGTTTGGATGATGCAAAGCTGATTGAATTTGGATTTCTAGCTTTAATCTCTCTTGCGCCTTTGGTTTTGTGATTCTGTCTTTTGGAATTACCTTCATTGCGTATTCTTGGCTTGTTGATTTCTCAAATACTTTGTAAACAGTTGCGAATCCACCAATTCCAAGAACATCTTGCTTCTTATAGACATAAGCATGACCATGAAGACTACTGATGATAGTATCAGGTGCTGCTGCAGGTTTTTCCATGAAAATGATTTTAACGTCTTATTTTATGATGCATAAATCGATACAAACAATTGATACGAATCAGAAATGGTGATGTAAATCGATATCATAAGAAAATGCGCTTTAACGTACGAAATTTTACTCTGAATTCAGTAAATAATTCTGTATAAACTGATAACTGTCAACAAAATATGTGTACAATTGGTAATATTAGCCATATATGCTATATAACTTGTAAAAACGTCTTGAGATGTAAACTTTCTAAGAATATTAAAGGTAACTAAACTCCTTTCGCCGATCCGATTTGCTCCATATTTAAAATATAGCTTGCATATGTAGAAGAAAAGCTAATTTTGAAGTACGCCCGAAATCCACCAACAGGATTTCGAGCTACTAAAAAGGTACTTTTAAATGTGATTTTTTTATAAAAAATTAAATTTATTTTAAGATCAGACTAAAAACTAATTTTATGGAAAATCTATATCGACAAATTTATTACTTATTGGGTATATAGATTTTTTGATTATGGCGATTATGTCTGATATGCTTCCAATAAGCCAAAACACATTTCATACTGATTTCTATAAAAGGTATCTTTATTATAGAAGTGTAAGCTATATATGTTTGTTTTTTATTATAACAAATTCAAAATTCTCTTATAAGGACTAGATGAAATCTGTATTACTAAATCATTAGCTAAATGAAGGTTCAAATAGAAAGTAAATATCAATTTATATGATACTGAAACCAAATAGTTCTTTTAATAAAAGATAACACTCTGAAAATTATTGAGTATTTGCAAATCTCAAAAATCTATTGGTGAATTTGGCTCAACTTTTAAAATTATAACATCCATATCAAATCATAAAAGCAGAAAAAAATTAAAGCCAAACCTATCGGCCAATTTTTTTTTGATATTTTGATTTTTGAGGTATACTTTTAAAAGTGGATTTAAAGCACTGATGAAAAAACATTAACTTCTGTCGTTATGATTATTGATTTAGACAATAATGATTTTAATCTTTGATTATCAAAACACTAAAGTCATCTTTTTAACATTTGCTTGGTAGCATTAACTCAAGTCTAAAGTACTATTTTATGTGGCACTCTTAGAATTTTTGTATTCATTGTACACGCTGAAATAGTACCATTAAAGTTATGGCGGACTTTCAAAAAATAGTTTGGTCACCTTGAGAATATTTAATATTAAAGCGATTCTATCAGGAACTAGTCTAATAAAATGAAAGGATATTCGTTGTAAATCGATTAAACATAGATTTGATCATCAATATAATCGATATTTTTGTTAAATAAATTTATAGAATAAATTAACTACATTATTTGGTATCCTTAAGATCGAACGAGGCTTTGTAAATTAAATGCATGATTCGGTTTCTAAAGTAAGCCATATGATAGATAATTATTTTGAAAATCTAAATGGAAATGTAATGAAAATGATATGGATCTAAATATTTGTTCTAAATATGAATATATTGCTATGCATTTGAATCAATCTTATCAAGAGATAAGTCGAAAAAGGATATTTAATATTATTCAAAAAAGTGTCAATGTTTTTCTTGTATCTTCTCGTAGGTCTTGTTGCTGCTAGGCCATATACAAGAAAGGAAATTGCATTCATTACACTCACAGTGCTTGCAGGTATTGTATGCGGAATTTTAGTTTTTCTTGGAATTTATTTCGGAATCAAGTTTTTGATTCACTTACATCGCAAAAATAGAGAAGCAGCTCTACCAGAAGGGTTTATTGCAGACGTTGAAGAACCTCCACCAGCATAACTCACAAATAATTTTTACAACAAATATTTTTTTGTAAGCACAAATTATATAGAGAAAAAATACAGCTTAGCTTTTATAATACGTTCATTTTTGAGCGTATTCGTTATTTATTTTGTTTGTTTTTAAGTAAAAAATTTATTATTTAGGTAACTATAACTTGTATTTAGTTTCTTTCTCATGCATAATGATCAGACATCTTCTTTTTAACATTGAGTAACTTAAAGACATTCTAACTTTTTTTGAGATTTTGAATTTATTATTTTTATTAATCTATCATAAATGTTTATTATTCATTATTGATAGATATGTATGATTTAAGTCTTTTCTTAAAAACATAACTTATTTGGTATAAAACATTATAATTTTACTATTTTGTGAATTACAA
Source organism: Trichomonas vaginalis G3 (assembly GCF_026262505.1). Classification (NCBI taxonomy): domain Eukaryota; phylum Parabasalia; order Trichomonadida; family Trichomonadidae; genus Trichomonas; species Trichomonas vaginalis. Next base: position 23,288,711 of record NC_067207.1, read on the forward strand.
CAAGTTGAATCCCTCAGAATTCTTAATTGCAAACATTATTTTATCTTTCATTACCTTTTCAGAGGGATAATGTGGTAGCATTAGCATGTTCAAGCATGTATGAGCCTCAGGAAGTGCATCTACATCAGGTGTTCTTCTAATTACAAGGAAATTTGGTTTTGCAGTTGCCACAGGAGTTCTATCAGTTCCTGTTATGAACTGCATGAGTGCTGCCTTATCATCTTCACTCATCTCATCGAATATCTTCCAGAACCATATAACTGGCTCTGAATTTTGACTATAACCGTTTTCATATTTGACACCTTTTTTGAAGATGTTCCAATCTCTTGTTGGCAAACCAGAGACCAAAATGTCGAGCTCGTCAGGCAAGACATAGTCCAATATGTGGAGTGACTCGAGTTTCTTGAAACCTCTCTGGAAGGCGGAAAACTCGTTTGCAATGTGTTTATTCAAGTAGAAATCGATTGACATCTGAATGTATTCTTCCAAATTTTCATTTGTCACATCTTTCTGGGATCCTCCAGGGATAAATTCCACGACAATTGGATCCCCGAACATCGTAACTGTCGCTTCAAATGTCAAGTACAAATCCTTGACGTCTTTTCCTTCTTGAACCATTTGTCTCATCTCTTTTATTCCTTTGACAATGTCCGGTTCTATTTGGTTCAAATCTTCGAGAGTCATCTTCATTCCAAGCAGTTTCTTGTATAAAGCAATCGGAAATCTGATTGGCAATATAACGGAATTGGCAATTGCAAGTGCAACAACTGTTCCCAAGACATTAAACTTCATTGGCTCTGAGAAATCGCTGTGAACAAACCAATATGTGTTCTGATTGATGATTCGAAACATTCCGTAGTCAGGAGAAAAAACAGCATTGACAAGAAGATAAAAGAACTCTCTGGAAAGGCCACCGGCATCAACTCCGGCTTCACCTGTAAAGAAAACTGACAGTTTACGTGTCAAATGCGATGGTTTGACTCTTGTCAAAAAGTCAATTGATTCTTCAACGATGTTTTGCCTTGATACTTCGAAATCCAAGTGTGTTGTCATTCTCTGTTTGTCCATGATCTCCCTGTACATGCACCTTGCTTTTAGACTCAAACTGAGGGCTCCTAAATATGGTGTAAAGTCAGCAATTTCATTTCTTTTGATGAAAAATTTTGAAAGAGGATCGTTGAAGAATGCGTGGTATGGAAGTTGCGCTTCGCTGCAGAGTGATGCGTAATGTAGATGTTTGACCATTTTGCAGGCGTATTTGATGAAATCGTAATATTTATTTGATGAAAATGATTCATGTGATAAAACTGTAATAATTGTTTGGCAAACCATAAGAGAGTTGAGAAGTACTGGAGGTATCGATGAAAACATATCTATTAATACTGTAACTTCCTCATCTGATAAATTATCAATCATAAAAAAGAATTTTTGAGATATTTGATTTTCGGTATGGAAAAGTAGAAAATTGTCAAAACAGAATGCAAGTATAATTGATCGGATTCTCGTATAAGTTTTCGAGTCGTTGGCGATAATTTTTTCAACAAGATTGTAATAGTCATTTCTAAAAGATTCTATCATTTCTAAATTGTGAGACAAATAGGCCAAAAATGATTTAAAGTCCGAACTTTCAAATTGATAATTTCCTTTACGAATTGGCTGAGATTTGGATGCGAATAGATATGGAAAGTACTCTACTTCTGTAAATAATCGTTTAAATGCGTTTTGTATTTGCTCTTTATCTGAAGATCGAATTGCTGCTTTTATATCAACAACTTTTTCTGGAGATTCTGTTTTAAGATTTGGACACACCATCTCGGCAAACGGTGTTGTTTTAAGTAAATCTAAGACTTTTGAGGCAATTTCATTTGGAGAATTAAATTTAAATGGAAAATTCGAGCAAGATTTGCACCATTTGCATTTACAATTGATTGAATCGCATCCATTTGTGAATTGGTTGAATAATTGCTGAACAGCTTCCTTTGTTGAAGTAGCTGCAGCAGAACTCATTTGGAAAACAACCCAAAAATTAAAGATATTTATGCTACTTGAACAAGAAATATAATCACATAAGCACATTATTCAGTTTTTATTTCATTCCGAAGCTCAATTGTGACAAAACAAAATTATTCGAATTTATTAGAAACACAAAATAAAAGAATATTACTTATATTTATTAACAAAAATCAAACAGACCATTTATCAGAGAATTTTTCACCACTATGGACAACTTGAATATGCATATTTCTTGAGATAGTCATTCTTTGCATAAAAACAATGGCAATGACCAAGCCAATACCCATTGAATCCATTGGTTGGTTTTTACCGAACCAAATGTAAATATTATCGCAATCTCTTAAAATATAAGCATTATCATTCTTGCAAAGGGACATTGTTGCTTCATTCTTAAAGGCAACAAGCTGGAAATCGATTTGATCGCCATTGGAAATGACTTGATAAATTTCTCTTCGATCTGGAGAATCCGGCTTAATTTCGGCTCTTTTTGGCTCATCTATCGGTGATGTAGAGAGTGCTCTAATAAACTCTCTGTCATCATTTCCTTGATAAACAATTTTTGGAACGTCATCGCGGCCGACTGCAAATTTAAACGAGCCTGTAAGTTCGGCTGCACGTAGTCTGGATTGATAATCACTCTCAAATCCAAACCAGAGAGTGCATGTAGCTCGAGTTCTCATAATATTGACGTCTGATGTCTTTAAAGAAGATACACATGCTGCAATTTCATTCCAATGAGGATATGGGGTCATTTTAAAGTTATAAAGTGTTGTAAATCCTCTGTTTGTTATGAATTCTAATCCAGGTGTTAAATGTCTTACTCCACCATATGGTGCAAATATTTGTAAGAACTGTTTGCATTCAAAACCTTCATATTCATGATGGATTGATGCAGAATTTTTTAATAAATTGAATAAAACTTGTATTCTTTCGTTAACATACACTTCATCATCAGGATTTGAGAACGCCCCACACCATAAATATATGTAATTTGATGGTGGGGTATCAAAATGATAAATCACGTGTAAAACGAGATATATTGATTGAGTATAAAAAGAACCTAGATCAGATGACTCTGTTAACACATTATTTTCATGGCGCCAGATATGGATACGCGTTTTATTTTGTGCTAATGCGGTAGAAAATTCATTAAAAGAAGCATCCATTTTTCTACAACGATTATTATTGCACGTTTATCAAGTATAAGAATTGCAACTTCAACAATACTGACATGACATATGCAAAACTTATGATGATTGAAAGAGACTGAATTAATCAATGCTCTAATCATTGGCAAATAAGCATATCAAATTGAATTGTTTATCCCCAAGCTAATAGTTTAAGTGGGAAAATGGAATTGCATCTTCAAGTTCCCCATCATACTACTATGTTTCATGAATTCACTCATATGTTAAAAAAAATTTATCTCAATTTAAAAAGTAAAACTTCATTTATCAGTGATTGTGCAATACATTACATTTAGTAATTAAATACATATGCATGAATCTATAAAAAAGTATTACAAATAAATTTTTTTTTTATGAAATAGTATATAACAATGAATAATAGAAATATAATGTATCACACAATCAAGCAACTAATGTCTCTAGTTCTAACAGCTGGTTTCTTGTTAATTTATTAAGACTTATATCAATTTTAGTTTCGTTATCGGTTGGACGGTCAATTTTAAGTATTTCGTATATTTTTTCATTAGCGTTTTCTTTAATTGCTTCGTTAAGTTTTTCCATTAAATTATGTAAGCGAGTTGTTGACCAATCTATAGAAGGGGTATCTAATTCTTGAATAGTTGGTTTTATACCACCTTTGACGGGTGGATTTGCCATTAGCAAAGCCATTTTATTTCGTAATTTTATGAGTTGATCTTCAATTGTTTTGAGGTTTTGATATTCTAAATCTTTGCACTTAGTTTGAAATTTATTTTGAAGATACTTTGCAATACCACCATACAATGATTCAATGCCATTATAGTTAATTGCGTTTTCAAAAATGAGATTAAAGTCTGAAATCCATTGCGAAAGTGTCTTGTATTTTCCTTCTGAAATTCCTCTTTTTAGAGTCTTTAAATCCATTGGTGTTTTCACAACTTTATAATAATTATCTGCGATATTTTCATCTGGAACATAAGGATTTACAAAAATAGCTGCTATCGGGTCTTTGATGAACTCATTTGTAATAGCAATCATTTTTGATGATACTAAATCTGTTAATTTTTGCTCACCACTCATTTTATCACTTTTTCCAATTTATTTTTCCCGAATAAAAAAAAATGTCAGTACAAGTATTTGTTTATCCTCACAATATAAGTACGTATATAGATGCCTTTAATAAAAATCCTAGTTATGAGACAGCTGTCAACCTAGCAGGGTGCATTAGTCCCATTATTATTAACAATTATCCAACTGATTTTTGTCTTAGCATTTCTGAAAGGTTGCTATATCAATTTTGCAAAGCCAAGGGCGAGAAAGATAGGCTAGATTATATATATTTTTCATTAGATCACTATATTTATTATTTAAGAGATCGTTCAGACTCTTCTTCAAAGGAAAACTTGGTTGATAAGATAATAAATGGAACTGATGGAACAGATCCATTTACATTTTCACAAGTTGAATATCCTTTAAAATATATTGAAGAACATTTTAATTTAAAATTAATTCATATGGCAGCTCAATTACTAACTATATATATCATCAACAATTGCCTCGTTATTGATAACAATGTTGCTTACTATATCGAAAAAATACTCCCTTTTGTCAAATTAGAAATTAAAAAAAAATTAGCAACTAAAATTATACCTCAAGGAAAGATTTCACAGCAACACCAATCTATACAGATGCTATGCTACCTTCTTGCAAGATATACTTCCGATAGAATTCCAGAATTAAAAGAATATATTTCTAATAATCTCAAAGAATTTCTCAAAAACAAAGATTTAATATCTATTATACAAAACATCAAAGATATCAATAAAAACGATTACCAAATCGAAGAATGCGAAGTTTATTCAAAAGAAATTCGACAAATTCTAGAAATTTACCAACTGTTTAACTTAGATGTTCCGAATAATTACGAAGCAACTATTATTGAATTTATTAAAAAAGCAAAAAAATATAATTTTATTAATGAACAAGACAATTTATACATAATTAAAGTATTTCCATCACTTATTGATAAGGGATCATTAATTTATTTAGATTCGGAAAAAATTATTGAATTATTTGTAAATCTTCCTTCTGAAGGTTTTGAACTAAAACCATTCTTTGAAGTTATGAAAAACAGAGAAATTGTTGATGATACTAATTTATCAATTGTTTTTGACAAAATTCTTTCGAATATGGACTACAAAACTGAAGAACTATTAATAGATTTCGCTTTAAACCACGCTGAAGTACAAAAACCATTAACAAATTCAATCAAAAATTTTATTTATAATTATGATGTTGAAAAAATGAAAATTATGCCAGTATTTATGATTACACGACTTTATCCTATTCTAGAAAAACCATTTCCTGATGCAGATTTGGAATATTTGATATATGATTCATTGCCATCTTATTATATTTTATCAAACTTAGTAAATTTAGGAGAATCATATAAATTATCGTATCCAGAAAAGCTTGTACAGTTTGTTCCTCCATCTCCGGCTCTTTTTACTTACTTATCTAACCATGTAACAGATTATTCAAATATTATTAGTTGGTCGATCGAACAAACTTGCGAATATAAAGAATATTTCGATCTTCTTATCAATATATGGCAACAAAACCAAGATCCAAACATTGCTTGGAAAATTTATCAATTATTTGACGTTTTTGAGAGAGAATGCGATGATAGTATCCTGGAATCTATCCAAAATGCCGAACCAAATGTTATTTTGGAGAAAATGTGTAGTAATTCAGCTGAATTTCTTGCATCTTGGCTAGATCTCTTTGATTTATCAGGAATTGATCCGAAATATCTTTATAACAAGCTAAACGAACATCCATACTTACTGTTCTTGGCTAATAGACTGGATGAAAAGTTTAATTTCGTTTTTGATCAAAAATTATTTTCAGAAATGAAGAACAATAGCAATATTTTTAAAGCATTTATACTAGATTCTGCCCTTCAAATCGCTCCTAATGAATGGTGGAACTTAATTAAGAAAAATCCAGAAATTCTAAAATTAAATTTCACAGAAAATGATTTTAAGAAGAGTATGATACCGATATCATCAACAATATGCAATATATTCCTCAAATGTCTCATGAAAATTGAAGTAACTCCTGATTCTGATTTTGCCAACGATAGTTTTATTCTTGGAGTCAAAAATCTATCAATGGATTTATGTGATGTAATTGTAGATTACATAAAAGTTGATGAAAGGATCCTAGAATGCGTTTTTTCTCAGGATAATGAACAAGTATGTTATGTTTTACTGGATCACTTAGATTTGAAGGAATTATCTGTCACTGCATTGGAATATGCTTCAAATGCTACATTGATTCCTTTGGTAGAAAAAGAAAGACAATTTATATCGGATGAAAATTTGATCAACAAGCTTCCTTTCATTAAACGGAATGAAAATTATGAAAAAATTGTAAGTTTTATTATTGAAAGCATCGCCAAAACTCAAGAAAATTATCTTTCAATTTTTGATCTCTTATTTTCCACAAAATTTACAAAATTTAACAGAAAATCTATCGCCAAAATCATTTTCAAGAAGCTTCCTGATGCAAGATGGCTTGATTCTTTTCTTAATTTACATGATTTTGGATCATTCTTGCGAGAACATGCTATTCCTGTTATAGACACAATGAACCAATATCTTGTTCCTTCTATCCTTGTTCTTTCGACGATTCCTTTCGTTGTAAATAATTTTGATGAAATTTCTCCACTTTCTAGGGCTCTTCTTCAACTTTCGCTAACACCATCGTCTCGTGTTAACATTTATGACTTAGATCTTTCAATGATCAATAATTTTCCCGACTTTGAAACAACGTTTTCATATCTCTTGTCATTAATCCCAAATAACGGATCGTTTGATTTCATACAGCAATTATTATTAGATGAATTTTCATATCATTTTCGAGAACTCACAAAATCAAATTTATTATTTTTTGAATTAAAATTCAGCGAGCCAAATAAGGACTTTTTGACGACTGTATTAAACACCCATATCAATTTCAAAAACGACGATATATTATCTGAAGAATTGAAACGTCAAATCGGTACAACAACATCAGCCAAGTATATTTCTGCTCCAAAGGTTATTTGTTACAAGTTATCTGGTGATGTTCCCAATGGAATGACCATTCCTCAGGAAATTTCAAATCCATATTGCCTTGTTTCCACAAATTATCAACTGTGCGGCTACATAGCTCAAGACGAATCAAATTTATCAACATATATCATTTATAACCATACTTTACTGAAATTTAATTCAGTTAAAGTGGAAATTAGGGAAAATACCGATAGTTCTGATAAAGTCCTATATGCATTTTACATTAGAGAAGATTTAGCTAATCAGGAGATCAAACATCAGCTTCATTCAAGTGAAGATTTAGTAAATTCTTCAATTTCATTTTTGCTTTCAGATAAGGATTCAATTGATTGGTCGGATATGAAAGACAAGCCAAATGCTGATCAATTATCAATAACTTTGAAGAAACAGTATTATAGCTTCAATTTGTTTAATTTACTTAACGAAAACACAAAAGAATCTTTTGATTCGAACGATCTCGAACATCCCACGAATAACATTCTTAATAGACAGTCTACTTCCAATTAATTTCAATCAATTTTTGTTATTTGTATTTTAAATATTATTTTAGTTTTAATTTTTATTTTGCATCCTCATGTTAGATGCTAATGTGTTAATAGTGATATAGTTTTTGATGGATAAAATTTCTTGGATTCATAAATCTAAACCATTATGGTTCCATTTCATATGAAATTTAAATTTTACCTTCTTACAAATCGTTTTGTAGTCTATAGGCATGTTTATTAGTTTATTTCTTTCATATAAAAGTCACTTTTTTGCCAATGAAGCAACTTGGAAGTCTAATCGCTACTAGGAAAGGGTTTACAGCTCCACCACAGATCGATTATTCTCGCTATAGTGAAACTGTAAATCTTAGCCATAACCCAATAAATACATTCGATTCTTTACCCCAATTATCAAATGTCCAAAATTTAATTTTTGATGATACAAAATTAGAGTCTTTCCTTAAGTGCAGACTTCAACCAGAGATCGAATCATTCTCATGTTTAAATACACCGCTCGCTTCAAGTAAATTTTTACCGTTAATGGCAATTATTGCTTTTGGCGAAAATGTCAAAGTTGTAAATGGCTCAAAGGTTACACAGAAAACTCTCAAAGAAGCTCAGACTTACCACGAAGAGTTGTATCCTTATATTGTAGAAGGTTGGGTCATTACATCACTTTCACCCATTAAGGTATACAATCCAATTACCAAAGAAAAGAAGGTAATAAAGCAAGATAAGGAAAATCAGGCTAATAATCAAATCGAAATTGTTTTTGATCCAAATGATAAAACAGAATTAGAGGAAGAGAAAAGCAAAAACATTGCCAAAGCTCTCAGATACAGATTTAACGACTTAGTTCATCCAGCATCAAAGCAAAAGTCTCCAGTCAAGGCTCAATCGTCAAAACCAAAGGGAACTGTCAAATCACGCGGATTTGCATCTCCACCACCATCAAGCCGCCAGATAAATCGTGAGAAATCACAAAATACAAAAGTTACTGTTAAAGCCGGAGAAAATCCATTCGAAAAGAAGCAGTAATGTTTTCTTATAAATATTGAACCCAATTATTATTACCTTTACTCTCAAAATGTTTCAAATAAACAATCATTATATCAAATTTCTCTTTTTAATTTTTTTGAAAAAATTATTGATTTCGTATTGGGTTGATTTCAATCTAACCATAAATAAAAGTTAAAAAGTTACTGATATTCATGATGTATTTTCCAAAATACTAATAAATACCAAAATGTATTTTCAGATTTAAGTTATTTTGGCTAATATTCAGTGGTGAAAATATTCTATTTGTTATGCATATTATATATTTTGATTATTGGCCTCTTTGAATTGAGATGAAGAAAAAAAAATAAAGAAAAGATGAACGATTTCGACCAGAAGTGGTGCACAGACATGATCAATAAAATCAGATCATGGCCAATTGCGATACCTTTCTTGGAAAAAGTCGATCCAGAAGATCTTCCAGATTATAAACAAGTTGTTTCTAAACCCATGGATATTTCAACAATGAAATCCAAACTTGAGAAAAAGAAATATACTTCAATAAATGATTTCTTCAAAGATTTACAATTAATACATGATAATTCTTCACTATATAATGGCCCAACTCATATGCTTACTCACATGGCCAAAGATTTATTGATGGATGTACATCAAAGATATGCTATACGTGCAGAAAATGAAAAAGATTCTTGGTTATTCAAGCTTGCACAACTTAGAAATAGAATTAACGAACTTATCAAAAATACCCCACCAGAATTTTTGCAAGACTCTAAAGGAAAGAATTTATCCTTACCAAACAATTTCTACCCTGATCAATTAGATGATCAGCAACGCGCAAAAATGGAAATGATCGTCGGCGAAACTGATTTAAACGTTATTCCGAAGAATTGGGTACTATATACTACAAAGACAAAGGAAGATGTTATTAAAGTAATCAAAAAGAATATGTAATTTGTATGATTTGAAGGCAAAAATAAATGATATTATATTTTGGGATATAACTGATTTTCCTTCACCTGCAAATCATTGATTTATTTTGTGAATTAAAAGTTAAGTTTATACAATTGTTATCACTGAAAGAAATCAAGAAACAATATTATTTATTTAGAAATTTCTAATTATAAGCTATTACTGTTGTACATTTCATATAAGTATTCTATGGAATCATTTATTTCTTGTAGTATTATAATTAATCGACTATATTGATATTGAATCAATTGTATTAATGCTAAATACCATGGATAAACCAAATAGAACCTAATATAAGCGAAATATGATCTATATCAGAATCACAAATACTTTGATTTTGACAAGACAATTGAATTTACTGAATTCTCTTTAGTTTTTAGAATTTGGAATGTGAAATTATCTTCATTGCATGTATTCCAAACATAAAATCATAATTTCGTAATTCGGATTCAAATTTCATTCGTTACGGGTAAGAAATTTGATGCAGCCAAATGAAAAAGTTTACAGAATGCAAAAATAATAATCAAAATAAGATCTATAGCGTTATTGCCTTACCATTTCGCATTTCTTTCTCAAAACTTTACTCGACCACTCTGCTCTGAATTTTTTTTCGAGATTTTATTAACCATAAATGCCGACTGTAGCAATTCGCCCAAATCGCCTTTATGAACTCATGGGTGTTGAACCAATGACAAAAGAACAGATTAGCAAGCTTCTCATGAACTTCGGCCTTGAATTAGATGACGAAACCGAGGAAGAAGGTATTTTATACTACAAGATTGACTGCCCAGCCAACCGTCCAGACCTTCTCAGTGTTGAAGGTCTTGCCGAAAACTTAAAATGCTTCCAGGGAAAGTCACACCCAGAGTATAAGATTCTTCCACCACAAGTCTCCATCAGAGTTGATGAATCAGTCAAGAATGTCCGCCCATTCCTTGTTTCCGCCGTCATCCGTGGCATCACATTCACAGATGAAAGCCTCAAATCATTCATTGATTTCCAGGATAAGCTTCACATGAACCTTTGCAGACGCCGTACACTCGCCTCCATCGGTACACACGATTTAGACACCGTTGAAGCTCCATTCGCCTACACAGCTGAAAAGCCAGAAGATATCGTCTTCGTTCCACTTACAGGTGGTCCAGAAGTCAATGGTCGCCAGCTTTACGAGCACCTCAAGGAGCACCAGCAGCTCTCCAAGTATCTCCCACTTCTCGACCCATTCGATACATGGCCAGTTGTTCGTGATGCAAAGGGCCGCGTCATGTCATTACCACCTATAATCAACTCCGATCTCTCCAAGATCACCGTCAACACACGCAATGTCTTCATTGAGTGCACAGCTACAGATCTTACACGCGCCATGACAGCTGTCATCCTTCTCTGCACAGCCTTCTCCATCTACTGCGATGACAAGTACAGCCTTGAGCAGGTCAAGGTCCAGGTTGATGGAAAGGACTTAATTTACCCAACATTCGATTACATCACATTCGATGTTGACACAGCTTATATCCATACAATCACATCCGTCAGAGACCTCACAGAAGATAAAATCATCGAATTACTCCACAAGATGCAGCTCAAGGGCGAAAAACTTGGCGATGGCAAGTTAAGAGTTACAGTTCCACCAACAAGATCCGATGTTCTCCACCCATGCGATATTGCTGAAGATGTTGCTATCGCTTACGGCTACAACGCTATCAATGATCTTCCAGAGAACAGAAAGGCCATCTCATCCGGCCGCCCACTCTCCATGAACGAGTACGTCGATCGCCTTAGCAAGGAGTTCGCCGCTGCTCTTTGGGACCAAATCCTTACATTCTCTCTTTGCTCACGCAAGGAATGCTATTCAATGCTCAATCTCGAAGATGATGGCAAGGCTGCTGTCCTCAAGAACGCTAAGACCATCGATTTCGAAATTGTCAGAACATCTCTTCTCGGCGGCCTTCTCAAGGTCAACAAGAAGATTCTCTCACAGCCAAACCTCAAGAACATCCTTCCTCTCAGACTCTTCGAATGCTCCGATGTTGTTCTTTGCGATTCAAAGGATGAGAACAACGCAAGAAACGAAAAGCGCCTTGCTGCTACAATCTGCGATGTCAAGTCAAGATTCCAGGACTTACACGGCCTCCTTGAGCGCTTCCTTATCCTCAATGGCCAAGATGCTATCGAAAATACAAAACTCGTTAGACAGGACTGCCCAACATGCATCCCAGGCCAACGCGCTGCTATCATGTACCACGGTCAAGAAGTCGGCTGGATCGGCGTCATTCACCCATCTGTCCTCATTAACTTCGATATGACAAAGCCAGTCGTAGCATTCGAACTCCAGGTTAAGCCATACTTCGACATCAAACACGGACATAAGACAAATTAGAAAATTAGAAAATAAACAAATTTACTTTTTTTTATAAAACAACAAATTCATACTTCATTCTTTTTAGCATAAAGAATACTATTCTTTATGTATTTGTCTGGTGAAAAAGATATTTTATAATTTTTTCCATAAAAAATTAAGCCTAACCTCATTAAATTGTCATAACATCGAGAATTTTATCACTATTTTATACCATATTTAGCCAAATATGTATTTTATTTGTTATAATTTTTTTTTTATTACAGACTCTGTGCATTTGAATTTCACTCAACAAAGTTACTAATGCACATGACAGCATGCTGTTTTTACTATACCAGTAAAAATAATAAAATGTATTATCATTTTCAGTGATAAGAGATAGCAATATTCTTATATATAGTAGAACTCATTATGAACTATTAATATATCATATTATCATTTATTAATCTCAAATAATTAATTCAAATGGCTTCATTTTTGATCCATAAAAAAAATTGCTGGAATTTTTACCATGATTTTTCAAACTTAATAGTTTCTATTGATAATAAACATTGTCCTTTTTTGAAAACAAAATAATTTTTCTAAAATCTGCTGTCAAAACTATTTATTTATTTATTTATTTTATGTTTTCACGAACTCACTTTGACTCATCTGATAAATTTACAATCGGCACAGATTCAAACATCCGTGTGAGAAACGAGAAATATTTAGAAAGCATTAGCCAAGAGTTCGTTCAAGAAATTTTTAATAGTTTACCAAAGAAACATGATGAAAAAAACTTTAATCATTTTAAAACTTATCTGAAATTAATCGGAATTAACATTGATCTCCATGTTGATATGTTTCCTTCAGTCGATCCAATTAATTATATCAAAAATGAATTTTCATATGTTTTCATTTACAATTCCGAAGATATCAAAGCATACTATTGCAATCCCGATAAAAGCAAGCCACAAATATACATTATTTCTCAAAAAACATATATTCAAATTCCACGAACTTGCACAATAACAAAAGTTATAGAAGAATCAACAGAAAAAATAAGTGAATACAATATGCTGACTTTCCAAGTTGAAGACGATAAAATCTATCCGTTGCCATTAGAAGATTTCAACATACTAAAAGATTTTCCAAAGTACGAAAAGATTAATATGGAACTTTCTCCTGTTGTTTTCATAACACCAAAAGTGAAATCTACTGTTATTCTGAAAGAAGAAATAAAAGAAAACGACGGACATGTAAAGAAATTTCTTAGTTTAGAGCTTTCATTATCACAAGGACTAAAGCAAGAAGCCAAAAAAAAGATAATTAAGCATTTCTTAGAGTTATTAGAAAGTGTAACACATGAAGAAAAAAGTGTAACATATGAAGAAAAAAGTGACACATATGAAGAAAAAAGTGACACATATGAAGAAAAAAGTGACAGTATATTCGAATTATTTCCCAATTTAAAGAAATCAATAGAAGAAGCGAACAAAAAGATCCAATCCGATCAGAAACAAGGATTAAAATGGAACATTATTAATGAAAAACAATTTGGACCTTTCAAATTCAAGACCATCTATGATTTTTATAATTATTATGAGAGAAATAGAATTCTTAATCCTTATTTCTATCTGTTATTTGATCAATATGATAAACAAGGAAACAGCAGTACAGTACCAATCGAATTGATTAAAATCACGTACGATCTATGGTATCATGCCGAGAAGAATCCAGATAATCAAATGATTACATGGAGAAGAGATTTGTTCGGAAAAGAATCATTAATTAAGTTACTTGAATCAAGTAACAAGATTTACTTGAATAATTTGAAATTGGCATACGAATATTGCTACAATAACCATATTCCTGCAACAGGATTTGTTTCACTTATTTATCAATTAGAAGGAACAAGTAATAGTTTCGAACCCGAAATTTTCAATAACATCAGTGATTTCTATGTCAAATTATTATATGATCGTCTCAAAGTTCCAAAAAATGACAAATCTAACAATCCTGACATGGGTTTCCATGTCAAATCAATTTCGGTTATGTCAGACAACTCAATTCAGGTTAGATTTGTCACATCCTTGGCTCCAACTGGCCAAAACTCTTATGTTTTTTCAAATGGATATACTTTGAAATACATACAGCAGGATTTTAGAGTTTACGATGCTAGAGAACTTGATGATGATCAGATGTTTATCCTTTTGGAGCATACAAAAACATCAAGAGTTTATTTGCTTTTGGTCAAAACAAATTACGAAGAAATTTTCCCAGTAAGAGACAGAAGTGGAGTTGTTCCGGTTCTTGAAGATTTACCAAAAACTTATGATATTGAAAAAATTAATGTTGACAAACAGAACAAAATTTTGGAAATTCAGTCTAAAAATGGAAATTATTATTACAAGGCTTATTCATCATATATCATACCTTATGGAGATGATCGGGTATATAATGACGACAAAGAATCAACTTACGAGAGAGACGCACCCAACGAACAAACAAATAAATATGATGGTAAAGATGTTCCACTTAAACAGATGTTTTACTCTTTCCTTTCATCACCGATGTTATGGTATGATCTTTCCAAAATTAATGTTGATTGTGGAAGCATATTGGAGAAAACCAAGAAAATGTTCCCATGCTTGGTTTTGACAAAGTATTACAGCCAGGATAGAGCTTCTTCTATCACTTTTGTTGACATGCAAGGTAAAAACGGAGTTCCCATGTTAAAGGATATAACTAATTTACCTTTTGTCGAAACAAAACCAGGAATAGCGTTCGTTGCTTGCAAACACGAAGTTGATGAAAAATTTGTATTAAATACTCCAATTTTGTATTTATCAGAGCCGATCAGCAACTCAGCTATGATAACAGCTTATACAATCTTCTGCGCTCTTCCCTCTGCAAATGTTGTTATATTTAATTTCTTCGATGCAGACATGTTCTTGGAAGGATTCGAAATTTTTGTTGAGAACTTCGAGGAATGGAATAAGATGAATAATCTCTACCAATATTTCCTTACAAACAAAGAAGACATGAACAGTCCACCAATCATCGTCTTCAATGGAATGTTTGCTTCAAAGAAAGCTTTCTTCGAGAGAATTAAATCCATCGCCTCCAATAACCAGAATTACAGTGATAAATTATTATATATTATGTCTAATTGCTACTTCGAATACAGAGAAGTCGTTGCAACAATGACAACAGAAAAGGTACTCAGCTCCATCATTAATTCAGGAGCTGCTTTCGCTGATATGGCTATCCATATATTATAAATATTTATTTTGAATTTGATAATTCTAGATTTTTTTTTAACTATCGGAAAAATGCTTTTTGACATCATGAGGATGTCATTATCATATATAAAATAGGAATGTATACTGATCTTTTGCAGCATTTTTTAAATTATCAAAGATATTTAAAGTAAATTTATGATTTAGAATATGTGTTGTGCAGATTATAACATAAAATATATGCATTATATATAACCTAAATAAAAAAAAAAAAAAAAAAAGGTATTGGGGCTTCCAGGGCTGCGCCCCTCTAGCCCCCTGAAGATGTTTAGTATAACACCAGGTCCCTCGGTCCCTCGGTCCCTCGGTTAAACGAACTTCTCTGAAAAAATGAGACAACATGACATTTTGACAACAGTCCAGGAAGTCTTAACAAGATAGGATGGTTATTTTACAAAACCGACAAGACCTTAACCGAGTAGTTTTCATGTTTTGTCACTTTTCTGTCACTTTTCAGGGAAAAAACATTTTTATTAAATATAAAATGAATTTTACAAAACCACCGTTACCCTTCTTTGGAAATAAGAGTAGATGTAAAGATATTCTATTGAGAGAACTTAAGAAACTACCGAATGGTCTAACATTTGTAGATTTGTTCGGTGGAAGTTTCTATATATCTCATTTGTGCCATACCGTATTTCCTGACTCGAAGATTATATGCAATGACTTCGACAACTATATGAACCGTCTCAAACATATACCAGACACAAACAAAATATTGAGTGAGTTGAAAGAAAAGATACCTATAGGTAAGATGGAACGTATACCATTAGATAAGAAAGATATTGTCAGAGAGGTTTTGAAAAAAGCAGAGTATATTGACTGGGATAGTATATCTTCTAGACTATTGTATAGTGGTTCTATAAGAGTTCATGACATTGAAACACTTATGTCAAACGTTTTATATCTTAACTATACAAAGGTTTTCAAAGAGAACATAGAAAAATATACTGAGGGTATAGAGTTTGTGAGATGTCATTGGACAGAGTTGTATGAAAAATTTAAAGACAAGGAAAATGTTTTCTTTATAGTAGACCCGCCGTTCTATAACACATACGATTTTCAATACCAAGTAGACTGGACTTTGAGAGACTCTTTAGAAACTTTAGACGTTTTACATAACCATCCATGCTTTTACTTTACATCCGATAAAAGTGGTTTGGAAACCGTTATGAGATGGTTAGAGGACATACATGAGTATGATTTTAGATACGATAAGATAGAATATGAGAGAGGTCCTATAAACCGGAAAAAGTGTCATAACAAAGAAATTTTATTGGTAAGTAAATGTGGTTTGAAATAGGACTACTTGTTTTAGGTTTTTTCCATTGTGTCATTTACTTATTTGACGTGGCAGAAAGATATAGAGAATATGAAGATGAACCAATACCAGCAAATGTTCAGCATATGTACTCGTAAGAGATATTTTTATCTAATATTAAAATGGACGCACAGAACTTAGCGAATGCACAGCAACCTGGACAACCAAACCCAGAGAATATTCCAAATGAAGTTAGAATACAAACTGCAATGGCAAACTATGGTCAAGTGCCAACAGATGTACAAATGCAAACTGCCATGTCAAATGACGCTGCGTTAGGCTTACCACCATGGTATGCAAATATGAGATGGAAAGAGTTTTATACAAACCCTGAAGTGGGATATAAACAACTCTATGCAGATGACGCGAACACAGGAGTTGACCCAGAGTATGTTTTCTACCAGAGGAGAAATAGAATGTATGAGCTCCAGTTAAAAAATGCTATGGAACTCAACAGGAAACGTAAGAGACTAGGCGGACATTAGATTTTTACATATAGTAAAATGGGTTTCTTCAGTAGTATTGGAAACTTCTTTCGAAATGTTGGAAGAGGTATATGGAATGGAATAAAAACCGTAGGAAGAGGAATTTGGAACGGAGTCAAAAATATTGGTAAAAGAGTAGGTCAGTTCGTTGGTATTATACCTAAAGACCCTGAACCAGAAGAACAAGCTCCTGTTATACAACAGCCTGAACCTGCACCACAGTCAAGTTGGCAACCAAATCCAACACCTCAACCGTATTAAAATTATATTTTTACCGTTCGATAGTAGTTGTATATGAGACTAAGTTCTAAGTAAAACGCGTGTATAATGGAACTATTCTCTTTCTTCCATCTGTAGTAAACCATACTTGAAAGTCTGAAATACTTCCACTCGGTGGTTCATATAGCTTTGTAGGTTTTTCGTAAAAGTCATTTGCCAAGCATAAAAAAGAGTTTTGTGCACCAGAAAATGAAGCATGAACGATAATAGCATCTGAGTCGAAAACATTTTCATATGTTCCATTAGGGTTTTCGACTTCATAAAAGTTCGGGTGTACTGGATATTCTGCAGGCTGATTTAACATCCTCAAAAATCTATACCATGCCAAGTT
The DNA here is from genome assembly GCF_026262505.1 of Trichomonas vaginalis G3. Lineage (NCBI taxonomy): Eukaryota > Parabasalia > Trichomonadida > Trichomonadidae > Trichomonas > Trichomonas vaginalis. Next base: position 23,306,532 of record NC_067207.1, read on the forward strand.
GTTATATTTTGTAGAAATATAAACGTCTTCTCCAAGGTCTTCTATTCTATTGATTTTAACAGTTGCATTTTTCCTGTCATATATAATATCGAGATGGTACTCTCCTTCGTCAATGTTGTACTGTTTTGCATATTCGAGATAGATATCGTTTATTTTTTCTTGAAAAGCTTGAAGAGTTGTTTCTAAGTTTACAAGCAAACTAACTTGTAAAAGTTTTCCCTGTTCAAATTTCTCATACGTACGTTTCTCTTTGTTATAGTATCGAATTTCAAAAGCGACCGTAAATGGGAAACCATGTATGGCTTCTGAAATGAACTTCATTCTACGAAAGCCAATAGCTTTTGTGACGGATGGGTCTCTTAACCATCTTAGTGGGTAGTCAAAACGATAGCCTTCATGCTTTACGGTCTCTGTCTCAAACTTTTGACCGACATTCGTAAAAAGTTCATCTAATGGTTTAGTTGTAGCAACTCTTGAATTTTCTTTTTCTATTGAAAGCATATTTTATCTAGAATAAAAATGTCAAATGAAACAGCGTCTATGAGAGAAATACAACACAACCGACAACTCATTTTGCAAGCTCTAAATAAGAACACAACAAACTTTTCAAACTATTCTAAGATATCTGAGTCATTGAAAGAAGGAAACTTAAAACTGACATTAAACCCATTGACAGACGAGTTTCTATTTCAAGACAGTAAGAACCATACTGTTTGTATAAATCCAACAAAAGGAACTTTAAACGAGAAACCTATAGATGAACTTCTTTTGAAAGCAGATGTTGGCAACAAAGCTGACAAAGAGTATGTCATTGAAAAAGTTCAAGAAGAACATGACAGAGCAGATGCAACATATGCAACGAAAGAACATACTCATCCTGAACTAGCAGACAAAACATATGTTGACAATAAAATGTCAAGTGAAGTGACAAGAGCTGACAAAGAATATTCTAAAAAGACTCATACACATACCATTGCAAATATTACAAACTTACAAGAAACCTTAAACAGGAAAAGTGACGTTGGACATACACATTCTATATCTGAAATAACAGACTTAAACGTTAGCCTTGAAAAGAAAGCTGACAAAACATATGTCAACAGTGAGTTAGAGGAGAAGGTAGATAGGGGTTGTATGGCTAGTGCATTAGATAAGAAGGCAGATAAGGAATATGTGGATGAAAAAGATGAAGAAATTAAAAAAATGGTTGAATGGTACCATGAACGGACAACAAAGATTTTAGAAGGTAAAGCCAATACAGGGTGGGTTTCAGGATGTTTAGACCTTAAAGCAGATAAAACTTATGTTAACGATGAGTTAGAGAAGAAAGCAAATAAGACTCATACACATACCATTGCAAATATTGCAAACTTACAAGAAACCTTAAACAGGAAAAGTGACGTTGGACATACACATACATCTTCTGAAATAACAGACTTAAACGTTAGCCTTGAAAAGAAAGCAGATAAAACATATGTCAATGAAATATACCAAAGTTTAGTTGGAACAACAAAAAATATTGAAACTATTGTTGGTGACTTTTCTGTCAATGAAGAAAACAAATATTTTAGATGGGAGTTTGTACATTCCTTAAAAAATGGTATACGGTATAAACTCATTCCGAAAAATAACAATGAAATGTATGTAAGCTATAAAAAGAACGATGGTACACAAGTTAAAGTTCCATTAGACAACAACTGCTACTTAAACTTATATGGAGACGAACAAAAGAAATATTTAAGAGTTTATGAAATGGCAGATATGACATTGCCTGACCCAGCTCCGGCACCATATTATTATGACTATGGTGCTGAAGGCGGAGCACTACACGCAGATGAACAAAAGCAAACATTATATTTAGAATATTATAGATATATAAAGATATAATGCAATAGAAAAAACCGAGAATAGTATACTATTATATAGATGACAAAAATAAATATATAGTCAAGATTTTACCTACCCTGAAAAACATAAGATTATATTATAAAAAATATTCTGACACAAACCAGAAGAAACCTGAAATAGTTGCACTATATTTTAAGTTCAGAAGAGACAATCCTATAATATCTCATATGTTTGATTTCATGAACCCAGTAGGTTCTATTTATACATCTATGGAAGCAAGAGGTCCTCAAGTAATGTTTGGTGTTGGTGCATGGGAACAAATAGTCGACAGGTTTTTGTATTGTGCAAACTCTTCAAAGGAAACAGGTGGTTCGAAGAAAATTAAAGAAGCAAACCTTCCACCGCACACTCATTACAGGAACTACAAACTTTTCTGGTGACCATAGCCACTCATTACGAGACCATCCATTATACAACTCAGAATATTATGCTGGCAATGACGTTTTATCTCCAGATTATAACCATTCGGCAAAAAAGACTTTTCGACCAACTGAACCAGGAGGAAATCATTCACATACTTTCACAACAAATCCAACAGGCTTGGGTGAAGACTACATGCCACCTTACATGACAGTTTACGCATGGTATAGAATTGCTTAGTCGTCATGTTCCACTTCTTTAGCATATTCGTCAGGAGTTGTCTTATATTTGTTAGGAACTGTCTTTGAAAGTATACCACCTTGAACCTTAACAAGTTTGAAACGAGGTCTGACAATAGTAGTTTTATCTTCTGCTTGCAGTCTGTACATTTTGCCATGTTTGCCTAAAACTTCATAATATTCTCTTGTATACTTTCTTCTATTTTTACGAACACGAATGCGAGTACCTGTCGAGTTCCCATTGTTGTCATAGTCAATAGTATTTTCATATGGTCGCGCGTTTAGTATTTCTATTTTTACTTTGTCACCTTTCTTAAGTTTGAAGCCTGGCATTCTTTCTTGTTTGTCTCTTTTGACTAAACTATTAAATAATATAGTCTTCTCTAAGTCAGGGTTGTTTTTCATTTTCTTCGGGGGAGTGGTTTCCCAAACCTTTTTGTTTACGGTTATTGTAAATATTAAAACTTGTCTCATCTTTGCCATGGAGAAGTGTCTATACTTGTCGTCATATGACATTTCATCTACCTCACCACCTTGTGGTTGATTTAAGTCTCTTAAGATTTTTATACAACTGTCAATGACACCAAGAGCAGAATGGTTTTGGTCGACAATGAAATATTGGTTTACATTTTTTGAACGCAGATAGTTTTAATATCGTCTGATTTGAAAGAACTTTCACAGTCAGATGTCAGTTTTGTTGGATGGTATTTGTCAACGAATATTGTCAAAGCAGTTTTCACATCTAAATATTTTTGGACTGTAATGGTATGGCTTCACAGTATCTTGTTTTGAACCGACAAATATTAGCCAGTATGGTGGTCCATCTTCTCTATACCTCGGAATGTTTTCCATGATATCCCATAAACCAAGCATTTTGGTGTTGAACTAAAGATTTTTACCATGAGTGCTTTCTTTGTGCTTTAGAAACATACGGGTCCTTGTTTGGATTCGTCATTTTTATCCTATAAGAAATGGGTTTATTTGGGCGTTAGCAAGGAGTTGCATCTAGATTTTTACCCGCAAGTGGGAACAATAGCCAGAGGTGCATTTGGAATTGGAAGGAAGATTTTGAGTACATTAGGTATACTGAAAGAGAAAGCACAACCTATTATACAAACTGTACAGAAGGTTGGGAGGTAGCACGAGATGCAGCAAATCTTTATTCCAAATCCTGAAACAAGAGGAAAAGTTCAAGGATGGATGGACAATGTAGGAAGACAAGCAGGAAACTACTATAACAAAGCAAATGACTACTATAACCAAGCAGGACACTACATGGACCAAGGTGAAAGATTCTTTAACAGAGGATATAACCATGCACAACAGTGGGTAAACAACAACCAACCTCAACCGCCTCAAACGTGGGGAATGTAAAATTTTTTACTGAGATGAAATGAACAAAACAGCATTGAGACAAATGGGCTCAAGATGGATTTGTCGGCTTCCAGCAGTTACACAACCACGTGTTTGTCAATTCTTCCTATACCTCAGGAAGTTTTAGACCGACTTAAAAAACCTAAACAACCAGTTGAAAACAAAACAAACTAAAATTTTTTACTGAGATGAAATGACCGAAGAAGTTGAAACGGTAGATTTGACACCACAAACAAAAAGTTCAGAACCATTGTCAAAACCTGTCAAAGAACTTACAGATGAAGAGAAAAATTCAATAATAGAAAGTGCTAGGTCTGGAAATACAAACTCTAACTACAAAGTCACTTTTCATAAAAATGGAACGGCAAGTATCTCAAAAAAGAAACAGACTCTCACAAATAAAATATTGAAGTCTGAAGGAGCTTTCGAGACAACAGATGGAAAAGTTTACTTCACTGACCAACAGTTCATTATAGAACATCTCATTGACTTAGAGTCGAAATATTCTAAACTTTACAACAAACACAAAAAGTTGAAAGGAAAACAAAAACAAATGGCATATGATATTTATGAAGATGTTGACGACACAACTGTTCCTGCAGGTGAGGTAAAGTCAGCGGAACCGAAAAGTGACGAAAAACCGATAGAAGAAGAGAAGCCACAAACTGAAGAAAAACCAAAACCAAAGTTTAGTATTGAAACTAAACCAAGCCAACCTTCATTAGCTGGTATGGGTTGGCGTCAAAGACTTTTGGTAGCAGGTGGTTACGTAAAGTAAAGAAAAAACATTTTTTTATTTTTATAAAAAATGCCCCCGTATAGAATGGATAGAAAATCTGCTAGAATAAAAGCAGAGTTAGAAAGATATGGTTGGAAAGTTTCGAAGAAGTTTAAATATAGGAAGGGAAGACCCATAAAAGTCTATGACAAACTATCTGGTCTTCGCTATGAAATGGACTTGGAAACAGCACGCGCAAATTATCCAAACAGACTAGAGAGGTTAGAAGAAGAACGTCTTATGAACATGCCTTTCGATGTTACTGAGCCACAGGTTGAAGGACACGACGGCTTTGCCAGATTCTACTGGAAACATGACGAACAATTGCATCCCTTGAGACGGAAAAAAGGGAAGGGTGAAGACGCACATGCTCCCATGGAAAGAACAAGATATGCATATGAAAAGTATCGTGAAGTTAGAAGTAAAATTACTTCTGGTCGAACCTTTACAGTAAACTTTGAAGAAGGAAAGAACAAAGAAAGTTAGTATACAAGTCTCGTGTACGGAGGCACTGCGTTCCTCCGTACGCAATACTTGTGAATTTGACACTTTACAAAACCGTTAACGTATATTTTACAACACAAACGACAACACTAACTTAACCTTAAATATTTACAAAGCCACCAACCACTTCACCTCACTACTGTAAAAAATAAACGTTCTCACTTACAAAAGTATTGCAACTCCTCCCATTGCTGTGCTTCACATAACAGCTCATAATCTTCTGACTCACTTTCTTCTTCATATAGGTCAAAGTCACTGTCAAAATAAATGTTAGTAAGTTTTGACAAAGCTAATGAAACACGTTTACCGTTTGTATCGTATGCTTGTATAAACTTTCCATTCTTCATTCCTTCATAAACGCTCAAACTAACTTTACCCTTTCTCCCTCGTATCTGATAGAATGTATTTTCACGAGGAACGAAGAACAAATTCTTGAACTCATGACCGTTGTAGTTTGTTATCTCAATAGTTTTCGTCATTTACATCCAAATAAAATAAAAAATAAACTTAAAAATTAATGATATCACCACCCTCACACGTATGAAAACATAGCACAAAAATAAATTTAGGTGAAGTGGTGAAATCTCACCTCTTTTTTCACCTCTTTTTTCACCCTAGCCGCAAAGCGGCTCTGACCCTTTGGGTCTGTTGAATTCATTGCTTTATAACTCTCTTCCTTGGTTTCTTTTTAGTTGCTTTCTTCACGTCTGTCTCCAGCTTAACTGTCTTTCTTCTTCGTCCGTAATGATACCAGTTACTTCCACCAGTCAATGGGTCAAATGGTCTTTCGTAAGGGTTTCCATACATTCCATAGGGACCATACGGAAGAACTACTGGTGGAGAAGAAACATTTTCTTTAGTTCCATCGACTCTATTTAAATGCATTGTTTCACCTTTCATCTGGTCATTAAAGTCTTTTGCGTGTTTTGCAAACTCATCGTCCTTTCCTAAAGCATTTTCTGACTCAGTCGCAACCAAATTGGATGCTTTATTTATGAGCCCTATTTTATTTAATCTTAACTTCTTTGCAACCCAGCCTCCAATCTTTCCTTTATTTGCATCTAATGTCTTCGAAACTCTTCCTCCACTCATTTTATTTACTGCGTCATAAGCCCCAAGTGCTTTTGCTCCAAATGCTAATGCTTTTGTTCCCATTGCGCCTAAAGCTGCCCAAGCTACCATTTACACCATATTAAAATCATCTCTCTTCAATATTATCTCATAAAAGTTCTCGTTACTGGAGAAAGTCAATGAAACATAAACATTCTCACGTGCTTCACCCTCACCGCTTTGCGGTCTATCTAACTTCTTTCTTATCTCATCTATACGCTTCAAAATGTCTGAACAATTGCTAACATCTTCTACAACAGTTATTTCATCATGAACGACCTTTAAGAACAAGCTCATTTAATATGCAATTAAAATCATCTCAATAATGAGTCCATCCTTTCCATCTTTAGGTAGCACAACATCTTTCATTGAAGAAGGTTCGACAAGTCTTATGTTAAACTTACTGACAAAGTTTGTTATACTATAATGCTTCGGCGGCGAATACATGTAGTTTGAAAGACATAATATAGATTCTTCAGCAAATTCACTTATACTGGATTTTATAACAATGTTCTCACGAGACCAAATACACCAATTGACAATCTTGTAAGCAATCCTGCTGAACCTTCTACTGTAAACGTCGATGGTAACATTCCACGAAGGTCATCTATTGACATCGTTGAGTCACTGTATTTAAATATTTTCTTAAAGCAATCGTCATTATCTAACCATGCAATAGCTTTGAAGTTTTCATTCGAATATACATCTGCTTCATTAAATGTAAAACCTGACTTCTTTGCAGAGATGACTTTAAAATCTATTGAGTTTGTTTCAAATTATATGCTATGGTAACTTCTGAAGGTAATGGATGCCCTTCCGCAGTCAGTTGTTCTCTCACTACACGTTTGAAGCTTTGTGTTAAAAACTTTCATGTCATCTCCTGTGTCTAGGTTCACATACACAGCAATAGGAAAACTATCTTGCTTCTTTGTCTCATCATTATACCTCAAAACATTAAAGTTCTTCAATAATATTGTCCTTCCTGCTGGAATACTTCTAACTTGTCTTATTTCAATAGCTTTCTCACCTCCTACATACTCTACCCAGTGTCTTGGATATTCATAAGTATACTGACTTTCTTGAATTTTGGTTGGTTTCATCATAACGTGTTCATAGTATATCTTTATACTCTTGTCAGTTAGACTCGGTGCTATGTTCTGAATTTTCTGACTTGCATTTTAATGGAGATAAAAATAAGCATTTAATACATGACGTAGATGAAGACATGAATGAAACTACAGACAAACTTAACTCTTCTCTTATTCTTCCTTTCAGTAAGGACTATGAGTTCTGTTCAAATGGTGTGTATTTCTATTGTGGAAAGATGGGTTCAGGTAAAGACATTTAACCTCCATTCGTCATATTCTTATAACAGAACGTTTAGGTCAAGATCATATTATGACCAAATCATTATATCAGCAACTTCAGACTCTATGGACTCAACAGCGAAAACATTTATGTCAAAAGTTCAAGCCTCTGTCGTTAAAGTTCCAGACAGTGAACTCATTGAATTTCTTCAACGTTACATTCGACGTAAGAGGAAATATTATGCCATCGTTGAATTTATACAGTCAGGAATGCAAAAGACTTCTGAGGAGATGGAAAGAATTATTGACAAACACCACTTACGTCAATACTCAGGAGTTTACGATATGAAACGACTGACAAACTACATTCTATCAAAACTTTCAAAATACCCCTTCAAAAAGTATCCTTCAAACACTCTGCTCGTTTGTGACGACTTCGCCGGAAAAGGTTTAGTGTCAAAGCCTGACTCACCATTAGCTAACATCATTACTAAAGTCAGACATTACCACTTAACTGTAGCAATACTTATGCAAACATGGAGGTTTTTAGCTTTAAACATAAAACGTCTCATAACTGACTTCGTTATCTTTCAAGGTTTCTCACGCTATGATATTGAACTCATTTGGAAACAGTCAGGTATAACATTACCTTTTGAAGAAATTTGGGAAGCATATAAGTCTCTCATCTCTCCTCGTTCATACCTTGAGATTCATATCATGACTAATACCATTAAAGTCAAAAATATTCCATGGGAACGACCAACATTGTTTTAAAGTTTAACCTTCAATTGACTGATGGTAAACAAATTCCATGCATCTCTGTCGCCATTTCTGTTAATATTTTTGCTGTCATTCATATCATCCACTTCCCCATCCGTTAACTTTTGAGGATATGCGTTAGAATAGCTGTTCTTAAATGAAGGCTTTTCACCTTTGAGAGCATAAACTCTATAACTTTCTGCATACTTTATGTTTGAACCTCCTGAGCCATCATTGACATAAATTTTTATAGGCTTCCACCCTTTGTTCATATTCCTGCTTCTTCCCTTAGCTCTTTTGTTCAGTAGTTCTACATCTTTATACACTGCACCTGTCTCAGTGAATTCAACAATATTTTCATTCGTTAGCTTTACATTCAAACCCTTGTCGAGTATATTGTTCATTTCATACATATAAAAGGTTTTTATTCTATATGAAATGAGAAGCAAATCCATCTTAGCTGGTGCCGTTAATGTTCCAATTGAACCAACATCAAATGTTGACTCACGAACGACAAACAATATTGTCATAAAGAACTATAGTTCAGAGTGTTTGAAAGAAAAAGAACCAGAACTTAAGTCGGGAGGGCTCAAAGAGCCCATCATGGCATGGCGCCGTGAATTTAAACACAGCTTCAAACGCTAACGCTACATCAGATGTTAAGTTAGAGTATCCACCACTGGACCAAATTCTTTCAAGAGAAGCCAACGACAACCCTTACATAAATGTTCAAACAAATCCTTCAGATAACGTAGACCATTACCTTCTTCAGTTATACCAAACAATTTTACTCAAAGACGATAAGAAGCTTTTGATAAATCTTATAAGTAAGAACCAAATAATTCTAACAAAGGAGGACCTTGAAAATGTTATATCACGAATAACAGGAAAGCAATGTGTCATTGACTATCTCGACCCTGAAATCGAATGCTGTGGTCAAACGCCACCATTCATGAAAATAGGTAACATCCGCATCATTGAAACACCAGGAACTACAGGAGTTGAGTTTAAGTATAAATATTCGAACGAATATACAAAACTTTCAACAGAATATAAGCTTTGTTTGAAATATGTTTTAGTAAATTAAAGCAACTTATAGTATCTATCCAAAACTTCTTCAACAGTATCGAACTCATCTTCATAATGCAAACCTAATCTTATTGACTTGGTGCAGTTTTCACTAACACAATATAGCGCTTTGCGCTCGGCGCCTTTGACGCCTTTTTCTGTTCTCTTGACTGACATAACTAACTCATTTGTTTCATCAAACAGCAACAACCAAAGTTCATGACCTAATACATAACATTCATACTTTATATTTTTAGCTCTGAGTTCTCTTGTAAGCTGTTGCATTTAATATTTTCTAAAAAGTCTACTTCAACAGTCATTCGCACTGGTGCCTTCAGTTCTACAGGCTCTCCTTGAAAGTCAACTAGTCTGAATTGCATGTCTTTCAAATTATGAGGACTAATGCGAACCCATTTACCTAAATGAGTTGCTATGACAGGAACGTTTGGAATGAACATTGAATTGACTGCATAACAGAAAGACTTATATTCTACTGAACCTTTACTATTAACTCCTGAAATACCTGTGACATTAGCTATTTTTGACTCAATGTATAAACAATTGCCATAACATACGTATGGAACAGATTTCATCTCAATCGTTTTGTCAATACTTTTCAAAGGAAATGTCATATGGTATGCTCCCAGAAGCAATTGAACTCTATGACTCATTCGTGTTATCTTAAACTCCTTCGCATAACTGAACTTCAAAACTCCTGCAATAAGTTTAACATTCATTAAGTTTTCTTCGTTATCCTTGTTTATTGTAGTATTTATGAGAGCATTTAACACTCCAGCTAATGTTTCCATCTTATATTCTACATTATTGTGAAATCTTATTTCGTGCTTCTTTCCATCTATTTCAAGCTCCATGAAATCTGTTTCATCTGTTATAACGAATGAAGCGATAGTATTGAAGTCAACAACTCTGAAAGCAAGCGCTTCATTCTGAGACCTAAGTTTGTTTGTAGCTTTACTGTCCCGTATTCGTTTGGGTCTGTACTTTGCAAATAGAACAACATTTTATTCTCATTAAAATATGAGTTAGCTGCATATGCGTATGAAGCTGACAGAGCTAAACGTTTATATTTTGGTCAATACTCTCTCACACTTACTGACAAATATATTGTTATCAGTGATGGAAATACCGAGAAATACATAACATGGAAGGACTATGAAAAGTTTGACCCTATTTTAACTCCATGTACAATGCCATTCATTGTAAATGGTGAAGTTGTCATGAAGAACGACACAACAGTATATAAGTCTGTATATGAAGCATTAGAATATATGTTGAATTATAATCCCGAAAGATTTGACCCAAGCACTACACCATGTGCAATGCCTTTTATTAAGGACGGTGAAATCGTAAGAGTTCCGGATTCAACGGTTTATACTGCTGTTCAAAACAGTTTACAAAACATTTTAGCGAATATCTTTAATTCAGAAACTACAGAAATAAAATTACCATATATAACAGATGCTAAAGAAATTAAATCAAAAACGACAACATTATTTACGTCACTTAATGATTTAATGACTTATATCATTAATATTCCTGCACCAACTACAGCATTTGATCCAAACTCGACGGTTTGCAGTGTACCTTTCATAAAGTCGCAAAGCGACCAGGGCGAAGCCCATGACAGTTCATTAATTACTTTAAGGGATTCAACAGTTAATGAATCATTAAAGGCGTCATTAATGAAAATCATTGATTTTAACTCATTCACGAATACATATAATTCATTCATTAATGTTTCATATGCTTCTAAAGAAGGTGAGCCAAAAACTATCGATAAAGCGGTGTATGAAATAAAAGCATCAACGACGAAATTGAATTCGTTAACTTTTGACGGTGATAGTTTCGTTAATGACATAACATCGGGGAAAACAATTTTAACGAAAGAATATTTAAAATCTCATGTTAGTGAGTTCGTTGAAATTGAAAAAGAAGGTGGAATTAAGTTCGATCCACTGAATTTCATTTTCAGCTTAGCGAATGCGGGTGTTAGTTTCGCTGAATGGACAACTATACAGAGTGAAATAAATGCAATATGGACGTTTTTGGGGTCAAAAGCGGGAATGGGTGAGCTTGTAAATGCTGCAAGAACATTAGGTGAAACAGGAAATTTTGTAGATGGTTTTAAAAGACTTGTTTCAAATGTTTTAACAAACACAAAGAAATTATTTAGATATACCATACATAACGGACGGATTTTCGAACAGGTAGCAACAAACCCTCCGGTTATGGCTGCGTTGATGATGGTTAGAGATATAAAACCACGTAACGACGGGAACGAAGAACATGAACAACAGGATACTGGTCGGGTTATTCAAGACATTAAAAACGTGTATCCTGAAGTTATTGATTTATTTAGAGGAGTTAATGATTCAATTTCAAAACATTCTATAACCCTCGATGAAGAGAATAAATTAACAGATTATATATTCGTCATTATTGCAGAATTAATGAAGAGAATAAATGAAAAAGGAATTGGTGATATCATTAATGTCAGCGATGTAATGATGAAAAGAAATTTTGACTCATTATTTACAAAACCGAAAACAGAATATAGTCTTTATGACGTAATTACCGAATTAATGAAAAAGATTAATGATAATAAGAGTTCTGGCGGAAGAGTTGAATTAGAAGTGAATGATGTTAATGAGAAATTAGCCGAAAAAGCAAACAAAAACCACGTTCATTATATAACTTCAGACGAACAGATTATAACGGACTACCATGGATATTTAACACGAAGTGATGAAGCGAAGACAAAAAATGTTAATGAAAGAAGATATAAATACATTCGTGCTAAAGGTTATGACATAAGCTGTACTGTACAGTATGATGTAGCTAAAGCACCAGAAGCATTTGGTTATACCGGTGAAATTTATGCCTCTACTTTCAATGTTAATGGTGTATTAGTTGAACCAAGATTTACTTTGAGAGTTAAGTCAAAAATAACGTTTGAAGATGCTATTAAAAGTAAAGCTGACAAAGATGAACTTGACGCAACGAACAAAGTTTTGAAATCTCATAAACACAACATCTCCGATATAAATGAACTTCAAACTTCTTTAGACAGTAAAGCTGACAAGAACCATACACATAAATCCTTCACTACTGTTAGAGCAGACGACATAATATTGAACTTTGACCTTGGTTCAAGTGCACCTTTAGAGAATCCAAGTACAAGCGTAAAAGATACACTAAACTCCTTAAATAGTAAATGTATGAACATTGAAGGTCATGTCAGAAACTTTGAAACACATGAACTACCAGCAATGTTAGATAAGAAAGCAGATAAGAACCATACACATGATTTCTTCACAACTGTTGGTATAGAAAGTATTGAAGGAACGGTTGAAGGAACTGGTGGGGATGCATTATATTGGAAACCTCCTAACTTTCCACAAGGTTTAACATCGGAGGAAAACATAACGACGATGAAATACATTAGATGTAGAAATGTTTATGTCATGGAGGATGAAAATAATGTTAAATTCACTGCTCAAGATTTATATGATAAGAAAGCTGACAAGAACCATACACATAAATCCTTCACTACTGTTAGAGCAGACGACATAATATTGAACTTTGACCTTGGTTCAAGTGCACCATTAGAAAATCCAAGTACAAGCGTAAAAGATACTCTTAACAATTTAGATAAGAGTTGCAGGAATACCGAAGATCATGCCAGAAACTTTGAAGCATATGAACTACCAGCAATGTTAGATAAGAAAGCTGACAAAACAGAGCTTCAAACATTAAAGACAGAAATACTTCAAACATTATATCCTATAGGTTCTATTTATACGTCAATGAACTCAACAAATCCAGCAACAGTTCTGGGTTTCGGTACGTGGGAACAGATTGTAGATAAATTCTTATACTGTGCTAGATATTCAAAGCAAACAGGAGGTTCGAAGAAAATTACTGAAGCAAACCTTCCACCGCACACTCATACAGGAACGACAAACTTTTCTGGCGACCATAGCCACTCATTAAGAGACCACCCATTATACAACTCAGAGTATGAAGCTGGCAATGACGTTTTATCTCCATCTTATAACAATGCAGCAAAAAAGACTTTTCGACCAACTGAACCAGGAGGAAATCATGTCCATACTTTCACAACAAATCCAACAGGCTCGGGTGCAGATTATATGCCACCATTTATGACTGTATTTGCATGGAATAGAGTTCAATGAACGCGCTTGAGCCTAGAATAAAATCTTTAACTTTACATAAATGAGCTTGAAAGAAGTATTCGAACAACATCCATGGAGGTCATTTAAGAAATTCAATGAAGCTGCAAAGAGTTCGGGATTTACTAACAGAGCTGAAGTGAAAAGGTTCTTTGACAAAAATGTTGTACATCAAACAAAAATAAATCCTTACGACTACTTTTTACCAATTTACTCCAACACTCCTGACGCATACCAATTTGACACTCTCATTCAAAGCAGAAAAGGAACATAAACCATTCCTCATCTTCATAAATGTTAACACTCGCAAAGCTTTTGCGTATATAATGAGAAATAAAGGAACTCATGAAGTGTTAAGAGTTTTACAAAAGTTTGTAGCAGAACATAGCCCAAGTACTTTAACATCAGACCAAGACAGTGCATACCTCAGCAACGAAATCACAGAATTTCTCATTAAGCATAACATAACTCACTACACTACTGAAGACCATAACCATAACATACTCGGTATCATTAACCGCTTCATAAGGACTCTCAGAGATTTAAATCAAGAGCGAGACTTTACCGAAGAAACAATGAAACATTTCATCGAAGTTTACAATTCCTCAACACATTCTACAACAGGACATACACCAAATTCAATGACACAACAACAAGAAGAAAAGTATATACAAAAGAAACGAAGTCAAACACAAAATATCAGAAATTCAACACAATTTACTCTCATTCCTGGAACAAAAGTTCGTGTAGTTCTTGACGACAAACCGTTGACAAAGAAACGTTTAAGGTTAAGTCGAAATTATTATATCGTAGACTCTACGCAAGGTAATGGATATCTTATAAAAGCTGCTGACGACTCCATAGCATTTTACCCTCGTCATAAATTAGTCGAAAGTAGTAATGGCAAACTTGCTGAAACCATTGACGAAGCAAAGCGAGGAGTGGTTATTGAAATACTTGACTACAACATAAACGATGACACTTATAAAGTAAGATATGAAGGAGGCGTTGAAGATGTTATACCATCTAAGAACTTGAGAGAATCTAAACCAACTCATCTGGGACCATTAGAGCGGGAGTACTGGAAAGATAAAAACATGCCAGAAAGAATAAGAAAATTCTTCTAAACTTTTTCGTTGGATGTAAATCAGACAAAAATATATTATAGGTGAAGAGGTGAGATTTCACCTGTTTTCTCACCTGTTTTTTCACCTCTTGAATTTTCGTGAATTTCCTTAAGATAGAAAAAATAAAGTTAGTTTTATTTTTATTTATTTTTTATTTTGTATAAAAGATATGATTTCAACAATCGGCACAACAACAATTCAAGCCGCGAACGGCGGGACTCTGTCCACAACAACTTCACCAAACTCGTTAGTCATGAATCCAACATCTATGTTAGTAGAGATGGAAAGCTTCATTCCTTCTTCATTTACTTTCGAAACAGAAATACAAAAAATTAAGCAGGAACTTTTAACAAGTAATTTAGACTGTAGTGCGAAAGATGAAACAAATGAACAGTATCTTTATGAAATGGAGGACCTCATCGACCATTTACCTAAACTACCTGAAATTCAGCATCAAAAACTAACTATTCCTGAATTCGACGAAATTGAAGTCAAAGCAACTGACTCAGTAGAAATAAAGAAGTTCATACGTAAAGTAAATTATGAATTCCTTGGTTTTCATTGCAACCATAAAGTTATGGACAAAGATTGCGATATGGTATATAAGAATGTTTCTGACATATATAAATCTGAAGAATTTAAGACCTACGACAACTTTGTTTCGTTAGTTGCTGAATGTGTTTGGGAAATAAGAGATAAAGATAGAAGAGGCAAAGTATGGAACGAACAACTAAGACCCGCTATGTTTGAGATGAAGAGAGCAATTGACGCTTTAGTTGTTCTAGCAGGTCAAATTTCAATGTATAATGCAAAAATGAACCCACAATGTTCAAAATGTAAAGCAGCAATAAGGAAATATAACTACTCCGTCAAAGAGATAGAAAGAATGCGAAACGACTATGCAGACTTAAAGAAAGAAGCAGAAAAGCCAGCAGAAGATAAAATGGACATGTTAGCATTTCTGAACAAAAACTATCCAACAGTAGAAGATTTCCTTCTATCTGACGTCAAGAAGAAATATAAAGAGACTTTCGGCATTGTTAAAACTTTTGATATCCTCAGCGAAGAAATAGAAGCTACAAAACTGTTTAGGATTTCAAATATACATCGTACAATTCATGTAAAACGCTTGTGAAAAAAAGAGGTGAAAAATTAGGTGAAAAAAGAGGTGAAATCTCACCTCTTCACCTAAATTATATTTTTGGTCATTTACACTCATTTACGAAGAAGTCATGACAAAGCATTTACGATGAAATCTTGACAAGGCATTTACGAAGAAGTTATGACAAAGCATTTACGAAGAAGTTATGACAAAGCATTTACGAAGAAGTTATGACAAAGCATTTACGAAGAAGTTATGACAAAGTCATGAGGGTGAAAAATTAGGTGAAAAAAGAGGTGAAATCTCACCTCTTCACCTAAATTATATTTTTGGTCAAAGCTTCCACGAGAGAAAAGATTCCTCATTTGCTAAGGATTCCAAAAATGAAAAAATCGTTGATTTCGGCTGAGAAAAAACGGCAAAAACCCTTCTTCCACGGGAACAAAGAAATAAAGAAGAAATAAAGTAAATTTTTTTTTATTCCCGTGGAAGATAGAGCACTTTTATGACACTTTTTATTCACGACAAACAAGACAAATAAAGAAAATAAGAAAATACGGCGCTGTCGCGGTTCGAACCACAGACCCTGACCCCTCCATAACACCACCTTAGACCACTGTGCTACGTAGCCTGTCGACATAAGATTTTATAAATTGCATATTTGACGTAAATTTATTTCCATCTGGCTTCCCACTGCATAAGATATTCATACGTGTTTGTAAGACATTCATTAAACTTCTTTTCTATTGCATCTAATCTTGCGTTATTTTTTTCAATAACTTGTCTGTATTCTTCATCATCTCCAGCAGTGTTTGGGTCTTCACGTTTAAAATATTCATTGTTAACCAATTTTTTATCTACAAATTTTATTAGTGTTTGATTCACTTCGTTATGATAACGGTCATATTCTTTCAATACGTAAGTGAAGACAAAATGCGTCGTACCTTCAATCTTAAAGCTTAAAGAACTTTCAACACAGTTTTGAGGGTCTGTCAGTGCGTCAATGAGATAGTATTCGAAGTCAGTCAATAATCTTTTTAAAGTCATTTCATACAGGATAAAATTTAATGTTGTGAAGAAATAGTGTTTATCTCAAAAAAAATAAAGTTAGTTTTTATTTTATTTATTTTTTTATCCTGTATGTAAAGACAGATATGTCAACATTAGAGAACACAACAACTGCTATCGTTCATGAAGTCATAAATGAAGAATACGAATACATACAGTATAACAAACAATTGAGACTCATTCGTTCTGTCAAAGACGACATGTACCAAATGCAAAGTATTTTGACGGCTTGTTTTGCTCCAGATACTAAGCTTCCTAAAGACTGGTTTAGGAACCAAAGCACCATAGAACTATTAAGTGAAGCACAGCGAGACGTACTTTTTTCTGAAAACAGTGAAGAACAGCGAGTAGGTAAAAAATCCCAGTCGCCAAAACTCTATGAAAACCGTGAAAAATTGCCAAACGGTTTGAGAGGATATTATGTTCATAGACTTTTAGTAAATGCAGTTGCAATGTGGGCTTCACCACGTTATGCTTGGAATATTTACAAACTTCTTGACGAACTTCACAGACAAGAACGTGGAGAGATGGAAAAGAAACTTCAAGCAAAAGATGAAGTCATTGAATCCAAAGACAAAAGCATACAGAAAAGAATACCGCGTTCAGTACCAAAAGGAAAGGAAAAGAACTATAAGTATATGATTTATACTGAAGAGTTGGAGAATGAAGAAGACAGAGATATGGTTATGTTGCATTTAGTCAGAAGAAACAACAAAAGCTTTTACGACCTTGCTAAAATATATAAATCTGACAGAAACTGGTTCTATCGTGAAAACTTACCGATTTCAATGACACCGAATGAGCAAATAAAAGAAATTGTCAAAAATACTCTTCCTCAAACACACTATGACATCAAAGGTTGCACAATACTTACCTTCAAAGAAGACTTACCATTACTGAAGGAAAAAATAACAGAATATTTCGATAACTTCAAAGAGGAAGAATGAAGTCACGACAACATTAACGAAGAAGTCACGACAACATTAACGAAGAGAGAATGAGGTGAAAAAACAGGTGAAATCTCACCTCTTCACCAAAAATATATTTTTGGTTAAATAGCTTCAGGGTCAATTTCTTCAACCATTTCACTTCCTTCGTCAATGTCAATAGAAGCTTCTTCAACCTTTGGTAAGAACTTTTGTATAACATCTTTGTTCGTTATTGTCTTCAGAGATGAAGGATAATATTTCACATTTGTTTCACCCTTCTTATATTCTTTCTGTTCGGAAAGATTTAAAGCAATACTGAAGAAGTCAATGTTGGAGTTCTTTATAACAGTATAATGAGTATCTTTGACATTCACGAAGAAACCCTTTTGTTTCAAAACTACTGCTAACTCTTGTGAAGTATAACGTTTGCGGTCAATGACAATAGCTAATGGTCTGACATACTGACCGAACTTAGATTCTTTCACAAACTTCTTGTTAAAGATAACATTAACGTTTGAAGCACCATTGAACTCATTCTTGATGGCAGTAGCGAGAGCATTGTATGAAAAGAACTTGCAATCTTGCATGTGTTTCATTAAAATAAAAATATTAAATTATTTTGAAAAATAACTTAAAAAAATCTAATCTAATTTTTTTCAAAAATATTTTTTTATTTCCTACTAAAGATGTATCGGAAGTTGTCTAAGTTAGAACACTCGGAAATAAAACAACTTCTTACAGAAGCTAATATAGATGTTGCAAAACATTACGCACAAACAAAAAAGCACTCGCTGACTTCATGACTATAATGGTGCAATAAGTTATGATAGAATTCATGAGTTCATAAAGCCGCAACGCGGCGAGGACGAAGTCCATGCAAGAGCATTTCCTTTAAATGACATTGCTATTGACTTATATCATAGACGTTCAGTACCTCATGAAGTAAGAAGAGAAATGTTTGACATAACAAATGCAACGTTGGTCATACTCGTAAAGCTCTTTCGCATGATGTTCGTCAAGAGATGTTTGACATAACAAATGCAAACGTTGGTGAAACAAGAAGAGCTGTACCTCATGAAGTAAGAAGAGAAATGTTTGACATAACAAATGCAAACGTTGGTGAAACACGAAAGAGAGATGACACACTGAAACAACAGAGAAGAGAGATGTTTAAAAGTGCTATAGAACAAGTTCGCAAAGCTAATAATGTCATTCGTTCCATTGACGACAAACCAAAAGAAGGTGAGAGATGGTTAAAGAAAGATGAAGAGAATAGGAAGAGAATGTGAAGTCAGGCAATAGACTCATTGACTTTAACATCGAAGCTTTAGATGAACCAAACAGAGACTACTTACACAAACATTTCGGTAAGGTTTTCATGAGACTCTTAGAGAAAATTAAAATAAACTCCCAACAGAGATGGATGGTATGTTATAAACTTGGTGGAAAGTATGAATGTTCTACGTTAAACCTCAATAATATTGGAACATTACTACATCAGCTCTTGAAGGAGAACTTTATATCAGAGATAGAAGCAAATGCTGCAGGTATTGTTGAAATGCACTATGACTTCTTCTTGACAAACATAAAGAATCTTACCGAAATAAAGATGTATGATTTAACAGAATATGAAGGCTTAACGATGTCAGATGTAAAGAAAGGCAAACCAAAAAAGAGACCATATAGAGATGAAAGCACACTGACAAATGACCAGAAAGCCATTTTGGAAGCTCTTAAGCAAACAGGAAACCCAGCACTTATAGAAAGCTTTTGGAAAGATAATGGTGAAAAGAAGTTTTATAAGAAGAGAAGCGGTCAGTTCTGGAAGTATCTTTGCACATTACCTATAAATCTTGAACGCTACCAAATCTTCAATGAACTGAACAAAAGAACTGCAACTTATGACAGAGGACAATTGTTTCGTTTATGCTTGCATTCAGGCTGGAGTAAATGAAGAAACTATTGACCACATGAGAGAAGTCATTCGTGTTAGAGACTTTCCTCAAAGTAAAGTACAAGAAATTTCTGACGCAACAGGTATAGCATTTAATGTTACCATTGGTTATTTCAATGACTCAAGACATAATGAAATAAAGAGATATATACCAAAAGAATGCGAAACTGTTAGAACTATTGACTTACTTCTTGTTGAAGACCACTACATGCTAAATGAAAGACTTCCAATGACAACATACTTCATTCGAAACTATAAAGAAATTCTCAAAGCTTGTGGTGGAATGAACATTGAGAAACAGATGAAGATTTATACAAAGAGAGAAGATAAATATGTAGTTCGTTATGATAGAACAACACCGTTATGGGATGTTATGAAAACATTGTGGGAGTGCAAATATTTCGAACCTATTTCTTATGGAGAACTTTTCACATATACTACTGACTTATATAAACAGAACCTTGCACCATTTAAAGATTTGACATATGCTCCAAAGTATTGTGTACAACTGAAGAAGAAAGCAGAGTCAAAAGAAGTAAATAAAGCTAAATGTAAATTCATACCTGAGCACGTTTTCTTTGCTGACTTTGAGTGTAGTACGGATGGCTTTCATAAAGCTTTTAACATCTGTTATGACAGTGAAGATGGTTCAGTGAGTGAAAGCATTTGGGGTCAAAACTGTGCAACAGAATTTTTGGAAAGACTTCCTGACAAGAGTTTAATATATTTCCATAACCTCAGTTATGACATAAACTTCATCTTAAGACACATGACAGAAGTGAAAGGAACTCCCATCATTAAAGGTTCACGAACAATGCAAATAACTGGTTTATATAAAGGACGGGCAATTATTATAAAAGACTCTTACAGTGTTATAAATAAGAAGCTTAAACTATTTCCTGCTATGTTTAACTTACAAACAGGACCGAAAGAAGTATTTCCATATAACTACTACAGCAGTGTTTTGTTAGCAAATGACAACAGAACTGGTGTCATTTCTGAAGCATGTAAGTTTATCCATGATGCAGATACATTTATGAAGAACATAGATTCCATCAAAGGTTGCAGAATAGATGAAAACCACTTCGACTTAGAAAAATATAGCACGTTTTACTGCAAACAAGATGTAAGAATTTTAAGAGAAGGTTTTGTAAAGTTCCGCAATGACTTATTGAAAGAGTTTGATTTAAACGTTTATGACTACGTTAGTATTTGTTCTATTGCTAACAAATTGTTTGAGAACAGAGTATACTTCCCGAATGGAAATCTTTATGACCTCTCAAATAAACCAAGAGAATTTATTTCGAGATGCATTCAAGGTGGAAGATGTATGTTGTCAGATAACATGAAACAAAAGAGCAAAAAGAAACTCATTGCTGACTTCGACACTGTTTCATTATATCCTTCAGCTATAGCAAGACTTTATACTTT
Organism: Trichomonas vaginalis G3; assembly: GCF_026262505.1. Lineage (NCBI taxonomy): Eukaryota > Parabasalia > Trichomonadida > Trichomonadidae > Trichomonas > Trichomonas vaginalis. Next base: position 23,327,764 of record NC_067207.1, read on the forward strand.
AGAAGGTATTCCAAAAGTATTGAAGGAAGAAATGTTAAACACAGAGTATCTCATGAGACATTTATTCGATGACGACCAAAAGGAACCCATTGGTGAAAAGTTTATGTCTGGCTTCTTTGTTCTCATTAAGATAACAGAGATTGGTATACCCAGACACTTTCATTTAATAGTTTGCGACCCTGAACTAAATCCAGAACTTAACGTTCCAAGAAGTTCAAACACTTGCTGTCTCATGTATGTTGACCATATAACATTACAAGACCTCATAAAATATCAAGGTGTCAAATGTGAAGTGTTGCAAGGATACTATTACGATGGAAACAGAGATATGAGAATAAGAGATGAAGTAAAGAAGTTGTTTGAGTTAAGGTTAAAGTATAAGAAAGAAGGAAACCCCTTACAAGAAATTATAAAACTCATTCTGAACAGCATTTATGGCAAAACTATTCTATCTCCTATTGAGTCAAAAATAACCATAGTAGATGACAAAGATGCTATAAGATATGCTATAAGAAATTACAACCATATAGTGAAGTTCGAAGGTTTGGATGAAATATTGGTTTACCGAATTAATTAAAATACATTTTTTGAACGCAGATAGTTTTTTACATCATCTGATTTGAAAGAACTTTCACAGTCAGATGTCAGTTTTGTTGGATGGTATTTGTCAACGAATATTGTCAAAGCAGTTTTCACATCTAAAATATTTTTGGACCATAATGGTATGGCTTCACAGTATCTTGTGTTTTGACCAACAAATATTAACCAGTATGGTGGTCCATCTTCTCTATACCTCGGAATGTTTTCCAAGATATCCATAACACAAGCATTTGGTGTTGAACTAAAGATTTTTATCATGAGTGCTTTCTTTGTTGCCTTAGAAACATAGGGTCCTTGTTTGGATTCGTCATTTTTTAACCCATAAGAAATGGGTTTATTTGGCGCATTAGCAGGAGTTGCATCCAGATTTTTGCCCGCAGTGGGAACAATAGCTAGAGGTGCATTTGGAATTGGAAGGAAGATTTTGAGTACATTAGGTATACTTAAAGAGAAAGCACAACCTATTATACAAACTGTACAGAAAGGTTGGGATGTAGCACGAGATGCAACAAATCTTATTCCAAATCCTGAAACAAGAGGAAAAGTTCAAGATGGATGGACCATTAG
>NC_067207.1:23329030-23528663 GCF_026262505.1 Trichomonas vaginalis G3
GTTATAAAATCCAGTATAAGTGAATTTGCTGAAGAATCTATATTATGTCTTTCAAATACATGTATTCGCCGCCCAAAGCATTATAGTTTAACAAACTTTTCAGTAAGTTTAACATAAGACTTGTCGAACCTTCTTCAATGAAAGATGTTGTGCTACCTAAAGATGGAAAGGATGGACTCAATTATTGAGATGATTTTAATGCATATTAAATGAGCTGTTCTTGAAGGTCATTCATGATGAAATAACTGTTGTAGAAGATGTTGAATTGTTCAGACATTGAAGCAATTAGATGAATAAGAAAGAAGTTTAGATAGACCGCAAAGCCGGGAGGACGAAGCCCGAGAATGTTTATGTTTCATTGACTTCTCCATAAGAGAACTTTTATGGATAATATGAAGAGAGATGATTTTAATATTGGTGTAAATGGTAGCTTGGGCAGCTTTAGGCGCAATGGGAACAAAGCATTAGCATTTGGAGCAAAAAGCACTTGGGGCTTATGACGCAGTAAATAAAATGATGGAGGAAGAGTTCGAGACATTAGATGCAAATAAAGGAAGATTGGAGGCTGGGTTGCAAAGAAGTTAAAGATTAAATAAAATAGGGCTCATAAATAAAGCATCCAATTTGGTTGGACTGAGTCAGAAAATGCTTTAGGAAAGGACGATGAGTTTGCAAAACAGCAAAGACTTTAATGACTCAGATGAAAGGTGAAACAATGCATTTAAATAGATCGATGGGAACTGTTTCTCTCCACCAGATTCTTCCGTATGTCCCTATTGGAATGTATGGAAACCCTTACGAAAGACATTTGACCCATTGATGGTTGGAAGTAACTGGTATCATTACGACGAAGAAGAAAGACAGTCAAGTGGAGACAGACGTGAAGAAAGCAACTAAAAAGAAACCAAGGAAGAGAGTTATTAAAGTAATGAATTCAAGGTGGTGAAAAAAGAGGTGGAAAAAAGAGAGTGAGATTTCATCACTTCACCTAAAATTTATTTTGCCTATGTTTCCATACGTGTGAGGGTGTTTGACTATCATTCTAATTTTTAAAGTTTATTTTTATATAAATGAGAAACCTATTGATGATAACAACTACAACGGTCATGAGTTCAAGAATTTGTTCTTTCGTTCCTCGTGAAAAATACATTCCTTATCAGATACGGGGGAGAAGGGCTAAAGATTAGTTTTGAGCTTATGACTACAAGCATAATGGAAAGTTTATACAAAGATCTAGAACTGTTGGTAGTAAAAACCAGATATAAGTTTGTATTATAGCTCATATCGTTTATACTAAACTCAGTCGGACATCCAAACATAATGAAACCTGCTCTAGTTGCAGCACATGTTACATCCGTCCTTAAAGTATTAAATAAGTCAACAAAACCTGTTGGTGGTATATCTGAGTAAGTTCTTCAAAGAAGTATTTTTTACCATTCACAACAAAGTCTTCTGGTGTCAAAAGAGCAAAACAGGCTTTAGTCGTCATCGTGTTTAAGGTCAGTTTACAATATCGTCCTTGAGGACTTTGTAAGTTTGTTGTTATAGAATTATATGACTTCAGGGTTTTTAGTCGTAATAGTATAAACCACTATGTCTTCTGCCATTTTTACTTAGCAAACAAACTTTAATGAAATGTTGTGGTCGTCAAATATTTTATGACGTCTGGGAAACTATATTTTAAGTTCAACGTTTCACCTCCTTTCATAACGTATATCTTGTCAATGAATTATATGAAACACCACAGCAAGCAATGTCGGGTTCTATTTCTTTGATGTTTATATCGTCTGCCTCTGTCAAAAGTTTCAATAGTTCTTTCAAAATTTCTGAGGTGCGATGACATATGAGTTCACTTTTACAGGGTTGTGCTCAACCAAGTTTAACATTATACCCAAAGCCTGACAAATCTTCTCCTGAGTTTAAGTTTGTCTTTAAGTTGTTGGTAGTCGTTTCGAATATCTGCAACAGAACTTAAGTCTCTGCTAACTTCGGATATGTTGGTTGTTTTCTTTTACAGGAACTATTGTTATACCATCTTCGTCTTCGTATGGTTTCCCACTTCAACATCTCTGTCTTTGACATTGACAACAACACTTTGACTGTTTGTTTGAGTTGTGTGATTTAACTTCCATCTGCCATCGCCATTAAACCTTTTGAAACACTTACGCTTCTATTTTTCGGAAATGACATTTTACTTAGAATAAAAGATGGACGTATTTGAGTATCTCTTCGAATTGAAGCAAAACAAAGTTTACACACACAAACAATACAAGTTCATTGACAGAGTAGTTCTTTACACAAACAATGGAAAATGTTATAGAATAGCAATATTTGCTGAAACCAAAATATTTTCATAAAGCAAAGAAAGTTGGTATAACTGAAATGGTGAAAGTTCTTGAAGCAGACAAAAATATAACAACAAAAACTGACCGATATTTCTAAAGGTAAGTTTATAATACAATATTATATCAAAACTGGCGTACTGTCAATTTTGACGAGAGAAAGTCAGTTCAAGAACAACTTACTGACCTGCTGCCAAAATCTGCTCGATGGAAGCTGTCGTTATACCAATCTGAGGAGCCCCAGCAGGTTTCATCGAACGAATCTTCAAAAGAGCATCTTCTGTGAAAAGTGCTATGGTTTTGTAAACTTCTTTGCTTTCAATTCATCTGGACCGTCTCTGTCACCAGTATATTGTATTTGAACTGTACCAACAGTTGAAATACCACCATAAAGTCTTCTGAGTCAGCAAATGGAATGCCAAGCCAAAAGTTTGAACGGTCTCCATTTGTATTGAGTGTTTTGACCTCCTGTATGAGTCCATACTTTCACATATGGCATAATAGAACTTTGCATTTCAGGGTTAATGGTTGTTGTGAAGTTGTTGTTAAAGTTCATAGCATCTAATGTCAAGTTGTATGACCTCATATCCTCAACTGTAGAATATTCTTCTCTTGGATAGTATTTGCCATCTATGTTTATATGATATTTAATACCGGGGTTGTAGAAACAAGAATAGTCATTTATAGTTCGTCTTGAACAGTACAAACATAGTATCTGCATGTTTCATTGCAGTTGTTAAAGCAATATCTGTTCTTGCACCTGGGTCAGCACTTTGGTTTCCAACTTCACCTGCAAAGTCTTTGACAGATATTTGGTGTATAGGGAACATAAGCGGAACTGCAATATATTTGGCAGCTAAAGCATTTGAAATATCTGGGTCCAACATATAGACTGCAAGTCTGCTTCTATTCTCTTGCATTCAAATTTTCGCATGTGAACTTAACTGGGTCCAAGCAGTTCCAGCAGCATTGAAGTAGTAGTTTACTTCAGTGTTGAGGTTTGAGAAACCAAAGTCTAAGTCAACTTTGTCTTTGCAAAAGTCGGCGAATGACGTTTGATTTGCTCCCTTTACGTCTGTAAGAGTGAATGGGTCTTGTGTTGGTCAATGACTAAGTTATTTTTGCTTGGAGTAAGTTCGATAGAAATTTTTCCTGCCCAGTTTGGCAAGTATCTTAAAAACCTGAAGATGAGGAAAGATGACAAAGGAACTCTAAGTTTCAATTTTACTTTGGTTACTGCTGCTGCAGTTTGTCCAGAAAGGTTAACATAAACTCCTGGAACGTTAGGGTCAAGTCTTCTTATTTTCTCAATAGTTGCATACTGGTCTGTTTGTTCTCTAGCTTGTGGTTGTACTGAGTTTCTCAAAGCGAACCATTCATAGTTTGCCCATGTTACTGTTTGAACTAAGTCAGAGTTAGAATATATCTATATCCCATGAAAACTTCTGGAGCATATTTATCCGACATAGAAAATTCCATTGCAACCTTTCTTGTCAGACAACTTGGCAGAAGGTTTTATTTCAATGTCTTGTTCCACGTATAAGAAAGAGTTGTCAATAGAAATTATATGAAACCTGTCGCAAGCAATATCTACTGTTGTTGAAGAACCTTCTCCAAACTCACCTACGTTTCCATAAGAAACAGCAGTTGTATATTCGTAAGTTCCAGGAACTATTTCTGACCTTCTAATGGCATTGTCGCATTCGTTATACCATTCGGAAACATTTCCATTCATAGCATCCAAAACTGTTGGCGTTATATTCTGAGCGGCGTACATTTCATATGAGTAAAAATATAGAATAGTTGGATTTATATGTCATAATAGAACCCACGTGGACCAAGCTTTACTTTCTTCCTGACTGAGTTTTTAACTCTTCTTTTTCCTTCATTGCCACTACTTTCACTTTGTTCTTCACTACTTTCACTTTGTTCTACTCTTCTCTTCTTCTTTGGTAACTTGCCCTCTGCTTCAAGTTGTTGCATCTTTGCCTCATGTTCATCTAGTATGTTGCAAATTTTCCATGTCCTTTTTGCCTTTGGGCTCTGGTCGCCCATCTCAGGTAACCAATATCCTAGAAAGAGTTTGTCATAGTTTGTATTTGAGTCGTCGCGTATTGTTTGCATGACTCTTTCCTGAGTTTCCGGTTCAAGCTCTTCAAACAGTGCCTGTCCATATGGAATATGCTCGTTTCCAAATATATGTTTTTGTAGCCATTCTGGTTTTCTTTCCATGTTACCAACTATATCTTTTGTGAATGGGAAAGCTTTTACCCAATCTTTCAGTCTTGCGTCGTTTATTTCTGTAGTTGGTTTTATTTTGTCAAGGAACATGTTTTTCAATACTAACATTTCATTTGGTACTGTCCATTTGAGTTTTCTTAAATATTCATCCCTTCTCAGTTCATCGTCTGCAAAGTAAGTTTTTATGACATTTTGTAAACTTTCGTTTGCAAGGTCATGTACAATAGGTTCTCTTCCTTCTCTCTCCCTAACTCTCTTTCTAAACTCTTCACCAAATATACCATCTCTATGGTTCTGTGTAGTTCTTTGAGATAAATGTTCTAGAACGTCAGGTGTTATATTTCCATCAGCCATGTTCATTTCATACTGGTCCAAAATATCTGCATCTTTCATATCTTTCAATGGCATTAAAGCCGCGCTTAAAATACCAGCTATATCTCGTTCACCATTGACTTCCATTGCGTCTACAACTTCTTGGAATTGTGGTTGTAAGTTTATGAACCACTTATCCGGATTAGCTTTATGACCCCATCTCATTGTAGTTCCATAGTCTGCAGAAACAAAAGTAGGTTTGTTTCCATATTGGTTAGGTTCTGAATGAACTTTAAACAATGTTTCATTTCTATATGTTTTGTTGAAATTTAACCTTTTATTTTCACCGAGTTCGGCCAAAGATTGAACGTTAAATGGTCGTAAGTAAAAAGGGTTGTTGTATTTGCTTACATTTTCTTTCAGTACTTCCATTCTATGCTGAATATTTTCATCTGGTGTTGGAGTCTTTTGTATGTCGGCAAACATTTTTCGATATTCTTCTACTCTGTCAGCCGAATTTTTCTTAGACTCTTGGAAAGATTCCATATTCACCTCATACTCTTGTTGAGGGTCAAGATTTTTCGGCTGTTCCAAATCTTCATCTAGTTCTGTGAAGTTAGTTTCCAAAGGAGTGACTTGTTCGTTTCCTTCAGGCTCTTCTAGCTGTTGTTGCTGAACTATTTCTTCCATGTCTGGTTGTATCTGAACTATTTCTTCCTGTGGAGTTTCTTGTACCTCATCTGCTGGCATTTCATATATTCCGAGACCGTTTTCAACAAGTTCCCTTTCTAAGTCATCCGGACTCATAAACCTTTCTTCTTTCGTTCCGTCTCTATTTTTTACGCGTTTCATGAAGAGAGTTAAATTGTCATTTAGCTCTGACATCAAATATCTCGGAGTAAATTCGTTCATGTCATTTGGATGATATGCTATTAAATCATATCCCTTAGCGAGCTTGTATTTTCCAGGTTTGAGATTATATCCCCTTTGGTGCAGAGCCATAAAGCTAAATAGGTTCGGGTCAGTATTTCCATCCTTGAACTTTCTAATAGCTTCTTTATATCTGTCACTAAAGTCAATAGTATCTGGGTAACCATAGTCTTCCTTTAGCATTTTTAAGAATTCTTGGTTTCCTTGTTCTCTACTTCTTTGATGTCCTTGCTCTGTTTGTGGTTGTTGCTGTGCAGTGTTTTGAACTGTTGGTTGTGGTGCAGTGTTTTGAACTGTTGGTTGCTGTGCTGGTTGTGGAGGTGGTTGTTGTGTTGGTTTTGGTGCATGCCTGTGTCTGTGTCCATGTGACGATGTAAATGTTCTAGGTAGTCCTGGTGCAGGTGCTTCTCTTGGAGGGTTTGGTGGTATATAAGTTCCACCAGCTGGCACATATGTTCCATCTGCAGCGTAATGTCCTACCTGACTTTTCGTTTTTAAGAAAGCATTTACTAGGTCTGTTTTGGTCTGTTGTAACTCTTTTTCTTGACTTTTCACAACAGTTGCTCTAACGGCGTCATAGGCACTTTGAACTGCCTGTCTCGTTGCTGCATCTGTTATTTTCGTCATATTTTGTGCTACTTCTTTTAACTCTTTGTCGAAACCTTCAGACTTCAGTTTCTTTCCAGATGAGAAGTCGTTCACTTGTTTCACCTTACTATGAAGAGCTTCGAAGGCGTTCTTAAAGTCAGCATTTGTTAAAGCTTCATTTGAACTGTCTTCATCCGCTTGTATTTTTGTCCTTATTGACCTATGAGTTGGGCTGCTTTAGCGTTGGCTTGGGCATCTAACCAGTCATTGTTAGCTTTTATATATTCTGCGCTTTTCATTGCCTTTTGCATGGCTGCGTCGTTATTTTTACTTTCTTGTGCTAAGTTTTCATACTGTACGGTTTGGTTTTGCAACTGTAAAAGTTTTTCTGCCTTTACATTTGCTTCAACTTCTTTTTTATACTCATCGCTATCCATATATGTCTTCAGGGCTTTTTGTTTTATCTCTTCATCTTTCAGTACTTTTATTGAGTAGTATGGTTTTTCAAATTTACAACATCTTGTTCCATTTTTTGCTACTTCTGCTGCTTTTCTGACACTTTTTTCGCATATTCCTCTGTACTTAGTTCTTTCAGTTGTTCTTCTTTCTTCTTTTCTCTACGTTTAACTCATTGAGTTTCTTTGTGTGTCTGTCATATTCTAGTTTCTTTTCGTTTTCACTTATTTGCTTCTGTATGTCTATGTTTGACTTTTTGACATCTGCTATTTGATTTTGAGTGAACTCAAATTCATTTGACTTTGAGGGTTATATGCTGTTCCGTCTGCAGCTCCACCATAGCCTGCCATTTTCGCTAAAAGTGCCGCTCTTAAACCTCCACTCTGTGCACCAACAACTCGGTTTAAAAGCATAGGATTGCTTGACATTTGTTGCAACATAGTGGGGTCATTCATCATTTGTTGTTGCAACTGTTGTTGTGGTGTTAGTCTTACTATTGGATGTTTCAATGCTCTCTTCCTCTTACGTATATTCTTACGTAGCTTACGTGGCATTTAAGTGAAGTTAAAAAGCGTCATTTGACAGATGTTTATATGACATTTTTTCCGGTTTATAGGACCTCTCTCATATTCTATCTTGTTAAGATTTCCTGGACTGTTGTCAAAATGTCATGTTGTCTCATTTTTTCAGAGAAGTTCGTTTAACCGAGGGACCGAGGGACCGAGGGACCTGGTGTTATACTAAACATCTTCAGGGGCTAGAGGGGCGCAGCCCTGGAAGCCCCAATACCTTTTTTTTTTTTTAAATATTATGGATAAATAACACTAAGGAAAACTTTGGAATCTTCAATTTTAAGGATACCCTTACGTGTCAGATTTTTTGCGCATACGAAGAAGTCATGCTAGACATGAGCTATAAACCTGAAATTTTAGCAACATATTTAAAACTTTTTAAACTACAATACACTTTAATATTCAAGAACAAAAATATTCTTTTTAGAAATTACATAATTATTTTATGTGAAATCTATATAAAAACATATTTTGCGAGCGTAACTTTTTTCTTTATAAGCACCTTATATGACTGATAAACTGTGAAGGCACATAATTGTTAATTCATAGAGTTGATATGTTTCCAAAATTGAGAGGAAATTTGAAAATTGAATACCCTTTCAATTCAATTTTCAAAAGATATCAGCTCCTTCAATAATTGAAGGACGATTTTGATCATTTGCTCTTAAAACAAGTATGCCATGGAGAAAAAAGTTACGCTCGCAAATCTGAAATATAACTATCATATAAAAAATTAAATTTCTAATTTTTACTCTATAGATATTATTGGCCACTTGTGTAATGCATAAAAGTTTATGTCATATGCATACATTTGGAAGTATGGAGACGAGGGAAATTACTTCTATGAGGCACTAGGATTTTTAAAAATTTCTCTATCGGACTCACTATTCAATTTCTCGAAAATTAAAAAAAATCAATAATAGCTAAAATGTATTATGCATAACAAATTTTAATGTTACACGGTATTTTTTTGAACTTCATGACATGAATTTTCTTTATATTATTTTTTTTTTTGGATTTTCTATGATTTATGCGATAGGCTGGAACAACATTGTAAGTGCAATGATATCATTTATAGGAAATCTAAAACTTCAGCATTCAGAACTCGCAACCACAAAAATATTCATTTGCTAAGTAAGTAAAGTTGATTAAGTTCGACACTTAGCTTTTATACGTAAAACCAAGTGTGTATTGTTATTTCTTGTTAAATTATTGAGAAAAAATAAATTGTAAGAGAAACGATACTGATTATTGAAATAATATTGAGGGTAGCTGCAGATTTCTTCATTAACATGCCGGAAATTTGTTAATCTTGGTTTTCTATCATAAAATCTGTCGAAGAATCTAAAAACGGAGATATGAAATAGAGATCATGTAAATCTAGAGTATCCTGTCAGAAAAATAGACTAAGCATGTAACCCTTTTTGGTCATAAACACTTTTTACCACTTAGTCATACAGATGATCATTAAATTTAAACGAGCACTTTTTTGTCAGAATTTATTCTTTTACAAAGACAGAAGATTTTAGTATTATTTAATATTAGTGCTGTAGCAAAATTCAAAAAACGGTGAAAATTCAGTGAATTTGTGAATTCACATTTTTTTTCGACATTTTTCTTGATATATCCATGCACATTAAGAACACAGCTTTGATACGCTTAAAAAAGCATATTTCATATGAAATTGTTAAAGAAATAAACAATTTATATAAAAATTGCACTTATGGGCAGTTTAGATATATAATTTATATATAACATATATACAAATCCATAGACAAAGTGCAATAACTACAATGTTGTAGAAAATTACAGCAGAAATACTGACTTTTTGAAGGATAATAAGAATTCTTCTAAATGTTGTATTTTTTAATTTGATTGATTTTTTTACTATTTCATTAATCTTTTATGAATAATAATTATTTTTAATATATGTGCTATTAAAATTTCAAATTTTGACTAATATATCTAAGTTATCTGAACGAAACATTTAGAAAATATCATACTTACATTGAAATAGCAAGTAGAGCATATTAATAGCAAGTTTCTTGGCTTTATATCTATCATCTATTGTTGTTTGATCAAACAAAATTCACTCTATTATATGGTGTCAATTAATTAAAACAATTTTTAATAGTTATTTATTTAGTGCGAATAAGTGCAAACTCATAAATGAATAACTTAATAGTAGAAATGAATTATCTGATATAAATCTCACATTTTGTCCATCAGAAATACTTTAATTGCATACGCATAACTATTAGTAATACGTCTGGAGTGTCAATTAATAACAATCCCACAACAAGTAAAATTCAGATTTTTATTAAACTTATTTTTTCCTAAAAGTTTTCTCAAATTACTATATATACATATGTGGATAAAATAATAGTAATATTGTAAAAAATTAGATAATTTTTTTATTTGAGAACCTCTCAAAAGTTCATTCAATTTATCAATTGTTTCAGTTTGATGTATATTCATTTCTGGAGCTCAAAACTTTAGCAATCATGACAATATCATATTCTCTTTCTAACTACGCAATGTAAGGGTATCCTTAAATAAATATAGCATCTGAAAGCCAAAATCAATCTCAGTATATATGCACCCTTTCCAATAGATATAAATTTATTCAAACAATACTGATTAAAAACAAAATTTACATTGCCAGAAATCAATAATTTGACACTTTACAAGTACACAATTTATATTATTTTTGAGAGATAATCTGACCTTTTCTCATGGAAACAAGCCAGGAGCAAGTTAAGTTAGCTGTTGTTAAGCAAGTTATCGGCCGTACAGGTTCCCGCGGTGGTGTTACACAGGTTCGCGTCGAATTCCTTGATGACTCAAACCGTTCCCTTGTTCGTAACGTTAAGGGCGCCGTTCGCGAGGGTGATATCCTTTCACTTCTTGAAACAGAGCGTGAAGCACGCCGCCTTAGATAAACTATTCTAAAGAATACTTTTTAAAATCGATACGTTATACCATTAATTCCAATATTTTTTTAAAAAATATTTTTAATATTTTTTTAAAGTGTAAAAACACAATAGATACTTACATTTCCAAGCATCAAAAAACACTATGATGAACTATGTAATAAGAAAATTGATATTTTTCGTGGAATCTATGCATCTGAAATTTTACAAAATTCATTCTTTACATGTCAAACTGCATATGATGGCAAATAATGAATATAATCACACACTAATTTTCAAGATCAGATTCAACAGTATCTGGAAATTTACTGCTGGATTTATGCAGACAACAAAGTACATTTTCGAAAGAGGTGCTGAGAAAATACAGGTAGTCGTAAATGAACTCCTTCTATCCATATGAAGTTGTATATGCACTGTTAAGTAATTGAAGACATAGAGCATTTCAATTTCGTTTCTTTTCGATTGAAAACATAAGACGGGAAAATAAAATGTGCTCATTCAAAATTGAATATGAGTTGACAGTATAAGGATAGTTATATCCAACAATTTTTGAGGCAATCTGAAATTCATTTGATGGAATTCCATTTTCATTCACCATACTCTGAGCATATTCTTAACTATAACACAGATGATAACTGCACAATAGAAAACCAAGGTGTGCAGTACACAGTAAGCATGCCATATGCAGTAATGGCATTTTTCAAAATTTATGATTCTTATCAAATGGAAAAGACATGCCGATCATTCGAAATTAATTGCAATCTGGAAACAGATGAAACTAAGCTATTACTTGAATCATTGCTTACAAAAGGATCAATATTTGTTAAAGATGTCACTCTCGAACTCCTTTCATCTATCACTAATATTGCAGTTGAACTTAATTTTCCAATGTTAAAAGATTACCAAAGAAAATTATCAAGCAATATTTGAATTCACAAACAGATTAGGCGATTATTCACAAGTATTAGAATTTATAATAAGCACGTTTAACACGTATAATGAAGAAAATATTGCAAAGTCATTAATTAAATTTGGCACTAAATTCGCTGTTGATCTATTTTCTTCTACAAAATTAACTGTGAATAATGAAAACCAAGTTGCTAATGTTCTGATTAAGATTATCAAAACAGATAAATCTTTCTCATGTGCTTTAGAATGTCTCTATCTTGAGTGGCTCACTGATGATAAATTACAAGAACTTTTTAACTTCGTTGAGAAAGGAAATATAATTCCATAAACACCTTCAAGAATTCGAGACCATTTCTCCTTAAAACTAAGTACCCAAGGAATGCTATCATATTAAATTATTATTCTTGCCAAAAAAATGTTGTTGTAGTTTCTGCGGATTATCCAAACGAAACTGATTCTATTAAAATTAATGGAGTCTATATTCCAATTAAAAAATTAATTGGCTCTAATTATGTTTTTAGCCAACTAAACACTGGTAGCACAAAATGTATTCAATATTACAATTACATTTAAATGTTACTTCCTATAAAATTATAAGTACAACTATTTAAACAACAATTTTTTAAAGTTCAAATCACTTCTTAATTTTGAAAGCTCCAAAAAGAAGTTTTCATAAATATCAAATTTAATATTATTAAAAAAACTATCTGTTATATGCTTGATTCATTAAAATATCATTGAGCTTATTATAAATTGTTGTCTAAAGCTTGTAGATAGAGTTTGCAGATTAGAATCTTTTGTGATATAGCTTCAAATGAACTCCTTATTTAGTAATTTACAATGCTTATACATATTATAATTAGTTAATACTCCAATTTACGTATTATGTCAGTCAAGAACACAAGATACAGAAGGAGTTCTGGATTTGGAAGGTGACGATTATTTTCTATCGTCTCTGTCAGAAGAATGCGTTCTCTGCAGTCCCGCGATCGCTTAACTGTAACAGAACGTGAAGATCCAGATTCTTATACAGCAGAAAGGCGTTGGATTCTTGGTTCCAGGCTTCAACCTGTTTCTCCTGTTGAAAAAGTGATGAGACTTCCGAAAAACACTACTCATTTCGTCCAGAACGGTCCATACTCGATCACCGTCAACGACTACAAAAATTTATTCTTACAAGTAACTCGAACATCCGGAAATAAAGCCGAAGAAATTAATTTAGAATCAAATGTTGAAATTATCATTCCTTCTCCAGCAGAAGGCTACTTCCTTGTATCACTCTCTAATCAACCGCTTAGACTCATTGAACCAGATGGAAGGCAGCGTCGTTTTCCTCAAAATACTTTTCAATTGACAACAACTTCATTCGAATGGATAGATAACAGAGATAGTCTTTTACTCCTTGCAGGCACTATGTTCGGTCACATCGACTGTTTTACAATTACACGAAGTAATATCGTAGATAATCAATTTATTATTGACGAACACAAAGCTCCTATCTCATCTCTTGCCTATTTAGAGTACCATGGTGAGAAATTCATCTTAGTTGGCACATTCTTTGACCTAATTATCCTTAAATGGAGCGATTACACTAAAAACCCTGAACATTACAAGACAATCGAGCGCATAAGCGAGAAAAAGATTTGTATCCCATCGTTCGTCATTACAAACCAGAAATACATTGCTTGGCTGACAAATGAAGATCTTCGAGTGTTTACTCCCGAACAACTACTACATTCTGACAATGAATGCAAGCGTATGCCATTCGAGCATCTCAAGCACATTATCCAGATCGAGCCACAGATCTTCCTTTCCCAATTAAACCGTCCATGCGTTATGAGTAAACACCATGTCATTATTGCAGCGCCAAGTGTGGTCGTAGGCTTCGATTTGAAGACCCTGGAAACCGCTTTTCGCTTTCCATTCACAAATACGATTACTTCGATGTTTTTAACGCCAAATCTACTTTCTATTGTAACTACATCACACTTATACAAGATAGATCTCGCAGACGAACGAGAAATCTCACCAATTGTCTTAGTTTCGGATGTAAAAAATCAGATGATCCAAAAGAAGCAAACAAGCGAAGGCGTTACATTGGCAGAACTTCTTTCGGCTCTACTTGAGAATAATGACTTCAAAGGAGCAATACAAACACTACACAACGCTTTAGCAAATATTCCACTTCCGAAAGTCGACGACAACGAAAATGTACCACTCAGCGAAGAAGCTGTAGAAGAAATATGCATAGAATTCTTACTTTACGAGCTCAACGTCATTACATTATGCAATAAAGATGAAAAAGTCGACTTAAAACCATCGAGAGTAATAAATACGAATGGCAAATACGATATGCTAGCCTCTCTTGCACATCTGCTTCGCCTCAGAGAGTTCTCAAGAGCAGGAGACAAGATTCGAGATGAAAGTGTCATTACTTCTCTTGGTAGAACCGAAACCGCGGTTGCAATGTTATTAGAAAAGGCATACAGCCAATCCGAGCACGACGCCCATATCCTAAGCGCTCTTAATTCTGCATTATTGATTCATCCAGACGAACAACAGTATCTTGTAGAGTCAATCAGTGCAAAGAAGCGCGAGGAAGCAACATCTATACTCGAAAACAACTCCGCCGCTTTCAGCGAAGCCATCCTTTGCTTCTTAAAACCTTCAACTCCGAAAGATGTCGCTGACAAAGTGACTTCCTTCATTAGCGAAGATCGTAAACGCGATATAATAAAATTACTGACCCAGAAAGGTCTCGACGACAAGCAGAAAGACACAATTGTCAACGCATTAGATATCTTGATCGAAATTGCCGAAAAAGAGAAGCTCCCGAGCGTAATTATGCGTTACAGAGAGATCGTTGAGGACCACTGCAAGTCCAAAGACATCAACGACATGAAGGTTCTCTCAGTTTTGAATTTTTCAATGCCATATTTGCCCGGCCAATTATCTACGAATATGTGTCTTGCGATTATTAAAGACATTGCGACATCGAAAAACAAGTTTTCTTCGATTGATATCGCATTATGGAACTTGGCATTGGCAAATGACGAACCAGCGGCCAAGAAGGACGAAGAACTCCACAAGATGATAAAAGATGTCACTTTGGAGTTCCATATTAACAATGTTCCGGAGACTTTTGAGCATTTAATAAGGAGAGGATTGTATATCTCAGCTGCTGATGTTGCTTTACAGGCAAAGATGTATTCCAAAGCCGTTTACGCTGTTTCCTGCTATCCGCATGAAGCAGAAAACAACAGAAGAGAAATATTAATTCGAAGATACATCAGAATGACTCCTAGATCGATGTGGCAGGACTTGTGCAAGAAGTACAATGTTTCACATATCGACGAAGAGGAGAAAGATGGAGAAGGACCAAGCCAAGCAAGATTAGTTGAAAAATTCAAGGATTTGCGTCAGAAAATCAAAGATTTGAGGAACAAAGCGGCCGAATCAGCCGATTTCCTCGAGCAAATCAACAATTGGGGTGACGTTTTGCCTCAAGCAAGCGAAAGATGCGCTGAATGCGGAAAACAAATCGGAACAGAACAGGCTTACGCGTTTTCATGCGGACATACATTCCACGCAAGTTGTATGAAGGCTGCTGCGTTCGATACTTTGTCTGTTTCGAATCAGAACAAATTGCTGTCGTTTAAATCATCGAAATTGACACCTGAAGAGAGGAAAATCGTTGAGGACATTCTCCTTGACGACTGCCCAAAGTGCGGATTGGCTTCTGTGAATTTGATCAGAATTCCGATTGTAACTAAATCGAGATGGGGACTTGAGTAATAATATATATTATGTATTATTTTTTCTATTTTATTTACTATATTTATAAAAAAAAGTATCTTTTTTCCTAATTTTGTTTTTTTTCCCTTTAATATGGTGAATAAATGCATGAACACCAAAAACGAAAGATTTAAGCGAGAAAATCAAGGGAATGCTAAAAAGGTTTAAAGATATTCATTTTTTCACACTTTCATACAAAAACTATTTACATTAAGGATACCCTTACGTGTCAGATTTTTTGCGCATACGAAGAAGTCATGCTAGACATGAGCTATAAACCTGAAATTTTAGCAACATATTTAAAACTTTTTAAACTACAATACACTTTAATATTCAAGAACAAAAATATTCTTTTTAGAAATTACATAATTATTTTATGTGAAATCTATATAAAAACATATTTTGCGAGCGTAACTTTTTTCTTTATAAGCACCTTATATGACTGATAAACTGTGAAGGCACATAATTGTTAATTCATAGAGTTGATATGTTTCCAAAATTGAGAGGAAATTTGAAAATTGAATACCCTTTCAATTCAATTTTCAAAAGATATCAGCTCCTTCAATAATTGAAGGACGATTTTGATCATTTGCTCTTAAAACAAGTATGCCATGGAGAAAAAAGTTACGCTCGCAAATCTGAAATATAACTATCATATAAAAAAATTAAATTTCTAATTTTTTACTCTATAGATATTATTGGCCACTTGTGTAATGCATAAAAGTTTATGTCATATGCATACATTTGGAAGTATGGGAGACGAGGGAAATTACTTCTATGAGGCACTAGGATTTTTAAAAATTTCTCTATCGGACTCACCATTCAATTTCTCGAAAATTAAAAAAAATCAATAATAGCTAAAATGTATTATGCATAACAAATTTTAATGTTACACGGTATTTTTTGAACTTCATGACATGAATTTTCTTTATTATTTTTTTTTGGATTTTCTATGATTTATGCGATAGGCTGGAACAACATTGTAAGTGCAATGATATCATTTATAGAGAAATCTAAAACTTCAGCATTCAGAACTCGCAACCACAAAAATATTCATTTGCTAAGTAAGTAAAGTTGATTAAGTTCGACACTTAGCTTTTATACGTAAAACCAAGTGTGTATTGTTATTTCTTGTTAAATTATTGAGAAAAAAATAAATTGTAAGAGAAACGATACTGATTATTGAAATAATATTGAGGGTAGCTGCAGATTTCTTCATTAACATGCCGGAAATTTGTTAATCTTGGTTTTCTATCATAAAATCTGTCGAAGAATCTAAAAACGGAGATATGAAATAGAGATCATGTAAATCTAGAGTATCCTGTCAGAAAAATAGACTAAGCATGTAACCCTTTTTTGGTCATAAACACTTTTTACCACTTAGTCATACAGATGATCATTAAATTTAAACGAGCACTTTTTGTCAGAATTTATTCTTTTACAAAGACAGAAGATTTTAGTATTATTTAATATTAGTGCTGTAGCAAAATTCAAAAAACGGTGAAAATTCAGTGAATTTGTGAATTCACATTTTTTTTTCGACATTTTTCTTGATATATCCATGCACATTAAGAACACAGCTTTGATACGCTTAAAAAAGCATATTTCATATGAAATTGTTAAAGAAATAAACAATTTATATAAAAATTGCACTTATGGGCAGTTTAGATATATAATTTATATATAACATATATACAAATCCATAGACAAAGTGCAATAACTACAATGTTGTAGAAAATTACAGCAGAAATACTGACTTTTTGAAGGATAATAAGAATTCTTCTAAATGTTGTATTTTTATAATTTGATTGATTTTTTTTTACTATTTCATTAATCTTTTATGAATAATAATTATTTTTAATATATGTGCTATTAAAATTTCAAATTTTGACTAATATATCTAAGTTATCTGAACGAAACATTTAGAAAATATCATACTTACATTGAAATAGCAAGTAGAGCATATTAATAGCAAGTTTCTTGGCTTTATATCTATCATCTATTGTTGTTTGATCAAACAAAATTCACTCTATTATATGGTGTCAATTAATTAAAACAATTTTTAATAGTTATTTATTTAGTGCGAATAAGTGCAAACTCATAAATGAATAACTTAATAGTAGAAATGAATTATCTGATATAAATCTCACATTTTGTCCATCAGAAATACTTTAATTGCATACGCATAACTATTAGTAATACGTCTGGAGTGTCAATTAATAACAATCCCACAACAAGTAAAATTCAGATTTTTATTAAACTTATTTTTTCCTAAAAGTTTTCTCAAATTACTATATATAAATATGTGGATAAAATAATAGTAATATTGTAAAAAATTAGATAATTTTTTTTATTTGAGAACCTCTCAAAAGTTCATTCAATTTATCAATTGTTTCAGTTTGATGTATATTCATTTCTGGAGCCTAAAACTTTAGCAATCATGACAATATCATATTCTCTTTCTAACTACGCAATGTAAGGGTATCCTTAAGTGTGAAATAACCAAAGCGGTCAATGACTTTACATTAGTTTTCTTTATCCTTGCCCAGATACTTCTGCTGACTACCTTACGGGCAACCTGCAAAGTGACTTCCAAGGCATCGGAAAATAATGTATTTTCGTGAGCCTACCTTAAGGGTGCACACGAGAGGATCATGTAAACTTCAGAATTTAGAACCTTATTTTTAGGCATTATCTTGGCTACCTATTTAGGCTCGAAAAGCAAAAAATATCAAAAAATACAACTTGACTCCATTATGACCCTTTCATGGAGGTAGTTTTTATCCGCTAGTATTTTCCCTTTGAATCTCTTTACAATTCGAAATCAAATTCAAACCTCAGTAGAAGAAAGGAAGAATCGACTTACTACGGTTGTAATACAAATAAATACATATATTTAATTATTTTTATTTACATAATAATTGTTTGAAGCTCATATTCCATCAAATTTTTAAATAAAAACATTAAAATGTTGAAAATGTTCATATATTTTAATAGGGTTTTGGCACTTTATTGAGGAATTACTACATACATAGTCGAACTGAACTTGATATTTTGAAATTTAAATTATTTATCAAAATTAAAATTTAACTTGAAATTTATAATTATTTAGTCATATTTTGCATAATTCTAAGTAGATTTTGTAAAAAATCAAGAAAGAAAAATTTTAACGTGCTTTATTTTTTCTTTTTTATAATAATACATATTATTATATAATTAACATATTCATAATGTTTCACCCTTTCAAAAATATAATCCTCCTCCTCTCAAATAAACGCACATACGGGTGGCCTCTTTTTTCAAAAAATTAAAATTTGAAATTTTGGGCTCAAATATTAGAGATTTTTTCAACCTTCAACGATATATGTTGTCTATATCAGACCTCCTTTCTTTTTGATACTTAACATTGTTCCTAAATCTTAGCCGTTAAGGCTGTTCTGAATAGGGTTGTACAAACTGGCACAATTTTGCGGGCCGCGTGCCAGCTCCTGGCAGGCGGCCAAAATCAAAAAAGTGGCCAAAAATCGGGCCTCGTGGCGTGGAAAGGGTGGAGCCCGAAGGGCGACATCCTTTCCACGCCACTCGGCCTATGACCACAATTATATAATATGCTCATTATTATTTTTTCTTCTTTTCTCTTCTTTTTTTTTTCTTTTTCTCTTTTCTTTCTTCTTTTTCCCTTTTCCCTTCCTTTTTTTCTAGTTTTGGAAAGGAAAAAGTAAAAAATTTAATAATTAATTTTATTACTATGAAAATATACTTTTTAGCTTATATTGTAAGCTGTGAGAGTTTTAAGTGATGGAAGATATAAATCAAATTTGAAATTCAACAAATCTTGTTATGATTAAGTTGAATATTGTACTCTAATTAAGAGTTTTCAGTTATGAACTCAGGTATTATATAATAAAAGTATAACTCAAGATAATAAAGAGGTTTTTAAAATGTAGATCTGAAAATCAAACTACCATGTTTGATATGATTAAGTTGAATAATGTTATTTTATTAAATGGTTCAAATCTGTGAAATCGGCAATTACAAATTAAAGGCGTAGTTCAAAAAATTAAAGAGATTTTAAAAATTTAATATCAGAATTAAACTAAAAAAAGGATTTAGTTATTTCAGTAATTATCAGAAAAGGTTAAAAAGATAGGGTAAGTAATGAGACTTGAGTGAGATGTGAGAAATCATATGTAAATAATTAGATATCTGATGAGTAAGGTCGGAGAGTTAAGATCTGGTTAGTAAGGTAGTAATGAGAGTTAAGATCTGGTTAGTAAGGTAGTAATGAGAGTTAAGATCTGGTTAGTAAGGTAGTAATGAGAGTTAAGATCTGGTTAGTAAGGTAGTAATGAGAGTTAAGATCTGGTTAGTAAGGTAGTAATGAGAGTTAAGATCTGGTTAGTAAGGTAGTAATGAGAGTTAAGATCTGGTTAGTAAGGTAGTAATGAGAGTTAAGATCTGGTTAGTAAGGTCGGAGAGTTAAGATCTGGTTAGTAAGGTAGTAATGAGAGATCTGCGGGCAGTAATGATACATCTATGAGTACATAACTAAAACCTGAGTTCTATGAGCGAAATCTGAGAGCTAAAAGCCGAGAGATCTAAGGTAAGTAATGAGAGAAGAGAATTTGAAATTTTACAAAATATGTTTACTCATACAAAATAATTCGCATTCTTTTATAACGAATCTCAATGCCAATTAATACATAAAACAGATTTTAGCAATCAATTGCAAGATTTAGAAAGATTTTATTTATAATCTCAGCCAAATTAACAAATATTTTATTGATTTCGTAAAAAATAGCAATAAAACATAAAAATATGACATTCTATTTTTCCAAAAAAATTTCAAAAATCATTTTTTAACATGAAATTTATATTTTTTAATTTTTTTTTAAATTTTGAATTTTTTTTTGGAATTTTCAACCATGTCAAAAGTCGGGATCTACAAATGTATTCTCTTTGACATAGGATAAAAACATCCTTTCTTATAATTTCATTGTAAAATAAAATTTTCTTAAATTTATTGAATCCAAACTCAACTTTGCAACATTTTATTATCATAAAAACTAAGAAACATCAGGTAAACTTCAATTTGGAGAGCTTAAAATCATATCTAAATTGAAAAATAAGGGGAAAAAAATTGTAAAAAAAAATCTCATTAGATGGGGCAAAAAGTGACTTTTTTAATGTGTTTTTTTAAAAAATCGTGCCAGCTGGCCAAAAAAGGTGTGCCAGCAGGCGTGCCAGTTTGTACAACCCTAGTTCTGAAAATATTTTTTTTTCGAAAAAATTCGAAAAAAATTCTTAAAATTCAAAAATCCCTTAATTCCTGAGGATTTTGGAAAAAAGTTTTTACATGAACATGTGTATATTATATGAAGTATATTGATAAGGTAAAAATCAAATTTTATTGCATATTCATCGAGAAAATAAACTAACGAATCCCTCAAAATTGAGAGGGTAATCCTCCTCCTCTCAAATAAACGTACATACGGGTGCACCCTTAAAAAAAAAGTCAATAAAAATTTTACATACAAAAACAATTTACTAATATATACAAAATTATTCATATTCATTGTCGTCATCTGAACCAGAAAGAACAATAATGAGGTTTTCATCCAAATTCTTAGTAAGAGCTTTGTTAATATGAGAAACATCAAAATTAGAAGCGTAATCAATTCTGATGTACTCTCCAAGTGTCTTTGATTGGTCATTAACTGCACAATAAGCTTGTTCGGCCGTGTAAAACTCAATTAAAGCGCAATTAAATTTTCTTAAGACTTGGACACATTTAATGGGTCCGTATTTGGAGAAGTAGTTGTACATCTTAGGAATAGTGTTGTTTGTATCAGATAAACCGCAAACAGAAATAATAAATCTGATTTCTTGCGGATTTTGTTTCGAAGAGCTGGAGTTTTGGTCTGATGGGGCTAAAGATGAAACAGGATTCTTCTTTTCGTTCTTTGGAAGTGGAATATCAAGGTTTGGAAAATCTGAGGATTCTGACTCGGAAGAAGAGGTTTTTCTATGTCTAGATTTACCTTTTGTCTTATCCTTATGATGCCTGGATCTTTTTGCGTCTTTTTCTTTTTCTTCATTTCTTTTATTTGATTTTTCTTTTTTACTCTCAGATTTCTTGGATTTTTTATCTGAATCGGATGATTTGATTTTCTTACTCTTTGATGAACTATGCTTTGGTTCATTTTCTTCTGAATCAGATGAAATATAAGATTCATAATCTGAATAAGAATAATCAGAATCATCACTGTAGTATCTGGAAGATTTTTTGTCCTTTGGTTTACCCTTTTCTTTTGACAGATTCTTTTCTTTTCCTGATTTCGAAGTTTTTTCTTTTGATTTCGAAGAATTTGATCGTTTTTCTTTTGGTTTAGATCCAGAATCACTGATTTCGTCGATTTCGCTTTCAGATGGCTCGTATTCATCTTCAGAAATTGAATCCGAATATGAAGAAGAAATTTGTCGAGAATGGTGCTTAGGTTTTAATTTTTTATCACTAGTATGACTCTTTGGTTTAGGACTTGGCTCGCTTTTATGTGATTTGTGTTTAGAATGCTTTTTCTCTTTTTCCGATTGTTCTTCATCATAATAATCAGAGTAATCAGATATTTCACGCTTCTTTGAGTTCTTTTCTTTACGATGCTTTCCTTCTTTCTTGCTTTTATCTTGCTTTTCTGAAGATTTGGCATGTTCTTCGTTTTCAGAGGACTCTTGAGGAATTGGTGATTTACTACGTGATTTTTGTTTAGAAACCTGTGGAATTTCTTGCTTGACTTGTTTCATTTCAATTGATTTTGAATTTTTTTGTTCTTGCGTTTGAGATTTTTTATTTGAGATGGATTGGATGGTATTAAATAGGGCATCTACAAACTGAAATGTCTCTTCGTTAATAATATCGTGTAATCTATCAGTAATATATTGCTGATTTTTACTTTTTTGGAGCATTTCCCATACAAATTTAGAGAATATCTTCTTGTCAAGTTCAATGCCATGCTCAATTACATATTGTTCCATCCATGGCCGAATTTCAAATTCTTTTAAACTCATTTTTTAACTTTTTTTTCTCGATTTCTCTGGCAAATTTTAAGAGATTATGTAAACTTCAGAATATTAAATTAAAAATTAATTGACGAAGTGATGCTAAAACAGTAAGTATTATCCAATGACACAATTTTTATGGAAAAATTTCAAAAAGAGATGATAAATTTTTCACAAAATCGTTCAATACAGATTTTGACTTTAAAAACAAGAAATAAATAATATATAAATGATTGTTATGAATTTTATATCATAAATTACTAAATTTAATTTCCACAATGGCTATCATGAAGATTTTGAGGGGAAAACATTCTTAAAATATCCAATGCAATCAAATTATCATAAAATATTGCTTGACAACAAGAATTCCGTTTTTTAATTAATTTCAGTAGATGTCTACGCCGCAAAATCAAGGCGCATATAATGGCGGTGGAGACAATCACACTACTATGTCATCATCTGCAGTCAAATTCGGTATAGATTCGGCTGTAAGTGATCCAAATGACCCTCATGTAAAAGAAAATCAGGAGTTTCAAGAGAGATTTCTAAAATTTCTTCAATATCAAGAATTAGATTCGGATGAAATCCCAACAGACTTTAACGAAGAGGAAGAAGAATCAGATTTAGCATTTTTCGATCTGAAAATCACAAAACCCGAGTGTTTCTTTGATGAAATTCAATCAAATAACAAATATATTACATACGTTTCAAACAAAACTGCAGAAAATGGAGCCAAGCCGTTATACCTTAAAGCTATTGATTTAAATGATGGTGTATATAGGTGGAACTACATTGAATGCAAAAATGCCAATGTGAATAGATTGAATAATCGCTTGATTTTAGACGATCCTAACAAAATTACATTCTTTAATGAAGAAGGCGAAATGAAACAAGATGCTCCTTTAGTACGTCAAACAATGCCATACGCTGACTTCAAAAAAGCCAAGAAAAAAGTTGATGACACACTTCTTTATAATTTTGTCCCTGGAACAATGATTCCTATTTCAGCAACTATTGTTTCGCGTTTTATTAGAATAGAAATCTTTAATATAGAGTTTGCTGTACACCCTTTATCTTCTAAAGCAACAATTCTTCAGAATCAAATTTTAGAATTATATCGATCAATAGAAAACGAAACAGAAATTTCTCGGATACAAAATTATAAATCTCGTATAGATCTTATCAGAGCACAGTTGAAAATCGTTAGAGATGATAATCGCAAAAAATTATTACAAGAAGTCGTTCGTTTACAAGAGTTAAGAGACTTCGAAGAACATAAAGTTAGAGAAATTCGTGATATGCTTCTAAATTCTTGGCACGCATTAAAAGAAATTCAAGAAAGTACTTTTATTATCGCTCCTTTCATTTTGAAGTGGGTTTCACGCAAAAGAAATGAATCCGAGCGACAATTTGAAGTTGCTCTCCTCGAAACAGATATAGGAATTCGTGCAAATGAAATTGCAGAACTCGAAGAAATTAATACTGGTAAGAAACCAAATACAGACAATATTATACAGACATTAAAAGATCAAAGAGTAAAATTAGGCTTGAGAAATCCAGGAGAAACGACTTGGGAGCCTGTTTTAAAGAAAATTGAAATTCCATCGGTCCAAAGGTTAACAATGGAAGAAAATAACAGAAGAAAAATGATAGATGAAACAAATTTATGGATACAAGCAAATATCTCTGATAAAAAAGCTATTTCGTCCGAATTCAAAATGAATTATTCGTTATACGCCGAATCTGGCATTGGGATACGCTTCCTTTGTACAAGAGTTCCAAAGGCGGTTCCAGTAGAAATATGGCAAGACGGTCCAACAGGAAAAACAGTAATCGCGACAGTAAATATCCCTGTTGTTAACGGTGTTCCATATCAGCCAATGAAAATACAGTTTACAAGTAGTCAACCAATTCATGGCTGCTTAGTCCAAGGAACAATTTCAGCACAAGGCTTCGTTGAACCAGATTTTGATGGCGGACAGACAGTTATCCACGAAATGTCTAAAAAGAAAGCAATAATGAAGGATTTGAAGTCCAATCCATCATCTTTCATTAGCGTACCTAAATTTGTTGAAACAACTAAAAATTCAGATCCAAATGATCCAAAACTCCAAGAAATTCTAAACGAAGCAAACGTTGATTTAGACCCACAAATAATTTCCAACCAGTTTATTCTCGACAAAGGTGTTATTGCCACGAAATTTTCTTCAATGGCCCCAATGATGGTCCACAATGAGCTTCCCCATAAAGTTTTCAGAAAGCCAGAGCCAAAACCTAATAATAAATCCGATACAAAACTTGAGGATGTCATCATTGATTCCGATAAATGGTCAGTCAAAGACATTTTGCATTCTTTGTGGTCCTTCTTTTTCGAAAAGAGAAGACCATTAAGTGTCAATCCAATTGACTTTCCATCAACAGAATACATCAGGCATGGATCTGTTGTCATTTCCAGATTGTTATCTGCAGCAAATACTCCTCAAAGAATGCAGATGTCCATCAAAAACTATGTTCCTCTTGAAAATTCCGCGAGAGTTTTCGCGAGAGTCTTTTTCGAAGGTGTAAGTTATTTAACAGACGCTGTTGACATGAAAGATGGTGCATGGAATGAATCAATCACATACGACATGGCTGAATTGTTTGGTTTGAAGACAGATGTAAAATCTATTGCAACTAAAACAATAAGAATTGATTTGTTCGATCATGTCAACTTGAAGCAAAACGAAAGAGACCAAAACATGCCAGAGAAAATCTCAGAAAACCACTTCTTGGCAACACTTGAAATACCTGTTAAATCATTGATATTTAATGGTGGAATTGATGACGTAATTCCTATGATTAGTCATCCTTTGCATTTCGGATATGAATCAATGTCGAAACCAATCATGATTAATCTCAATTTACAGTCGATTCCTCCATTAACATTCACCATTGACAGAAACAATTATATTAATACAGAGTCACAAGCTGTTGCTTATAGATTTAAATACATTTTGGATGCAAGAAAATCATCAAATCTTAGATACGTTGCTTTCTCGAAAGACGGACAAAACAAGCTGCAATTGATTTACAGGAACTTGTGCAAATTGCAAACACCTCCTAATTTCACAACTATTCAATCTTTGCTGAGATTTGTTTCTGCAATTCCTTATACAAGTGAATTCCCTGACGATCAAAATCCAACTGTAAAATCTCCTTCAATTGTCATGGAAGAAATGAGCGGAACAATTGAAGAACATGCAGTTATATTATCTTCATTCCTTGAAGCAAATAATATCAAATCGAAAGTAGTCCTTGGATATGATAAAGTTCACGGACCATCAGCTTTCGTTTTAGTTGATCAGAACCAGAAATATTTGTTGGATCCCGTCACGTGCAGAATCTGGGAAATGGGAGACAAGAAATGCACTTTGTATAGGATAGGAACAATATTTGATAGAACAAACATCTGGTTCAACAAACAGAATGTTGGAGATACTTGGAAATTATCATTTAATACTGATAACAATGATCTTTGGGAACCATTTTTCTACAGAAACTTCCAAGATGAAAAACTCCAAATTTCAGAAGAAATTAAACCAGTTGAATACGGAATTCAAGCATCAATGATTGCAGCTGAA
This sequence comes from Trichomonas vaginalis G3, assembly GCF_026262505.1. Classification (NCBI taxonomy): domain Eukaryota; phylum Parabasalia; order Trichomonadida; family Trichomonadidae; genus Trichomonas; species Trichomonas vaginalis. The sequence goes on from NC_067207.1 coordinate 23,354,785, forward strand.
CTTCAAAAGAAGATTGAAGAAGAAGTTTGTGTTGCTGTTGAGCTGTTTAGATCTCCATCAAAGACAAGATGGGTCAATGATTTGTCAAAGAATTTGAGAAATGCTTTGAAGAAATGCGAAGAAGCTGCTTTGTCTAGTGAAGATTACAATTTCCAGGAGATATTTGATAATGTCAAAGAGAATTTCCCTGATTGCAGAATTATTGGATCTCCTTTCTTTGTCATGGCAAATAGCAGCAAAGAGAGCAGAATGAAAATGATCAACGAAATCAAATCAGAAATTAAACTGAGAGAAGTTTTCTTCACAGAAAATGAAAGTACACAGTTTGCTTGTGCTAGTTCAGTTCTTCCTTATCCACATGGAATTTTTGCTGTTTGGACAATTTTAGTATCCGTCAATCAAATTTAATTTTTTTTTAACATTTATTTGTTTTATTATTCTTTGTTGTTTATTGTTGTTTATTTTGTGTAAATATTCTTTTGTTTATTACTAATATATATTGTTTTTAAGCTTAGCCATAATTATCTTAAAATTCCATTTCTTAAGCCATCAATTAATCGAAATAGCTTTTACAGCTTAATTTTTGCATTGTTACAGCATAATACACACATATTTATCATTATGGAAATTGAAATTCCTTTAATTTATTTATTTTTACAAATTGGGATTATATTTTCAATGAAATATCATATGGATAGATTTATAGGCATACAAGTACTTTGGTTTTATCTAACTTGATGTTAGGTATTAAAGACTAAAATAGACATTTTTTAGAAAAAAACGAATCTTATTTGCTTTTTCATGAAAATGGATCGAAACAAATTAATGATAGAATTTACAATATAAAATGAATCATAAAATCATGAAATATAGAATTTGTTGAATAAGGGATTTAAAAAATGTCAGAATTTCGAAACATCAACCACTGCATCTTCATAACATGATTGAATATGCTATAATATGATGATTGTCGATGGATACTGGTAGAAATGAAAGTTCATCGTCTTATCCATGACATTAAATTTAATGGAATCTGTATTTGAATAGGCAGTATATCATAATAATATAAAAATTATTATCCTTTCTGGAGAATTAGTTATTCAAAATTTTCATCCGGTCGTTATGAAATTTTGAATACAATTGAAAGCGATTTCGGATGAAATAATAAACAAATTCATCGAACGTCATCGATGATATACTTTCGTGAAAAACTGGGAATTTCTCGCATATGTTCGTACATGAGCAAATACTATACCTTTTGCGAATAAAGAATTTTTTCATAAAAAAATTTTTTAGGAATTAGCATATCGGCGTTTTGCGACATTGCCAAACGCCAGATTTTAACCCGACATATGAGCATAAGCTCGTATATTGGAATAAACTCGACTTATTCCATATTAAAGTTATTATAATAATAAGGCACTTAATGTGCAAATCTAATTGAATTAGAAAATGCACATTAAGTGCCTTTTATTGGAATATGTAATACCACATATGGAATACCGAAATCCGAGCATCAATTAGGAATGAACTAGTGCAAATTTTAGAAATACAGTATTATGTTAAATTCAGGATAAAAATTGTTAGAAATTTATATTTACAAATGAGTAAATAAGTATTTTGTAAAGTTTTCGTTTGATTTTCAAGCTTGTTGGAGAAAAATAATGAAAATAATTATTTATTTAAGCAATTTACACTAAAACTTTTTATGGAAATTGCAGTTCTAGCAATGTCTTAGAATTTAATTGTCATTTAAAGTGTGAAATGCATTGATTTGCTAGTGAATGTAAATCGGGAATACAAAATTAATATAAATGAACGAAAAATCTTCTAAGAACATCCTAAAATCAATCACCCTTTGAGTGGCTTTCATAATATATCTAGATGATAAACCAGAAATTGAACCCGCATATGGGTCCCATTAGGATAAATTGTAAACTATTCAAAAATAGTTTACAAAATTAATATAGGTAATAATAAAATTTTTAATTGAGATAAATTAAAAAAAATCTTAGGAGAATGTTATGGATTTTCTTCATTGAACCATTCGATAAATGAGCATCTTTGCGAGCTATTTGTGTTCGAGAGTCTTGTACCATAAAGGTGGCATCTCAGCAGTTGAGCATCCCTTCAATGCATTGATATCTGTTGATGGAACAGAGTATGCGACTTCATCATTGATCATGATCCAATATGCACTTTTTTGCAAAAAGACCACGTAATTAAAATTGCAATAGGCAACAATTGCAATCAATTGATATCTTTGCCTTTCGACTGTTGGGAGTGTCAACTTTTTCGGGAAGTCAAAGATGACTTGATAAATCGAATCATTCTGCCACTCTCTCTGAATGTCGAAAGTCAAGAATTGTGGCCATGATGTGTTCCTTGTAGTTGACAAATGATATTGAATGGCATGATCGAGATCTGGTTCTCCAATTCTGGTGTGAATCGAGTAGCAATTTGTTTGTTCGTTGGCACTATCACGGTAAGTGATTCGGAAGAGTTGACCGATTCCTGGTATTTGCTCTGCGAGATCTGTGATCAATCTTGTCATCGTGTCATCACAATCTTGTGCCTCATATGTTGAGTTACCAAGTAATGTGGCAAGTTCATGGGGAACGAAGACTAATCCTTTGGACTTCAATGAATTCAAATTTGTAAAGATACTTGACATCTCTGTTACGATGGGAGAGGACTGATTGGCAACCTTCAAAACTTCTGTTCTCACTTCGGATATGTAGAACAGAACCTGTAAACATACGTTCAAATGACACGTATTTCCCATATTATGAAGACCAACAATACCACCTTTAATTGGGTAAAGGTAGTTCGCCTCTTGTGATGACTGTATGATATCGACAGCTTGATGAGCGACAGCAATGATGTTCCGCTTTGATGGTTTCATGGAGGGTGCAACAACAGCAGCGACGGTATCGCTTGAAGGAAGAACCTTTGTTGGTGTAAAATCTTCGAAAAGGAGTAACTCTTCATTATCATTCAGGGGTGATCCATCAATGTTATAATTTGTCAAACCGACTAAACCTGATATGATCAGAGGAAGTGATGTGCGCTCACCTCGAAAACCATTTTTCATGCAGGACCAGCATGACTTGAAACGTGCAAAGAAACGCTCGACAATCTGCCTGTCTTGGGCAATGGCGTTGTTGCGTTCAACGTCTGCTTCTTCGTGGCTTCTCTTCATCACCACGGCAGTAAGGTGATATTTCTGGATTCCAATATAGCCCCGGTCGGCAAGTACAGGATATTGGTAATCATCAAATCCTCGCTTTACTGTCAAAAAATCCGAGACTTTTGACAAATCGAAAATCTTCTTGTCATGGACTGCAGCCATAAACTCAACGTTTTGATGTATGGCTTTTCCATCTGGTGACACGAGGACTTGGAGCTTAATACCGTTGCAGTGGTTTTTTTCATCCCAACTATAAAGCCTCTCTTCCTTTACCGAAGGAATGTTGAAAGGAATTGTAGTGCTGTCTACAGCTGCAACAGCATCAGGGAAGTTTGTAAATTTGTTCTTCATTGAAGTTAACGGTGGACAGTGATTGGGAAGAAAATAGCTCGCAAAGATTGGAAATGCAACATTGGTAGTTCTTGTAACTAATTTGGAATAGCATGACTGGGAAATATGTAGCAACGGACATAATGCTGAATAGGGCAAGTATGTGCAGTAATATGTGAGCGTGAGGAAGAGAGACTCGATTGTTGAAAATTTGACCTTCCTTCCTCTTCTGGCCCTTCCACAGTTGGATTCAATAATGTCAGCGAGGTATTCCAACTGTTCATATGTGAAGTTGCACAATGATCGGAGCTGGAGCTTTGGATGCATCCTGATGAATATTGAAATCGAGAACCTGGGCATTGGATTGGTCAATGTCATCTCTTTTGCCTCTTCTTCATTTAATGGCTCTTCATCTGTGTCGGAATTCTCAGGTGTAACAGTAACAACAATGTTCGCCCTTCTGGATTCTTTTATCTTGGTGATGATATCTTCATCGCATGGTTCATCCATGTTGATAAATGAAGTGATTAAAAGATATAAAAATCTTATCAAATTTGAAATAGAGTTCAAAATTAATAAATAATGAAACCCAATCAATTTAATCATATCTAGATATCCTAATATATATCATTTTAAACTTGAAATTAAGAAACTGTGAAGAATTAAAAAACGTTTAAAATCTTTCATACAATTTAATCATATCTATATATTCTAGTATATATCATTTTAAACTCGAAATTAAGAAACTGTGAAGAATTAAAAAAACGTTTAAAATCTTTTAATAGAAATAGTTTATTTAAAAAATAAAAGTTTAACTGGTGCATAAGTAAAAATTAGATTCTCGAACTTATTATTATTTTTGATTGAAATATTAAAATAGTATTCCAATCAAAAATAATAATAAGTTCGAGAATCGTAATTTTAGAACTTTTTTACATTCTTCACGCCTGTAAAATATTCCATAATTACAGATTTTATTAATTACTACTTTTTTAGATACATTCTAAAGCTGGCGAAGCAACGCTAAAGTGATGATTAACAGTGAATCACTGCGACGACCCAACATAATATATTGAGATTAATTTTCTAGGTACGGTTGAAATGGCGGAGACCTTCTGGCTGTGCCTCAGAGCCCCTAAAATATTTCAAAAGAAATATTTCTACCATTTCGTCGAAAGATTAATCTCTGACTATGTCCGAGATAGCATCACTCAGGCGAAAGTATTACGCCGAGAATACCGATAGAAGTTTCTATCTAGTATAAGCGCCAGTATTTAGAAGAAAACATCTAAAAAAATGAACTATTTGTTCCATTCAATTATCAATTTTTTTTGTGAAAAAAAGAAATTTTGAAATTATACTTATAATATTGTTAGCATATATAAAATAAACATTTTGGGAAAAATTATAAAATTTTCCCAAAAATTTTCAAAATTTTTCCTAAATATTAGTCACCGTTACGGTTTTTTCTTTGGGGGCGAGCTTGCGAGCCCCCAAAAAAAAAAACCGTAACGGTGAGCTCACATTTCGGCATAGTTTAAGTCTAGGTTTTGCATTTTAAAATGTTTGTTACCTTATCTTCTTTCAAAAAGTGGCAAAAATTTGTTTGAAATTTGAAAAAGATATTTTTATTTGCATAAATGACATTCAACTAAGCTGTAGCATGATTCTTTTGCATGCTCTAGTTTTTTTCTCAGTTCAATCTCCTTCCATACTCTTGCTTTTACCAGTAAGATCGCACCAAAATTCTCAAAATTTAAGATCTCCAAATTTTATGTCCAACTCCAATTATCAAACGCCCTCATTAACGCCACTCATAGCCATCTTTCATGCATGAGAAATCGTTATGAGAAGATTTTTTACGGCTAATTATCTGATTCAATTCAGATCAATACTCAAAGCCCCATTATTTATTTATAAATCCTTGTTTGTCGCCTATGCGAATAAAAATTCTTTTTATATTTTAAACAATTTTTTTCACTTTGGAAGGAGAAAGGTGACTAACATTTTAAAAATGCAAAAACCGACTAAACTATTCCCAAATATCCATCAACATTTTTCCCAAAAAATTTCACAGGAAAGTTTGCCAAAGCGGAACCCAACTAATATGTTCAATTCATGAAAATTTTATTTTAATTTACTAGGTTTATATAAACTTTTGAACCTTTTATAATGTCTATAGCAACTCAAATCAATTGCAATTCATTAATTTATTTGTTTGAGACAAATCATTAATTTATTGATTTTTTTGAAACAAAAAAAGGACATAGGAACTATTCAATTTGTTTGTAATCCTTTTTTATCCACACTTGCTGAAAAAATAAAAAAAATTAATTGTTATATAAAATATCTTTGTATTTTGATTACATATTCTATATGTGGTATTCCGCAAATCATATTTCATATTCCATATGTGGTATTACATATTCCAATAAAAGGCACTTAATGTGCATTTTCTAATTCAATTAGATTTGCACATTAAGTGCCTTATTATTATAATAACTTTAATATGGAATAAGTCGAGTTTATTCCAATATACGAGCTTATGCTCATATGTCGGGTTAAAATCTGGCGTTTGGCAATGTCGCAAAACGCCGATATGCTAATTCCTAAAAAATTTTTTTATGAAAAAATTCTTTATTCGCAAAAGGTATAGTATTTGCTCATGTACGAACATATGCGAGAAATTCCCACTTAATGTCAGTCATAGATAGAGTTAATAAATAGAAAGAAATGAATAAAAATACCTCTCATTAATTTTTACAAAATTTATTGTTGGGGCATTTTCTTAGGAGAGGGTAAATTTGAATACCATTCAAAAGTAAAAATTCACAATTTGTTCGATTTGGACATATAATCTATTATTATATATAATGTAATTAAGAAAAAAAATAAAATGACCTGCATATATTAATTATTTAGATTGCAAGGAGAAAGGGACAAACTATCCAGTGTCACTTTTCAAAGGAATAAAAAAAATAATAAAGATGGGGAACAGGACAAATTTGCCACACGGCACTTTTTTTAAAAAATTTAATGGAGCGGAGCGATACTCTGCTGCAGGAGCCCCAAGGCTCCCAATCATTACGAAAGGGAGCCTCAGGGCTCCTGAGAATCCATCAGCAGAGGCCTTTTCATTTGGCCTCTGCTGATCAAAGATTCAGCGAAGCCATTCTTCGTCTCAGGAGCCCCAAGGCTCCCAATCATTACGAAAGGGAGCCTCAGGGCTCCTGAGAATCCATCAGCAGAGGCCTTTTCATTTGGCCTCTGCTGATCAAAGATTCGGCGAAGCCATTCTTCGTCTCAGGAGCCCCAAGGCTCCCAATCATTACGAAAGGGAGCCTCAGGGCTCCTGAGAAACCTCTTTGAGAAGGTTTTCTTTAAGAAAACCTTCTCAAAGATGATTGTCAGCATTCACTCAAAATCTACCAAGAGTTTCAAAGTTTCAAATCTATCTGAAATGAAGCTTTGAATCTCTTGTATATCTAATTGTAGAGGTACCTTTTCAAAATGTCTTCTATTGATTAAATTTAATCAGTAAAAGTCATTTTGAAAAGGTACATCTCTATAATTGCTATTGAGCATTCACTCTTGGAACCTTGGAGCTCTTGTGTAGTGCATGAAAACTCCAAGATTCTAGCATAAAACATATATCATAGACATAATTTCTTCAAATATAATTTAAGGTTATTTTTTAAAAAATTAGAAAAGCGTAATTTAAGGTTATTGAAAAAGTGACACCTGGCAAATTTGTCCCGCACTCGATTGCAAGATTCAAAAAAGCTATTAAAATTAGAGACTAAATAAATAGCGAATTGATTCATATGGATTTATGTAATTGTGAACATTAAAAGAGTTTATTTATTGATCTAATAAAAAAAGATAAAATATTCTTATATACGAAAAAAAGAGATCTGACATTGTGTCAGATCTCAGTAAAAGTGACATTTACATGTCAAAAAAATAGAATGAGTTTAAGTAATTAAAATTGAGGGTGAGAGTAGTATTGTATGAAATAATATCTCTCACCCTCCAATTCATCCTATGGCGCCGAAAAAATTTTGGTGAAATGCGACCACATTTCACCAAAATTTCTCGGCGCCATATAGAGAACTAGAGCCTGTGAGGTACTGATACTATCCATGTACCTCGCAGGCTCTAGTTCCAAGCCAAAATGGCTAAAAATTGCCCGCAATTGTTCACATTGCGGGCAATTTTTAGCCATTTTGGCTGGGAATTGGAGGGTGAGAGTAGTATTGTATGAAATAATATCTCTCACCCTCCAATTCATCCTATGGCGCCGAAAAAATTTTGGTGAAATGCGACCACATTTCACCAAAATTTCTCGGCGCCATATAGAGAACTAGAGCCTGTGAGGTACTGATACTATCCATGTACCTCGCAGGCTCTAGTTCCAAGCCAAAATGGCTAAAAATTGCCCGCAATTGTTCACATTGCGGGCAATTTTTAGCCATTTTAGCTGGGAATTGGAGGGTGAGAGTAGTATTGTATGAAATAATATCTCTCACCCTCCAATTCATCCTATGGCGCCGAAAAAATTTTGGTGAAATGCGACCACATTTCACCAAAATTTCTCGGCGCCATATAGAGAACTAGAGCCTGTGAGGTACTGATACTATCCATGTACCTCGCAGGCTCTAGTTCCAAGCCAAAATGGCTAAAAATTGCCCGCAATTGTTCACATTGCGGGCAATTTTTAGCCATTTTAGCTGGGAATTGGAGGGTGAGAGTAGTATTGTATGAAATAATATCTCTCACCCTCCAATTCATCCTATGGCGCCGAAAAAATTTTGGTGAAATGCGACCACATTTCACCAAAATTTCTCGGCGCCATATAGAGAACTAGAGCCTGTGAGGTACTGATACTATCCATGTACCTCGCAGGCTCTAGTTCCAAGCCAAAATGGCTAAAAATTGCCCGCAATGTGAACAATTGCGGGCAATTTTTAGCCATTTTAGCTGGGAATTGGAGGGTGAGAGTAGTATTGTATGAAATAATATCTCTCACCCTCCAATTCATCCTATGGCGCCGAAAAAATTTTGGTGAAATGCGACCACATTTCACCAAAATTTCTCGGCGCCATATAGAGAACTAGAGCCTGTGAGGTACTGATACTATCCATGTACCTCGCAGGCTCTAGTTCCAAGCCAAAATGGCTAAAAATTGCCCGCAATTGTTCACATTGCGGCAATTTTTAGCCATTTTGGCTGGGAATTGGAGGGTGAGAGTAGTATTGTATGAAATAATATCCTCACCCTCCAATTCATCCTATGGCGCCGAAAAAATTTTGGTGAAATGCGACCACATTTCACCAAAATTTCTCGCGCCATATAGAGAACTAGAGCCTGTGAGGTACTGATACTATCCATGTACCTCGCAGGCTCTAGTTCCAAGCCAAAATGGCTAAAAATTGCCCGCAATTGTTCACATTCCCATCTTTTGTTGGTAAGACGAAGAATATGAAATAAATTATGAAGAAGATAATGATGAATAAAATATCACTTTTTATATTTTTGACACGTAAAGTTGTCACTTTTCTGTCAAACTGTTTTTATCGTTTTCGTATATAACAATATTAATGAGAAAATTGAAAGAATAGAGTGTCCCATTCACTCGTGTTGGTCGCAATGTATCATTCTGTGAGACATTGCCTCTGCATGTCTCCCACAATGGCACAATGTTCCTTGGAGAAAGACCTGGAAGGGGGTCCTTTCTCAAGGTCAGGGCCCCTTCTAGTCTTTCTGGTCCTGGAAGGAGCGCTTCTGACTGGTCTGTGCGCTGCTTCCAGGAAGATCAGGAGATTGCTTGAAGTTCACGGCAAGTGCATTCCGACACCACAGATGCACTTGCCGCAACATATAATTGCGAGTGTCTGCTGCTTTGGTCAAAAGAAGCAGCAGACACTCGCAATGCGAACCGAATTGTCCCAGAAAGACCTGGAAGTGGGTCCTTTCTCAAGGTCAGGACCCCCTTCTAGTCTTTCTGGTCCTGGAAGGAGCGCTTCTGACTGGTCTGTGCGCTGCTTCCAGGAAGAACATGAGATTGCGACAATAAGCTCCTATCAACAAATTTTGACTAAAAATATAAAGTATCCTTTTGTGATTTAACGAATAGCTCAATTTTAAAATAGATTTGATTCTAATAATAAATTGAATGAGTTTCGCTTACGTTTAGAATTTAATGATTTATATGATTTTTTCGTTCACAGAAGAGTCATTGATATCCAATATCAAAAAAACAGCAAAGATACACCATAATAAATGATATTGAAGCTAAATATTACATATTTCAACATATCTAAAAAATTATTATAAGATTAGATCTCATGCAATGCCGAGCAGTTTCCTAAAGCATAATTACTTATTTAATATTCACATTGCAAATTATATACATTCTCACGAAGCAACATGAAATAGACTGTCCGAATTTGAATTCAAATAGAGATCTACTTCAAAAGGATTTCTTACAATATGTAATCTCGATGTTGATCACTGGAATACAAGGGATGCACGTAATTTACAAATTGTTGCAAAAATAGTAGTGCAACAAAAATTTTATTTTTAGCTTGTCACTTGATATATAACAATTGCAAAAACTCAATCAAAAATAGGATTTGAACAACTTTTTAAAATTATGAGAAAAATTCTATCGGCACATTCTATTCAATTTTAAAGTATTTCTTTCATATTCCAATCGATTATTCAATAATTGCCAATCCCAAATTTTAGTTCAAAATTCAAAAAATCCCTAATTTTAATTTCAGATGAAATCTCGCAAAAATAACATTGTTTTAACCATATAAATATATATTTTATATATTGTATAGTGATTTTTTAATATTTTTATGAGTAAAATCGAGAGTGAGGAAATTTGGACTACAAAAAACGATAGAAATGAATAGTTTACATGGGAATTCAATACTTACAAGTATTCAATGTCACTTTTGTGCTCGAGATTTTGACTCTAGTATATTTGTATTTTTGTTGAGATGTTTTAACGTAGTTTAAATTATATATAAAAATTATTTGTTGATGTTTTCATTTCAAATTTACATGATGGGATAGTCAAATTTTTAGAAGAGAATTTATACCATAAATCACATTATCTCATTGAACTGTTAATTTTAAATTTCGAGATCGCGCTTTGAATAATTTCTGAGTGGATAATAAAGAAATTTTATAATCGTCTTTTATAATAACACTAATACAAGTATACCGTATCATTTTTTGCTTATTTAGTTTTGTGTAGTATTGTATTTTTGAATGAGAATCGATAATTTTGCAAATTACCTCAGACTTTTCAGAGGATTGAGTGGCAACTCAATCCTCTGAAATAGTCTGTGGTAATTTTTAGTCTCTACACTATTTCAATATAAGCTCCATTTTTAAACAGTTTTTAAAAATCGAGCATTGAAAAGTGTGATGAGACTGTTTCATTATTATCAAAACCATCGTCGTAAATTTCTCACAAATGATTCAAGATTAGAATAAATATTATTAATATACTGATAATACACCATATTTATCATCATATGACAAAGTTGATTTTCAACATATTTTTATCATTCGCATAATATCCATAATAATTCACAAAATTCTCATTAAGGGTATAGTAAACTCAAAATTCTAGAGTTTTGAGAGTGCCAATAAACTCTATAGGCCTATATATATCTATATTTTAAAGGAGAGGTTACGCCATAATATTTGATATTATAAATTATTAATTCAAAATAAAAGTAGAAAATGAAACTAATTTTATTCTAACCTATATAAATATATCAATAATCTAAAATGATTATAGTCTGAACTATATTTTACCAGATTATCAAATATAAGAGAAATGAAATAAGGCATAAAAATATCATAGCATAATTATTGGATAAATGCATTAATAAATTATTTATATCATAATGAGAAAAAATCAAAATAAGAAAATGAGCATAATAATAATTTAATTAAAAACAAAAACAATAAATAAAATGTAATTTTCGTTAATCAAAGTCATCAATGTCTTCGTCTTCTGATTCCCATTCGGACTTGAAAACTTGATAATCTCCTCCTGGTACACTCTGAATGGATTTTTTGTATTTGTTCTGTTTTTTAGAACCTTTTGTAACAGTTTTTGTTTCAATATCATTTTGGAGTAACAATTCTCTTCAAATGATTTGACACAATCTTTGGGAAGTGGGGGAAGATGTAATGCTTTTTGTATATCTCCGAGAAAATGCTCTGGATCATTCCATTCTAAGATTGCAACGTTAACTCTAATGTTAATGTTCTTCCAGGCTCTTGATTTGTCCAAATAGCATGCAATTTTGGAGTTAAACGCTTCATTCATGCAGGTAGATCCAATGGAAGAAACTTTGGAAACTATGGGTGTCCATTTGTGAACCCAGTCATAGAGCATGAATTGAAGTTGGATCGAATTGACACCTTTTTGCCATTCAAAGCATTTGTAATTGTGCGGTTCGCAAAAAGAATGATTGCCTACGTAATGGTAGACACAATTCTCCCACATTTTCGTACGTTTGTCAATATTTTCTTCGGCAAAACATGACCAAAGCCACATACTTAGGCTTGCATTCAGACCCCAGAAAGGTCTCTCTATTTTTTCAATCTTCTGAGTCTTGAGTTAGTATGGTTATCTTCGGTATGGTGGCACTGCGTTCCACCTTACTCATTATATGTGAATTTGACAATTTACAAAACCATTAACATATATTTTACAACACAAACGACAACACTAACTTAACCTTAAATATTTATCACATAAACCACCTCATCTCACCTCTCTGTACGTTATATATTGTGCGCAGGTCATTGCCCATGGCAACTCCCCGCGACACAATGCACGTGCATGAAAAAATAAACGTTCTCACTAACGTTCTCACTAACGTTCTCACTAACGTTCTCACTAACGTTCTCACTAACGTTCTCACTAACGTTCTCACTAACGTTCACACAACCATAACACCAACTCAACCTTAAATATTTACAAAACCATCTGACACATAAATGACTTCACTAACGAACTCACTAATGTAAAAATAAACGTTCTCACTATCGTTCTCACTAACGACTTCACTAATGTTCTCATAAATTTTCCTCAATATCTTCATCATCAGTGTTAACCCTATTGTAGTCATACTTGAAGCCATAAACTTTCTCTAACTTCTTAACGTACAATTTACATAACTTACCTTCGTCATCGTATGGTTTAATGATATAACTATTTCTATCTTTATACACAGTCAATGAAAAGTCAACTGGTCTCGGATGTATTTGAAAGAACATGTTATGCTCAGGAAGGAAGAATAAATGTTTAAATGTATGTTTGTTATACTGTGGAATTCGAATGAGTTGCTTTTGTTCTGTCATTTACATCCAAATAAAAATTTTCAGTAAATAAAAAATTAATGATATCACCACCCTCACACGTATGAAAACATAGCACAAAAATAAATTTAGGGTAGATGGTTAGATCTAACCTCATTTCTACCCTCATTTCTACCCTGTTGAATTCATTGCTTTATAACTCTCTTCCTTGGTTTCTTTTTAGTTGCTTTCTTCACGTCTGTCTCCAACTTGACTGTCTTTCTTCTTCGTCCATAATGATACCAATTACTTCCACCAGTCAATGGGTCAAATGGTCGTTCATAAGGGTTTCCATACATTCCATAAGGTCCGTATGGATAAACCGCTGGTGGAGAAGAAACATTTTCTTTAGTTCCATCGACTCTATTTAAATGCATTGTTTCACCTTTCATCTGGTCATTAAAGTCTTTTGCGTGTTTTGCAAACTCATCGTCCTTTCCTAAAGCATTTTCTGACTCAGTCGCAACCAAATTGGATGCTTTATTTATGAGCCCTATTTTATTTAATCTTAACTTCTTTGCAACCCAGCCTCCAATCTTCCCTTTATTTGCATCTAATGTCTTTGAAACCCTTCCTCCACTCATTTTATTTACTGCGTCATAAGCTCCAAGTGCTTTTGCTCCAAATGCTAATGCTTTTGTTCCCATTGCGCCTAAAGCTGCCCAAGCTACCATTTACCCCATATTAAAATCATCTCTCTTCAATATTATCTCATAAAAGTTCTCGTTACTGGAGAAAGTCAATGAAACATAAACATTCTCACGGGCTTCACCCTCACCGCTTTGCGGTCTATCTAACTTATTTCTTATATCATCTATTCGCTTCAAAATGTCTGAACAATTGCTAACATCTTCTACAACAGTTATTTCATCATGAACGACCTTTAAGAACAAGCTCATTTAATATGCAATTAAAATCATCTCAATAATGAGTCCATCCTTTCCATCTTTAGGTAGCACAACATCTTTCATTGAAGAAGGTTCGACAAGTCTTATGTTAAACTTACTGACAAAGTTTGTTATACTATAATGCTTCGGTGGCGAATACATATAGTTTGAAAGACATAATATAGATTCTTCAGCAAATTCACTTATACTGGATTTTATAACAATGTTCTCACGAGACCAAATACCACCAATTGACAATCTTGTAAGCAATCCTGCTGAGCCTTCAACTGTAAACGTCGATGGTAACATTCCACGAAGGTCATCTATTGACATCTTTGAGTCACTGAATTTAAATATTTTCTTAAAGCAATCGTCATTATCTAACCATGCAATAGCTTTGAAGTTTTCATTCGAATATACATCTGCTTCATTAAATGTAAATCCTGACTTCTTTGCAGAGACGACTTTAAAATCTATTGAGTTTGTTTCAAAATTATATGCTATGGTAACTTCTGAAGGTAATGGATGTCCTTCCGCAGTCAGTTGTTCTCTCACTACCGTTTGAAGCTTTGTATTAAAAACTTTCATGTCATCTCCTGTGTCTAGGTTCACATACACAGCAACAGGAAAACTATCTTGCTTCTTTGTTTCATCATTATATCTCAAAACATTAAAGTTCTTCAATAATATTGTCCTTCCTGCTGGAATACTTCGAACCTGTCTGATTTCAATAGCTTTCTCACCTCCTACATACTCTACCCAATGTCTTGGATATTCATAAGTATACTGACTTTCTTGAATTTTGGTTGGTTTCATCATAACATGTTCATAGTATATCTTTATACTCTTGTCAGTTAGACTCGGTGCTATGTTCTGAATATTTCTGACTTGCATTTTTAATGGAGATAAAATGAAGCATTTAATACATGACGTAGATGAAGACATGAATGAAACTACAGACAAACTTAACTCTTCTCTTATTCTTCCTTTCAGCAAAGATTATGAATTCTGTTCAAATGGTGTTTATTTCTATTGTGGAAAGATGGGCTCAGGTAAGACATTTAACCTCATTCGTCATATACTCATAACAGAGCGTTTAGGAAACGACTCTTACTATGACCAAATCATTATATCAGCAACTTCAGACTCTATGGATTCAACAGCGAAAACATTCATGAGTAAAGTTCAAGCATCTGTCGTTAAAGTTCCAGACAGTGAACTCATTGAATTTCTTCAACGTTACATTCGACGTAAGAGAAAATATTATGCTATTGTAGAGTTCATACAGTCAGGAATGCAAAAGACTTCAGAAGAGATGGAAAGAATTATTGACAAACACCACTTACGTCAGTACTCAGGAGTTTACGATATGAAACGACTGACAAACTACATTCTATCAAAACTTTCAAAATACCCCTTCAAAAAATATCCTTCAAACACTCTGCTCGTTTGTGACGACTTCGCCGGAAAAGGTTTAGTTTCAAAGCCTGACTCACCATTAGCTAACATCATAACTAAAGTCAGACATTACCATTTAACTGTAGCAATACTTATGCAAACATGGAGGTTTTTAGCTTTAAACATAAAACGTCTCATAACTGACTTCGTTATCTTTCAAGGTTTCTCACGTTATGATATTGAACTCATTTGGAAACAGTCAGGTATAACATTACCTTTTGAAGAAATTTGGGAAGCATATAAGTCTCTCATCTCTCCTCGTTCATACCTTGAGATTCATATCATGACTAATACCATTAAAGTCAAAAATATTCCATGGGAACGACCAACATTGTTTTAAATCTTATGCTTTAATTGACTGATGGTAAACAAATTCCATGCATCTCTGTCGCCATTTCTGTTAATATTTTTGCTGTCATTCATATCATCCACTTCCCCATCCGTTAACTTTTGAGGATATGCGTTAGAATAGCTGTTCTTAAATGAAGGCTTTTCACCTTTGAGAGCATAAACTCTATAACTTTCTGCATACTTTATGTTTGAACCTCCTGAGCCATCATTGACATAAATTTTTATAGGCTTCCACCCTTTGTTCATATTCCTGCTTCTTCCCTTAGCTCTTTTGTTCAGTAGTTCTACATCTTTATACACAGCTCCTGTCTCAGTGAATTCAACAATATTTTCATTCGTTAGCTTTACATTCAAACCCTTGTCGAGTATATTGTTCATTTCATACATATAAAAGGTTTTTATTCTATATGAAATGAGAAGCAAATCCATCTTAGCTGGTGCCGTTAATGTTCCAATTGAACCAACATCAAATGTTGACTCACGAACGACAAACAATATTGTCATAAAGAACTATAGTTCAGAGTGTTTGAAAGAACTAGAACCAGAACTTAAGTCGGGAGGGCTCAAAGAGCCCATCATGGCGCATGGCGCCGTGAATTTAAACACAGCTTCAAACGCTAACGCTACATCAGATGTTAAGTTAGAGTATCCACCATTAGACCAAATTCTTTCAAGAGAAGCCAACGACAATCCTTACACAAATGTTCAAACAAATCCTTCAGATAACGTAGACCATTACCTTCTTCAATTATACCAAACAATTTTACTCAAAGACGATAAGAAGCTTTTGGTAAATCTTATAAGCAAGAACCAAATAATTCTAACAAAGGAGGACCTTGAAAATGTTATATCACGAATAACAGGAAAACAATGTGTCATTGACTATCTCGACCCTGAAATCGAATGCTGTGGTCAAACGCCACCATTCATGAAAATAGGTAACATCCGCATTATTGAAATACCAGGAACTACAGGAGTTGAGTTTAAGTATAAATATTCGAACGAGTATACAAAACTTTCAACAGAATATAAACTTTGCTTGAAATATGTTTTAGTAAATTAAAGCAATTTGTAATATCTATCCAAAACTTCTTCAACAGTATCGAACTCATCTTCATAATACAAACCTAATCTTATTGACTTGGTGCAGTTTTCACTAACACAATATTTTTCTGTTCTCTTGACTGACATAACTAACTCATTTGTTTCATCAAACAGCAACAACCAAAGTTCATGACCTAAAATATAACATTCATACTTTATATTTTTAGCTCTGAGTTCTCTTGTAAGCCGTTGCATTTAATATTTTCTAAAAAGTCAACTTCAACAGTCATTCGCACTGGTGCCTTCAGTTCTACAGGCTCTCCTTGAAAGTCAACAAGTCTGAATTGCATGTCTTTCAAATTATGAGGACTAATGCGAACCCATTTACCTAAATGAGTTGTTATGACAGGAACGTTTGGAATGAACATTGAATTGACTGCATAACAGAAGGATTTATATTCTACTGAACCTTTACTATTAACTCCTGAAATGCCTGTGACATTAGCTATTTTTGACTCAATGTACAAACAGTTGCCATAACATACGTATGGAACAGATTTCATCTCAATCGTTTTGTCAACACTTTTCAAAGGAAATGTCATATGGTATGCTCCCAGAAGCAATTGAACTCTATGACTCATTCGTGTTATCTTAAACTCCTTCGCATAACTGAACTTCAAAACTCCCGCAATAAGTTTAACATTCATTAAGTTTTCTTCGTTATCCTTGTTTATTGTAGTATTTATGAGAGCATTTAACACTCCAGCTAATGTTTCCATCTTATATTCTACATTATTGTGAAATCTTATTTCGTGCTTCTTTCCATCTATTTCAAGCTCCATGAAATCTGTTTCGTCAGTTATAACGAATGAAGCAATAGTATTGAAGTCAACCATTCTGAATGCAAGCGCCTCATTCTGTAGACCTAAGTTTGTTTGTAGCTTTACTGTTCCGTATTCGTTCGGGTCTGTACTTTGCAAATAGAACAACATTTTATTCTTATTAAAATATGACTATTGCTGCATATGCGTATGAAGCTGACAGAGCTAAACGTTTATATTTTGGTCAATACTCTCTCACACTTACTGACAAATATATTGTTATTTCTGATGGAAATACTGAGAAATACATAACATGGAAGGACTATGAAAAGTTTGACCCTATTTTAACTCCATGTACTATGCCGTTTATAAAGGACGGTGAAATTATTGAAAAAGATAATACAACCGTATATAGGTCTGTTTATGAAGCATTAGAATATATGTTGAATCATAACCCAAAAAGATTTGACCCAAGCACTACACCATGTCCAATGCCTTTTATTAAGGACGGTGAAATCGTAAGAGTTCCGGATTCAACGGTTTACACAGCTGTTCAAAACAGTTTACAAAACATTTTAGCGAATATCTTTAATTCAGAAACTACAGAAATAAAATTACCGTATATAACAGATGCTAAAGAAATTAAATCAAAAACGACAACATTATTTACGTCACTTAATGATTTAATGACTTATATCATTAATACTCCTTCTCCGACTACAGCATTTGATCCAAACTCGACGGTTTGCAGTGTACCTTTCATAAAGGACAGTTCAGTAATTGTTTTAAGGGATTCAACAGTTAATGAATCATTAAAGGCGTCATTAATGAAAATCATTGATTTTAATTCATTCACGAATACATATAATTCATTCATTAATGTTTCATATGCTTCTAAAGAAGGTGAGCCAAAAACTATCAATAAAGCGGTGTATGAAATAAAAGCATCAACGACGAAATTGAATTCGTTAACTTTTGATGGTGATAGTTTCGTTAATGACATAACATCGGGGAAAACAATTTTAACGAAAGAATACTTAAAATCTCATGTTAGTGAGTTCGTTGAAATTGAAAAAGAAGGTGGAATTAAGTTCGATCCACTGAATTTCATTTTCAGCTTAGCGAATGCGGGTGTTAGTTTCGCTGAATGGACAACAATACAGAGTGAAATAAATGCAATATGGACGTTTTTGGGGTCAAAAGCGGGCATGGGTGAGCTTGTAAATGCTGCAAGAACATTAGGTGAAACAGGAAATTTTGTAGATGGTTTTAAAAGACTTGTTTCAAATGTTTTAACAAACACAAAGAAATTATTTAGATATACCGTACATAACGGACGGATTTTCGAACAGATAGCAACAAACCCTCCGGTTATGGCTGCGTTGATGATGGTTAGAGATATAAAACCACATAACGACGGGAACGAAGAACATGAACAACAGGATACTGGTCGGGTTATTCGAGACATTAAAAACGTGTATCCTGAAGTTATTGATTTATTTAGAGGAGTTAATGATTCAATTTCAAAACATTCTATAACCCTCGATGAAGAGAATAAATTAACAGATTATATATTCGTCATTATTGCAGAATTAATGAAGAGTAAATGAAAAAGGAATTGGTGATATCATTAATGTCAGCGATGTAATGATGAAAAAAATTTTGACTCATTATTTACAAAACCGAAAACAGAATATAGTCTTTATGACGTAATTACCGAATTAATGAAAAAGATTAATGATAATAAGAGTTCTGGCGGAAGAGTTGAATTAGAAGTGAATGATGTTAATGAGAAATTAGCCGAAAAAGCAGACAAAAATGAGCTTTTAGCTCTGAGTGATAAAGTCAAGAACCACGTTCATTATATAACTTCAGACGAACAGATTATAACGGACTACCACGGATATTTAACACAGGGTGAAAAAGTGAATACGAAAAATGTTAATGAAAGAAGATATAAATTCATTCGTGCTAAAGGTTATGACATACACTGTACTGTACAGTATGACACAGGTATAGCACCACAATCATTTGGTTATAACGCTGAAATTTATGCTTCATACTTCTTTGTTAACGGTGTATTAGTTGAGCCAAGATTTAGGTTGAGAGTTAAGGCAAAAATAACGTTTGAAGATGCTATTAAAAGTAAAGCTGACAAAGTTGAACTCGAAGCAATGAACAAAGTTTTGAAATCTCATAAACACAACATCTCCGATATAAATGAACTTCAAGCTACATTAGACAGTAAAGCTGACAAGAACCATACAAACGAATCCTTCACTACTGTTAGAGCAGACGACATAATATTGAACTATGATTTGGGTTCAAATGCACCTTTAGAGAATCCGAGTACAAGCGTAAAAGATACTCTTAACAATTTAGATAAGAGTTGCAGGAATATCGAAGATCATGCCAGAAACTTTGAAGCATACGAACTACCAGCAATGTTAGATAAGAAAGCAGATAAAACTTATGTGGATGCAGAACTAACAAAGAAATTTTCGAAACCAGATACAATGACATTTACAACAGAAATTATAAATGGTGAACCAGCAACTCCATTTGAATTTGTTAGAGGTCTTCAACCAGATACTTTTGAATTTTTCTTGGATAATTCTATTGAACTAACATTACATTATAAAAGTGGAACAAATGCAACATTTCATCCGGGAGATACATTCCAAATGGTATTTAATGACATAAGTTCTTTAGAATATGTTTATAGAGTTATGAGCATATATGATTTAATATATCCTATAGGAGCTGTTTATACGTCTATGAATCCAATAAATCCAAACACTTTATTTGGTGGTAGATGGTATGAAATAGTTGACAGTTTTCCATTCTACACTAATACGCAGTCAATGAAGATGGGAGGTTCAAAGAAAATAGGTATTGAAAACCTTCCTTCACATATGCATAGGTTCAGTGGAAGAACATCTGTGGAAGGAAACCATTCACATTCAATAACAAAAAGAGGTTATACAAATCTTGCAGCGGGTTCGGATAGACAGGGAATGCATAGATATGATATTTCAACTGACCCAGTAGATTCAAGCACAGGTATTTTCTGTGGAACTGCAGGAAATCATACACATGTTGTAGCTGGTATTACAGACCCAGCAGGTAATGGAAAAGATTATATGCCTCCTTATATAACAATGCACGCTTGGATACGAGTTGGTTAAAATCTTTAACTTTACATAAATGAGCTTGAAAGAAGTATTCGAACAACATCCATGGAGGTCATTTAAGAAGTTCAATGAAGCAGCAAAGAGTTGGGGATTTACTAACAGAGCTGAAGTGAAAAAGTTCTTTGACAAAAATGTTGTACATCAAACAAAATAAACCCTTACGACTACTTTTTACCAATTTACTCCAACACTCCTGACGCATACCAATTTGACACTCTCATTCAAAGCAGAAAAGGAGGACATAAACCATTCCTCATCTTCATAAATGTTAACACTCGTAAAGCATATGCATATCCAATGAAAAATAAGGAACTCGTGAAGTGTTAAGAGTTTTACAAAAGTTTGTAGCAGAACATAGCCCAAGTACTTTAACATCAGACCAAGACAGTGCATACCTCAGCAATGAAATCACAGATTTTCTCATTAAGCATAACATAACTCACTACACTACTGAAGACCATAACCATAACATACTCGGCATCATAAACCGCTTCATAAGGACTCTCAGAGATTTAAATCAAGAGCGAGACTTTACCGAAGAAACAATGAAACATTTTCTCGAAATATATAATTCCTCAACACATTCTACAACAGGACATACACCAAATTCAATGACACAACAACAAGAAGAAAAGTATATACAAAAGAAACGAAGCCAAACACAAAATATCAGAAATTCAACACAATTTACCCTCATTCCTGGTACAAAAGTTCGTGTAGTTCTTGACGACAAACCGTTGACAAAGAAACGTTTAAGGTTAAGTCGAAATTATTATATAGTAGACTCTACGCAAGTAATGGATATCTTATAAAAGCTGCTGACGACTCCATAGCATTTTACCCTCGTCATAAATTAGTCGAAAGTAGTAATGGCAAACTTGCTGAAACCATTGACAAAGCAAAGCGAGGAGTGTTATTGAAATACTTGGCTATAACACAAACGATGACACTTATAAAGTAAGATATGAAGGAGGCGTTGAAGATGTTATACCATCTAAGAACTTGAGAGAGTCGAAGCCAACACATCTGGGACCATTAGAGCGGGAGTACTGGAAAGACAAAAATATGCCAGAAAGAATAAGAAAATTCTTCTAAACTTTTTCATTAGATGTAAATCAGACATGAACGAGAACAGTCATGATATCATTAATGGTACCATTTATTTTTGTCATAAATTTACACCAAAAATATAATTGAGGTGAAGAGGTGAGATCTCACCCGTTTTTTCACCTGTTTTTTCACCCTCGCCGCTTAGCGGCTCAGATTGCTTTAGCTTTCTCACGAATTTTCATGAATTTCCTTAAGACAGAAGAAATAAAGTAAATTTTTTATTTATTCCCGTGGAAGATAGAGCACTTTTATGACACTTTTTATTCACGACAAACAAGACAAACAAAGAAAATAAGAAAATACGGCGCTGTCGCGGTTCGAACCACAGACCCTGACCCCTCCATAACACCACCTTAGACCACTGTGCTACGTAGCCTGTCGACATAAGATTTTATAAATTGCATATTTGACGTAAATTTATTTCCATCTAGCTTCCCACCGCATAAGATATTCATACGTGTTTGTAAGACATTCATTAAACTTCTTTTCTATTGCATCTAATCTTGCGTTATTTTTTTCAATAACTTGCCTGTATTCTTCATCATCTCCAGCAGTGTTTGGGTCTTCACGTTTAAAATATTCATTGTTAACCAATTTTTTATCTACAAATTTTATTAGTGTTTGATTCACTTCGTTATGATAACGGTCATATTCTTTCAATACGTAAGTGAAGACAAAATGCGTCGTACCTTCAATCTTAAAGCTTAAAGAACTTTCAACACAGTTTTGAGGGTCTGTCAGTGCGTCAATGAGATAGTATTCGAAGTCAGTCAATAATCTTTTTAAAGTCATTTCATACAGGATAAAATTTAATGTTGTGAAGAAATAGTGTTTATCTCAGAAAAAATAACGTTAGAATTTTTTTTATTTATTTTTTTATCCTGTATATAAGAAACAGTAATGACAACATTAGAGAACACAACAACTGCTATCGTTCATGAAGCCATAAATGAAGAATACGAGTACATACAGTATAACAAACAATTGAGACTCATTCGTTCTGTCAAAGACGACATGTACCAAATGCAAAGTATTTTGACGGCTTGTTTTGCTCCAGATACTAAGCTTCCTAAAGACTGGTTTAGGAACCAAAGCACCATAGAACTATTAAGCGAAGCACAGCGAGACGTACTTTTTTCTGAAAACAGTGAAGAACAGCGAGTAGGTAAAAAATCCCAGTCGCCAAAACTCTATGAAAACCGTGAAAAATTGCCAAACGGTTTGAGAGGATATTATGTTCATAGACTTTTAGTAAATGCAGTTGCAATGTGGGCTTCACCACGTTATGCTTGGAATATTTACAAACTTCTTGACGAACTTCACAGACAAGAACGTGGAGAGATGGAAAAGAAACTTCAAGCAAAAGATGAAGTCATTGAATCCAAAGACAAAAGCATACAGAAAAGAATACCGCGTTCAGTACCAAAAGGAAAGGAAAAGAACTATAAGTATATGATTTATACTGAAGAGTTGGAGAATGAAGAAGATAAAGATATGGTTATGTTGCATTTAGTCAGAAGAAACAACAAAAGCTTTTATGACTTAGCTAAAATATATAAATCTGACAGAAACTGGTTCTATCGTGAAAACTTACCGATTTCAATGACTCCGAATGAACAAATAAAGGAAATTGTCAAAAATACTCTTCCTCAAACACACTATGACATCAAAGGTTGCACAATACTTACCTTCAAAGAAGACTTACCATTACTGAAGGAAAAAATAACAGAATATTTCGATAACTTCAAAGAGGAAGAATGAAGTCACGACAACATTAACGAAGAAGTCACGACAACATTAACGAAGAAGTCACGACAACATTAATGATGAAGTCACGACAACATTAATGATGAAGTCACGACAACATTAACGAAGAGAGAATGAGGTGAAAAAACAGGTGAAATCTCACCTCTTCACCAAAAATATATTTTTGGTTAAATAGCTTCAGGGTCAATTTCTTCAACCATTTCACTTCCTTCGTCAATGTCAATAGAAGCTTCTTCAACCTTTGGTAGGAGCTTCTGTATAACATCTTTGTTCGTTATTGTCTTCAGAGATGAAGGATAATATTTCACATTTGTTTCACCCTTCTTATATTCTTTCTGTTCGGAAAGATTCATAGCAATACTGAAGAAGTCAATGTTAGAGTTCTTTATGACAGTATAATGAGTATCTTTGACATTCACGAAGAAACCCTTTTGTTTCAAAACTACTGCTAACTCTTGTGAAGTATAACGTTTGCGGTCAATGACGATAGCTAATGGTCTGACATACTGACCGAACTTAGATTCTTTCACAAACTTCTTGTTAAAGATAACATTAACGTTTGCAGCACCATTGAACTCATTCTTGATGGCATTAGCGAGAGCATTGTATGAAAAGAACTTGCAATCTTGCATGTGTTTCATTAAAATAAAAATATTCAATTATTTTGAAAAATAACTTAAAAAAAAATCTAATCTAATTTTTTCAAAAAAATATTTTTTTATTTCCTACTAAAGATGTATCGGAAGTTGTCTAAGTTAGAACACTCGGAAATAAAACAACTTCTTACAGAAGCTAATATAGATGTTGCAAAGCATTACGCAACAAACAAAAAGGCACTCGCTGACATCCTCAATGACTATAATGGTGCAATAAGTTATGATAGAATTCATGAGTTCATAAAGCCGCAACGCGGCGAGGACGAAGTCCATGCAAGAGCATTTCCTTTAAATGACGTTGCTATTGACTTATATCATAGACGTTCAGTACCTCATGAAGTAGAGAAGAGAATGTTTGACATAAAAATGCAAAACGTTGGTGAAACAAGAAGAAGAGACGACACACTGAAACAACAGAGAAGAGAGATGTTTAAGAGCGCTATAGAACAAGTTCGCAAAGCTAACGATGTCATTCGTTCCATTGACGACAAACCAAAAAAAGGTGAGAGATGGTTAAAGAAAGATGAAGAGAATAGGAAGAGGAATGTTAAGACAGGCAATAGACTCATTGACTTTAACATTGAAGCTTTAGATGAACCAAACAGAGACTACTTACACAAACATTTCGGTAAGGTTTTCATGAGACTCTTAGAGAAGATTAAAATAAACTCCCAACAGAGATGGATGGTATGTTATAAACTTGGTGGAAAGTATGAATGTTCTACGTTAAACCTCAATAATATTGGAACACTACTACATCAGCTCTTGAAGGAGAACTTTATATCAGAGATAGAAGCAAATGCTGCAGGTATTGTTGAAATGCACTATGACTTCTTCTTGACAAACATAAAGAATCTTACTGAAATAAAGATGTATGATTTAACAGAATATGAAGGCTTAACGATGTCAGATGTAAAGAAAGGCAAACCAAAAAAGAGACCATATAGAGATGAAAGCACACTGACAAATGACCAGAAAGCCATTTTGGAAGCTCTTAAGCAAACAGGAAACCCAGCACTTATAGAAAGCTTTTGGAAAGATAATGGTGAAAAGAAGTTTTATAAGAAGAGAAGCGGTCAGTTCTGGAAGTATCTTTGCACATTACCTATAAATCTTGAACGCTACCAAATCTTCAATGAACTGAACAAAAGAACTGCAACACTTATGACAGAGGACAATTGTTTCGTTTATGCTTGCATTCAGGCTGGAGTAAATGAAGAAACTATTGACCACATGAGAGAAGTCATTCGTGTTAGAGACTTTCCTCAAAGTAAAGTACAAGAAATTTCTGACGCAACTGGTATAGCATTTAATGTTACCATTGGTTATTTCAATGACTCAAGACATAATGAAATAAAGAGATATATACCAAAAGAATGTGAAACTGTTCGAACTATTGACTTACTTCTTGTTGAAGACCACTACATGCTAAATGAAAGATTACCAATGACAACATATTTCATTCGCAACTATATAGAAATCTTGAAGGAGTGTGGTGGAATGAACATTGAGAAACAGATGAAGATTTATACAAAGAGAGAAGATAAATATGTAGTTCGTTATGATAGAACAACACCACTATGGGATGTTATGAAAACATTGTGGGAGTGCAAATATTTCGAACCTATTTCTTATGGAGAACTTTTCACATATACGACTGACTTATATAAACAGAACCTTGCACCATTTAAAGATTTGACATATGCTCCAAAGTATTGTGTACAACTGAAGAAGAAAGCAGAGTCAAAAGAAGTAAATAAAAATAAGTGCAAGTTCATTCCTGAGCACGTTTTCTTTGCTGACTTTGAGTGCAGTACCGATGGCTTTCATAAAGCTTTTAACATATGTTACGACAGTGAAGATGGTTCAGTGAGTGAAAGCATTTGGGGTCAGAATTGTGCAACAGAATTTTTGGAACGACTTCCTGACAAGAGTTTAGTATATTTTCACAACCTCAGCTATGACATAAACTTCATCTTAAGACACATGACAGAAGTGAAAGGAACTCCCATCATTAAAGGTTCACGAACAATGCAAATAACTGGCTTATATAAAGGAAGGGCAATTATTATAAAAGACTCTTACAGTGTTATAAATAAGAAGCTTAAACTATTTCCTGCTATGTTTAACTTACAAACAGGACCGAAAGAAGTATTTCCATACAACTACTACAGCAGTGTTTTGTTAGCAAATGACAACAGAACTGGTGTCATTTCTGAAGCATGTAAGTTTATCAGGGATGCAGATACATTCATGAAAAACATAGATTCCATCAAAGGTTGCAGAATAGATGAAAACCACTTCGACTTAGAAAAATATAGCACGTTTTACTGCAAACAAGATGTAAGAATTTTAAGAGAAGGTTTTGTAAAGTTCCGCAATGACATATTGAAAGAATTTGATTTAAACGTTTATGACTACGTTAGTATTTGTTCAATTGCTAACAAATTATTTGAGAACAGAGTGTACTTCCCGAATGGAAATTTATATGACCTCTCAAATAAACCAAGAGAATTTATTTCGAGATGCATTCAAGGTGGAAGATGTATGCTGTCAGATAACATGAAACAAAAGAGCGAAAAGAAACTCATTGCTGACTTCGACGCTGTTTCATTATATCCATCCGCTATAGCAAGATTGTATACTTTAGAAGGAATTCCAAAAGTATTGAAGGATGAGATGTTAAGCACAGAGTATCTCATGAGACATTTATTCGATGACGACCAAAAGGAACCCATTGATGAAAAGTTTATGTCTGGTTTCTTTGTTCTCATTAAGATAACAGAGATTGGAATACATAGACACTTTCCTTTAATAGTTTGTGACCCTGAACTAAATCCAGAACTTAACGTTCCCAGAAGTCCAAACACTTGCTGTTTAATGTATGTTGACCATATAACATTACAAGACCTCATAAAATATCAAGGTGTCAAATGTGAAGTGTTGCAAGGATACTATTACGATGGAAACAGAGATATTAGAATAAGAGATGAAGTAAAGAAGTTGTTTGAGTTAAGGTTAAAGTATAAGAAAGAAGGAAATCCTTTGCAAGAAAATATAAAGCTCATTCTGAACAGTATTTATGGCAAAACTATTCTATCTCCTATTGAGTCAAAAATAACCATAGTAAATGACAGAGATGCTATAAGATATGCCATCAGAAACTACAACCATATAGTGAAGTTCGAAGGTTTGGATGGTTCAGATAAAACTATTTTCAAGCTAACGAAAAGCATTTGCAGACACTTTAACTTCTGTCCACTTGGTGTTAACATTCTGTCTATGTCGAAGAGAATAATGTGTGAAGTATTCTGTACTGCTGAGGACATGGGCTTGTATATAGCCTATCAGGATACAGATTCGATGCACATTTACAATGAAGACATACCACGTTTAGCTCATGAATTTAAGAAGAGATACGGTAGAGAACTTATTGGTAAAACATTAGGTCAATTTCATAGCGACTTCGCAGAAATAACACCTGGAAAACAAAGTTTAGCATACAAGTCAATATTTTGTGGAAAGAAGACTTACATAGACTTACTCACGAACGATTTAAATGAAGTTGCATTTCACTGCAGAATGAAAGGCGTGAAGCAAGATGTTATTGCTTTAACCGCTAATGAAATGTTTCCTGACTCTGTTCAGTGTTTCTATGATGAAGATAAAGGTTTAATGGTTCCGCAAGGAAAATTTGACAAAGACTCTGAGTTCAGTGTTATGAAGTTATATAAAGCACTTTATGACGGTCAAGAGATTGCATTCGACTTATGTAAGTCGTGTCAACCTTGCTTTGCTGAAAAGTTTAACTTTTCTATTCAGACTAAGACTTCATTCATAAGAAAGCTTAAGTTCTGAGGTCATGAATGAGAAAAATAAGCCGCTTAGCGGCAAGGGCGAAGCCCATGAGGTCATTTATTTTTGTCAGCAGTGAGACCATTCATGATAAAAATAAGCCGCTAGCGGCAAGGGTGAAGCCCATGTGGTCATTTACAATACTGCGATGGTAGAGTTTAAGAGTTGTGCTTCAATGTAGAGACAGTCCTTATGGTCTGGAGGTAAGAACACTGGGCAGTTATGGTCATGAGTGGAGAACATGTCTATCCAAAACTCACGATTGAAGCCAGTTAATTTATAGTATTTAGGATTTGGCAGTGGTGAAGTTCTTGTATGACCAATGAACTCATTTTCAACTCCCTTACTTAAGTTTGAATATAATATAGCTTGCTTTCTATCCCAAATGCCAGGTGTTACAATCTTTGAAAATTCATTTTTCCTCGGAAGCATTGCATCATAATTGAAAACATTCTTGAAATCATCACTTGGTTCAGAGATTTGAAATCTTATACGTAATGGATTTTCTTTCTTTTTAGCGACTTCATTGAATGGTGAGAATACAACAAACTGACAGTCATGTGTTCCATCTTCATTTTCATTAAATTCATAATGAAAGTCTATAAGTTGTGGCTGACTACCTTCTTCTTTCAGTTGTGCAAGAAACTCACGTAAAGGTTGTAAAGTTTGTACTTCAATGTTAAACTTTTTCTCGAACATTTCATTAAATGAAATCATACATTGCAACAATGTTGTATCGTCTTTAAAGTATTTGTATATGTGAATGTTTTGGGCGCTTAAAGACTGTTCGTCATTTTCTATCTCGACTTGAAGTATAAAGTCAACTTTCCTAAATGCACGTGTTATATACATAGATGTTATGCCAATGTACTTCTCTTCATTTATGTTCACAATCCAGTCTGTTGGAAACTTAAACGTTACTCTGTTCCCCTTTATTTTGACGTCAGGGTTTTCACTACTGAACGCAACAGATAAAGGTATTTGTCTATACATTTAGTTTGGATAAAAATAAACCATTTACTCTTTCTTCACTTCAGCTTCTTTAGCTTTTGCTTCAGCTTCTTCTCTAGCTTTTTTCGCCAGTAGTCTTGGGTTCTTTTGTCTTCCAGCAGCTAATGCAGCAAGTTGTTTTTCACTAAGTTTTCTCTTTGGTCTCTCTGGCTTTTGTTCTTGTTTTTGTTCCTTCAGTTCGGATAAAATTTGCTCGCGAATTTCTTTCTTCAATGCTTCAACATCTATGACCCCTTGGGTCTTGTCCGTAGGGCTTGTCTGAGTCATTTGACTGCAGATAAAAAACAAAATTAAAACTTTAACCGATGTAAAATGAGCTTGTCAAAATCAGAGCGAGAGTCTATTATATTAAATGACGCAAGAGGAATACAACATCCTTTCTATTACGTAAGTCAGAGTAAAGATGGTAAAATATATGTAAGAAAAAGAAAGGTTCCATTAGCGAATGCAGAAAGCGACAACATTAAGGTGCATGGCAAGGGTGAAGTCCACGAAGCCCATATAAAACCTTCTGTTCAAACTGAGTCAAAGAACCAGAAGAAAAGAAGCCAGATGTACTTTCAATAACGAACCAAGAGCTTATTGCAAAGTTCGTGAATTTCATTGAAAAACAAACCGAGTCAAAGAACCCTGACCCGCCAGTGAAAGAAGTCGAGACAAAAGAGAATGTACAGTTCATTGAAAATGTCAAGAAACAACTTCCACCACGAATGCCAAGAAGAAGAGTGAGAATAATGAAGTAAATAGATATTTTTATCTGAAGTAAATACATGCAGAACGAACAGCTAAACGAATTTACTCCAGCAGAGCATATTCATCAGATTCGCTCATATTTCGATATCATAGACAATGCAGTTCAAATTGGTGACACTAATAGAAAATATTCTGACGCAAAGATTCCATCACAACCTGGAACTGCTAAAGATAACACATGGGTAACATTCAATCTCTCACCTCCTGGTGAAAATATGTTGGACCTTTACAATACATTCATTACGTATAAAATGGAAGGTCAATTTATTGTAGATAAAGAAATTGGTTCAGGTTCCAATAAAACAAACCCACCAGGATTTTGGATTGGTTTCGATGACGCTTTCTATGCAGTTGCTGGATATCAAATCCTTGCAAATGGTCGTATCGTATATTCTCAAGACAACGCAAGAGAAGAAGCATATATAACTTCAAACTCACAAACTACCGAACAAATAAAGAAAGTAGATGTTTTCTCAAAGACTCGACATGAAGATGTATGGAGTCATTCGGGAACATGCAGAACAGGACAAATTGTTAGTGGTCCAATTACAGCAGGAAAATCATTTGATTTTAAGCTTCGTTTAAGAATTCCTGTTAGAAGATTCCTTCCATTAGAAGCTATTCGATTTATTCCAGCTTTTGCAGGAAACAGCTTAAAGTAAAGTTCAGTAGCGACGCCTTACAATGCACATCTATATCTGTAAATGATATCATTGCTTTCAATCCAACTCTTAAAGTTGCATTTGCTTCAGATTCAAATCCACCGACAAATAAATTTGTTCCATGGAATGAACCATTCACTATGATAACGAAGGCAGTAGAAGCTAGTGGAACAGTTACTATTACAACTGTAAACCAGCAACTATTTCGAACAAAGATGGATTTTAATGAATGTTTCATTCATCCAAAGTCATTCTCTTTAGACCCTAACATTTATACAGAACTTGTAGAACATTATACAAACGAGGCTTTATGTTTTCCTGTTAAAGTTATGGATTGGATTCCTATGGACGGTTCATTCTCAAAGAATACAGATAGTTCAAGTGCAACATTTACAGCAGCTTATACGCCTATTAATGTTAAAAGTATTTGGGCACTATTTAGAAAGAAAGACAACTATTATGTTAATTTTGAGAACCCTAAGTTTAAATATCTTCAGCTTTCCATGGGAGCTTATGGAAATATGCCTGCAGAACCTGAAAAATCATATGGACCTGTATTTTATGAAATGGTTGCGAACGCTTGCAATACAAACAATGATATGATATTTAATGAAGATGTTATGAGGTCATTGGTGGATGATGGTAGTGTGGAACATAAATGGGATAGCTATGACAACACACATTTCTTATGTGGTTTTCCAACAGAAGTGGACTTTTGCTTCCAGCAAGGTCAAACATCTACTGCTCCAATAACATACAAATTGTCTGTTAAAGGACCTATTGAACTAGCAACTGAAAATGTACCAAAGCCACTTATTGGATTTATGAGGGATTGTTGCTTTGCCATTCAGGTGCGTGCTAATGGCATCCCATAATAAGATTAGATGACTATAACTTAGCTACGGACGACAGTGAGGAATAAAGGATGAACGTTTATTTTTAAAGCTTATAAATGAGTTCTTCATCAAGCTCTCGTGAACCTTCACCATCTATGAAACAAACTTTACCAAACAATTATGGAGCACCTATTGAATATTTCTTACGAGCTGCACAATGGCAAAGAGCAGTCTCACCAAGGTTAGGTGTTCCACCAGCTCCTGTCAAAAATAGCATTTGGTCAAGTCCTTATATAAGATATGGTCTCCCACTAGGTTTGCTAGCTACAGCAGGAGCAGTTATGATGTTGAAAAGAAATAAAGCAAATGTTGTAAATAATACTGAAGTAGCTGAAGTTAAACAAACTCCGACACCATCGCCAAAACCAACGCCTTCACAAACAACACCTTCAATGACTCCTGAACCTATGAAAGTACAAACTCCTGTTCAAAAGTCAACTCCAAAACCGACTCCAACATTTAAACCAGAACCTACTCCTCAAATAAATCGTAAAACTCCTGCGTTTCCTTACTGAAAAAATAATGTTAGTTTTATTTTATTTGAACATTTTATTTAGAGTAAAATGACGACTAAAGTCACTGAAGCAATGAAACAAAAGTTTTTGGTAGAATACATTAAATCAGGAACTATTCCAGAAGGTTTTTACATTCATACTATGAAGGATGGTAGAGTTCAGTTTAGAAAGATAAAGCAACCATTAGATAAAGAAGGAATTTTGAGAAAGATTAAACTTCATGAGGACAACATTGCTAAACTTAGGAAGAAGTTAGAAGAGTTGGAGAAAGGAAGAGAGTTATAAAGCAATGAATTCAACAGGGTAGAAATGAGGGTAGAAATGAGGTTAGATCTAACCATCTACCCTAAATTTATTTTTGTGCTATGTTTTCATACGTGTGAGGGTGGTGATATCATTAATTTTTTATTTACTGAAAATTTTTATTTGGATGTAAATGACAGAACAAAAGCAACTCATTCGAATTCCACAGTATAACAAACATACATTTAAACATTTATTCTTCCTTCCTGAGCATAACATGTTCTTTCAAATACATCCGAGACCAGTTGACTTTTCATTGACTGTGTATAAAGATAGAAATAGTTATATCATTAAACCATACGATGACGAAGGTAAGTTATGTAAATTGTACGTTAAGAAGTTAGAGAAAGTTTATGGCTTCAAGTATGACTACAATAGGGTTAACACTGATGATGAAGATATTGAGGAAAATTTATGAGAACATTAGTGAAGTCGTTAGTGAGAACGATAGTGAGAACGTTTATTTTTACATTAGTGAGTTCGTTAGTGAAGTCATTTATGTGTCAGATGGTTTTGTAAATATTTAAGGTTGAGTTGGTGTTATGGTTGTGTGAACGTTAGTGAGAACGTTAGTGAGAACGTTAGTGAGAACGTTAGTGAGAACGTTTATTTTTTCATGCACGTGCATTGTGTCGCGGGGAGTTGCCATGGGCAATGACCTGCGCACAATATATAACGTACAGAGAGGTGAGATGAGGTGGTTTATGTGATAAATATTTAAGGTTAAGTTAGTGTTGTCGTTTGTGTTGTAAAATATATGTTAATGGTTTTGTAAATTGTCAAATTCACATATAATGAGTAAGGTGGAACGCAGTGCCACCATACCCAAGATAACCATACTAACTGTCTTGTCGTTGAAAACTTCAACTGTCTTATGAGAAGCTGAGAACTTTGTAAAATCTTTTGAGATATTTTTTGATACATGACCTGGATCGAATCTTTCAAGATGAGAGACGCCAAATTCTTTAAAGACAGAGACACTTTTGTTATCTCGGTCTTTAATAATCTCTTTAACATCTTTCAAGATATTGTATTTCTTTAATTGCTTCAAGATGATTCGAGTTCCAGCACTTTCCATATTGTTGGAAGCTCCGGAATACTGAGCATGCTGTCTGTTTCCACCAATATGGTTGATGTTCACGCATGCAAGAACTCTTTTTGTGACAGCATCGAGCGCAGTTACTGTACAACTTGGCGAGTTTCGCCTGTGCGTCCATCTTGCATCAATGGATAAGTAACCACTGAAGGACTTTCTCGACAGCATTAGGGAAATACTTTTAAGTCTTCTAATCTTATCGTCACAAAATCTCTGTTGTCTCATGACACCACTCTTCACAGGGGGCTTAGTTCCACAAAGAGAAAGAAAGCGAGCACCTTTTGTATATGGCATTCCGGTCATTATGCAAGCACCAAGCATCTGTCGCGCCGAGAGTCGACGACGTTCGTGGAGTAAAATGTTATGCATTGCCTTTGTTTTCCGTTTTGGGTGAACAATATGGCCCATACAACAAAAAAAAATGAAATCCCGCCAAAAGTGAAAATTGAATAAAAAGTAATAATTAATAAATATATACTATATCATTAGATGAATATTTTGGAATAACATTTTAAAATCGAGGTTTTTCAATGGATAACGGTTCAATCAAAAATTTGACCCCATTTTAGAATCTACATTAAAAATGGAACATTTCTGTCGTTTCAAAATTCCAAAATAACGTTTCTATTCCTCTCAAAAGTAAAAATAAACTTTATTGGGGAAAAAATATTTTTATTTTCCAAAAAAAAATGAAAACCTTAAATGCAAATCTAATTTTGATGCTTTTGTTTGTGATTTTTTGGATTTCGAAAAAAATTTGAAAATTCAGACAAGTTACCATTAACACTAATACGTTTCAGCGAGTCGGTCCCATCAGAGAAATTTTCATAAATCGGCGATATAATTTATTATTTCAGCAAAATATTCTCAGATCCAACTAGAATAAGGTCAAATTATACAAATTTAGCAAAGGCTAGTTATCCTACCTATTCAATTAACTTTAATTTTAAATAATTCAAGACAATTCTCAAAATTACCTTAATAATCGCGTTCTCTTCGCAAAATGACGATTCATCATTCACTACCAGCATAACTGAGGGCTTGTGCTCACAGAATAATACAGATAATTTACTTATTAATGCAAAATTTAGTACCAAAAGGTAATCATAGAAGATACAAAAAAAGTTTCTTTATTTTGATTGCTGATTTTATTTCTTCTAAAATTTACCAAATCTAAAAAATCCAAAATTGAATGCTATTGAATTTCATGTTTATGTAACATATACTATTTATTATATAAGGAATAAAAATTTTATAGTTTTAATCAAAAATAAAGGTGTACTAAATGCATACAAAACAAGGTATTTTTTACTCATCCAAAATATGTTAACAGTGCTATTTATATAATCAATATCCGAATTTCGAAATCATTTTGATGAAATCTTTATTTTAAAATTGAGTTGACTGTTAAAATCACCCGAGAAGAGGGATTATCTCAATGAAAAGTACATAAAATAGCAAACGCACAAGATGGCACTATGCAGCTTTATATTGTTATACAGGATGAACATATAAAATGTTTGGAAAACACTTACTTCGTTCTACAAATGTGTATCTCTTTATATCAAAGATTCTTCTCAAATTATTGAGAGACTTCTCTCAAAAAAAGGAAAATTTGATAACTAAAAAAAATTATGGCATAACCTCTCGTTTTGCATAGATATATATTTACATGGTCACAGAGCTTATTTTCATTGTCAAAACTTAAAAATTTTTAGTGGACTATACCCTTAACATTTTTATGGGTAAACTATTCATATTGAAATTTTGAAAGAAAGTTTGGCCAAAGCATCTCATTCAATTTTCGAAATATTATTTTCGATGTCTTCTCCAATTAACAACTCCAACTATGCCAAGATGACAAACACCAATGTTGTCTACGTTAGAATCGACAAATTCAACAGCGGATCTTTCCTTATCAAAGATAGAAATACTGTTATTGGAACAGTTGGTCCTAGAGGTTCTTTCAGAGATTTCCCAAAGGAATTCTCAGGTGCAAACAAGAAACCAAGTTTATCATGGGGTTTCAAGTACATAAATGCTAACAATGCCACATTTGTTATCGCATTTTACAAGAAGCGTAAATTCTTCCCAGATGATCATATTGGTGAAATAGAACTTAAGGTCTCTGACTTCACACCAAATAAAGTCATCCAAAGAGAATACCCACTTAGAGCTTACACTCACAGAGATATTCCAGCTAAAGTTAAAATTACTGTCCATGTAGACGAACTTGGAGCTCCAGCCTTCAAGGAAACAAAGATAGCTCAATCTAGACCGTTAGATTATGCTTCATTAACTACTTTCTCTCACTAATATCTTTTATTTGTTTGAATATAAATACTACCTTTGTTAGAATTCTAATTCTAATCGCGATTTTGATTTGGCAATGAAATAGTTCAATAAACTTTCAAAATTCTTTATCTTATTTTTTACGTCATTCAATTATAAATGTTAATGTTTTATGAAATGACATCTGCTCATTCTCAACGATTTTTAACAATTCAATGAATAATCAGATTGAATAGTTTACGAATGGTCATTTTATTCAATTGTTAGCTACCAATATTTTTTTGTGTTCTTTGGCCTATTGGCACTAATTATTACTATATTTATATTTCTCAAATGATTTTAGGGATCGATATATATTTATTTTGAATATACATTGTTACAACGATCAAAATAATTTTTGTTTCTTCATTTCAAATATATTTTATGATTTCATTAGAATGAAAAAAGACTTGAAACAATAATTTTCATAATCATAGCTCTCATACTAATGGAATGAATAATAAAGTATATTAATTAATGGTAATAGATTAATATAATGATAGTATATTATCTTGCATATCTCTATATTTTAGTTTTAGAAGTAGTATTTCATTATATTACAAACATTATATAATCGAACGCAAAACTCGTTCGAGACAAAGAACAATGCTCCTAGGAGAGCATCCCATGTGAACAAAATTCTGTGATCTCTAAAATTCCTTATTTTCAAGGACAAAGAATTTCATTCATCAAATCCTTTTTATAAATCTAGAGATTTCTTCTAAAAAAAATTTAGTCAGATTTGAAAAATAGAAATATAATGTTTATCAATTATCGAATACAAATATAAAATATAAAATATAAAAATATTAAAGTAGATTAAAATCTGAAAGCAATTTCTTGTTTGAAATGTTCTCTGCAGAATTTAATCAATACTTTCGCTGCAATAGTCTGATCAAAGTTCTTGACTGGTTCTTGTGCAGGAACGTCGAATGATGAGTTTTCAACTCTTTCCATTCTGTTATCTGTGCGCAGGAATTTAAGTTGTTTGTCAATGTCATTGTTGAACTTTTCTCCAACAATCATGTGTTGTGAATTAGATTTAGGAATGGAACCGCGCTGGAATGGATTGAAGATAGGCTCTTCAATGATCTTCTTGGAGACTTTCTTCTTCTTTTTCTCAGGGGAAAGAGGGTTAAAGTCTCTTCGCTTTCTAGATTTAAGTTCGTCTTCTGAATCATCATCAGCATCAACTGGTCCTGAAACAGATTTAGGAATTGGAGGAGGTCTCTTCATTGGTGAACCAATTGGAAACTCTGGTGAGCCAATGTTATCTGTTCCGAATGGATTGAACATCAATGCATCCTTAGGATCTTCGTGTTTAGTTTCAACTTGGTTGCCAAATGGATTGAAATCTGTTTGTATTGTTCCTGAATATTTGTCTTCGTTTAAGGAATTGAATCCTGCTGGACCAACTGATTTAGTGCGCTTCTTTAATGTCGGAACCTTCTTTGGAGAAACACGATTTGCTGTTGTTTGTGTTGTAGGCATAACAGATTTAACATACTTGGCAAATTCAGCGGGAGTGAAATCGGCTGGAGGCTGAAGATTTGCAAGATTGTCGTGAGATCTGTTCTTTGGAATTGAGTCCATTTGACCTGATGAATAAACTGGATTGGACTGTGTTTGGTTGGAGGAATAAACTGGATTTGATTGTGTATGCAGAGGAACTCCTGAAGAAACAGAACTTTCTGAAATTTCTAATTCAACACTTCGAGTTGCAATTGCATTAGATTCGTATTCTTCATCATCTTTGATGTGAATTGTAGCTGGTCGTGGATTGATGTGTGATGCATTCTCTGTCAATGGATCAAATGCATCTGTTTCGATGTCTTCTGCAACTTCAATTGAAACTGCTTTTTCATGTGGTTCGAATTCTGGATCAATGACTTCAACAATTTCTTCTTTTTGTTTATGTTCTTTATTTGTTTCTTCTTTGACTGTTTCTTGTGTAGAAGCAGCAGCAAATGGATTGAATGAAATTTCTTGTTTTTGTTCTTCTTTAACTGGTTCTTGTTGAGTTTGTTGAGTTTGTTCTTGTGTAGAAGCAGCAGCAAATGGATTAAATGAAATTTCAGTCCTTGGTTGTTCTGGAACTGATTTTTGTTCTTCTTTGACTGGTTCTTGTTGTTGTTGAACTTGTTCTGTAAATGGATTATAAGATAAAGCATCTTTATGTTCTTCAGGAGCAGGGACAGAAACAGTTTGTTCTTGTTGTTGAGGAACTGATTCAACAACTGGAGTTTCTTGAACATGTTGTTCTGCAGCAAATGGATTGAATGAAAGAGCATCTTTGTGTTCTTCTTCTTTGTTTTGTTCTGGTTGTTGTTGTTGAGTAAATGCTGCTGGAGTTGATGTTTCCTCTTGTTGAATTTGTTCTTGTTTCTGTTCTTGTGTAGAAGCAAATGGATTAAATGAAATTTCTGTAGTTACATTTACATTGACTGGTTCTTGTTGAACTGGAGTTGTTTCTTGTACAGGTTCTGGTTGTTGTTGAGTTTGTTCTTGAGAAGCAAATGGATTGAATGAAAGAGCATCTTTGTGTTCTTCTTGAGGAGCTTGTTCAACAGATTCAACTTTTTCTTCTTTAATTGGTTCTGTCTGTTGTTGAGGTGGAATTGTGAAACTGACTGGAGTTTCAAGAGAAATCGAAAACTTTGGTGTTTCTTTAACTGGCTCTGGTTGTTGTGGAATTTCTGCTGCAAACGGATTATATGACAATGCATCTTTATGTTCTTCTTCTTGGATCGGTTCTGGTTGTTGTTGTTGTGAAAATGCTGCTGGAACTTCTTGTTGTGTCTGATTTTGTTCAACTGGAACTTGTTCTTGTGGTTCTGCTGCAAATGGATTATATGAAATTTCTGTTTTAACTTCAACTTGAACTGGAGATTGTTCAATTGGTTGTTGAACTGGAACTTGTTCAACAACTTGTGTTTCTTGTACTTGATGTTCAGCTGCAAATGGATTATATGAAAGAGCATCTTTATGTTCTTCTTCTTGAACTGCTTGTTGTTGTTGAACAAATGCAGATGGAACTGTGACTTGAGGTTCTGGTTGTTGTTGCTGCTGTTCTTGTGTTGATGTAGAAAATGGATTGAATGAAATAGAAACATTTGGTTGTTCTTCAGCAATATTTTCTTCTGTTGGAATTTCAACTGATCGTTCTTGAACAATTTCTGTTTCTTCCTGCATTGGTTCTTCTTGTTCTTGTTGCTGTTGAACTGTTTCTGCAAATGGATTGTATGACAATGCATCTTTATGTTCTTCTTGTTGTTGAACTGTTTCTTGTTTTTGTTCTGAAGCAAATGGATTGAATAAAATCTCTGTTTTTACTTCTGTTTGAACTGATTGTTGTTCTTGAACAGGTTGAGATGGAGCAGATTCAGTAAATGGATTATAAGATAATACATCCTTTGGTTCTTCTTTAACTGGTTCTTGTTGTACAGGAGTTGTTTGCTGTTGTGAAAATGCTGCTGGAACAGAAACTTCAACTGGTTCTGGTTGTGGTGCAGCTGTTCCTGCAAATGGATTAAATGAAAGAATATCTGGATTTGGAAGTTCTTGTTTCTCTTGCTTTTGTTCGTTGGTTTGATTATACATAGAATTATTTGTTTGTTGTTCTTGGACACGTTTTGTTGGTTTAGTTTCATTCACAAATGGATTGAACGAAATTGTTTCTTGTTTCGGTGTTTGATCATCTTCCTTCTTCGGCTGATCTTTAAATGGTGTGAATCCAAGTTGTTGCTTTGGTTCTTCCTTATCTTCATATTCACTAAATGGATTGTTAAACAATGTTTGTGATTTCGAAACATTACTCTGAACAACTTCTTGATCAACTTTTTGTTGTTCTTCAATTGGTTGTTGTTCTTCAACTTTTTGTTTTTGAACATTTGGTTTTTCTTCTTCTATCTTTGGTAATTCTTCAATTTTAGGTAATTCTTGGGATGGAAATTCGTGAGTAACGATATTGTCGCTGATTTCGACAACTAAAGGTTCTGACATCATTATTCCTGAAGATGAAGAAAGAGAAGATTGATGTTGTGGATTAATGATTGCATCAACACTGCCTGCACTTGATGATGAAGCAGGAGCATCCAAAAGAATGTCTGCACTCTGTTGTGCAGTTAAAATAATTGGAGGTTCTGCTTCAACTTCGATTTCTCTTGTCTTAACTCCATCAAATGATGCAACTGAATTTGATTTCTCGACATCAAGAAATTCTTTCGAAACACATGAACTTCCAATTGGATACATAGGAACTGTAGAACTTCCGCCTTCCATTAAATCAAGTAAGCTTCCTGCAGATGATTTAGCCATTTCTTTCTGCGGTCCATTGAATGGATCCATCAATGAGTCATCTGATAACTTCGGTTCTGGTGTACTATTGAATGGATCATACAACTCTTTAGCGAAAGGATTATACAACTGTTCTTTCTGCGGCTGCTGAATCTCAACTTTCTTTTCTTCACGAACTTCATCAACTTTCTTTTCTTCAATTTGTTTTTCTTCAACAGGTAAAGTTTCTCTAAATGGATTATTTGATAAAGCATCAGTTTTCTCTTCATGAACTTGTTCAATTTGTTTTTCTTCAACTTGTAAAGTTTCTTTAAATGGATTATTTGATAAAACATCAACTTTCTTTTCTTCAATTTGTTTTTCTTCAACAGGTAAAGTTTCTCTAAATGGATTATTTGATAAAGCATCAGTTTTCTCTTCATGAACTTGTTCAATTTGTTTTTCTTCAACATGTATTTTTAAATGGATTTATAAATAATCAATTCTTTCGTGAACTTGTTTTTCTTCTACAGGTAATGTTTCTTTGAATGGATTATTAGATAAAGCATCAGTTTTCTCTTCGTGAATTTGTGATTCTTCTTGTTTAATTTCAATATTTAATGATTCTTTGAATGGATTATTGAGTAATGCATCATGATGTTCTTCTTCTTTTGGTTTTTCTTCAACATGATTTTCATTATTTTCAATTGTTTCTTTAAATGGATTATTAAGTAAAGCATCTTCTTGTTTAAGTAATGTATCATCATGAATTTCTTCTTCTTTTGGTTTTTGTTCTTCTTGTTTTGTAACTTCATTTTCTTGTTGTTGAGAAGGAGGAACTATATTGATTTCTTCACTGTTCCTTCTTGGACGACTTGGATCTTCTAAAGGAATACCTTCCATGTCAGAAGATGTTGAGTCATCTTCATAAATGTCATGACTTCGAAGTGCTCGCTCCAAATTTGAATTTTCACTTGATTTTTCTGTGGATAATGGTTCTGTCGATGCTTCACTGATTCCTGGTTTGTTTTGTGGAACAGAAATAGGCTGTGTAACAACAGTTTGTGTTGAAACAGGTGCTGGAGAGTTGGAAAACGCAGCAGGAGTTGATACATAATTTGATATTTCCTTCTTCGGTTGTTGTTGAGCTGGTTTAGGTGCAACAGGAGCTGCTTGTCTTTGTTGTGGCTGTTGAACTGGTTTGTTTTGAGGAACAGCTGGTTTTTGTTGAAGATTTTGTTGTTGAACAGGTTTTGGAGCTGGTCGAGGTGTACCATTAACATTCATCTGTTGTTGGTTAACACCAGCTGGCTTTGAAACATTTGGAGATTTGAGAGGATCAAATTGGTCGAATTGATGTTTCGGATTTGTCTTCGCAGATGAAGGAGCCGTCTTCTGCTGTGGACTCTGATCTGCAGGAGAGGTAGTTGCGAAGTTGTTCTGGCCAATTGGACTCATTGGAGGTACTCCAAAGATTTCAAACGTCGTAAATTCATCGTTGGATCGCTTCTGTGGGGGTGTATTAAGACTGAGATTCGATCTTTGGCCCGAAATTGACGATGGAGAACCGTTGAAAACCTCAAATTTTCTTGGCTCTTGTTTTTGAGCGGATTGGCCTGTAGGTGTTGCATTTCCATAAGGTTTGTATTGCTGACCATTGTCGAAAGACCTGTTTTGAGAAGGAGTCATGAATGGATCGACAGATTTACTTGGAGTTTGGTTTGTATTCGTAGCAAAAACATCGAGAACTTGTTTGTTCTGGGCAATTTTAGGTGTATTTTGGCTTGAATTAGTAGGTGTCAAATCTCCTAATAAATCATTCGTTTGTTTTGCATTTCCTTGGTACTGGTTCATGTAAGGAGCCATATAAGGATTAACTGTAACTTCATTTGTGAGTTTTGACGAATGTTGTTGTTTATATTCAATTTTTTGTGCAGAATTTTGAGGAGAAATTTGAACATTTGGCGATTGTGTTGGTTGTAATTTGGATTCTGAAGGAGGATGAGCTGCAGGAGACTGTCGAATTTCATTCTTTTGCATCGTAGGCGTAGATGTTGGAGTTGAAACTCCAGATGGTTTATCTGGCTGTGTTTGTTGTTTTTCTGGTGCTGAACGCTCAATTTTTGAAGAAGATAATGGAATTGGTGCTGTTCCTGAAACGCTTGAAGATTTTTGTGGGTTTGCGGCAGTGTTTACGAATGGAGTACTCGGTTGCTTTGATTTGTATTTGCTTAAATCAGCTGGTTGTCCAGGTTCGCGTACACCAGGCGTAGATGCGCCAGATTTTGCGTCTTCTTTGCCTTTTGTATGCTCATGATGGAAAAATTCAGTTATTTTCGATGTGAGTTTTTGAATTGGTGGTGTATTAGCAGTTTTTGGTCCTTCAGCCGCGTGTGGTGGATTTGGTTTCTTTCCATTTGGTGTTCGGAAAGCTTCAGAGTATTGCCCTTTCTCTGTTGGGCTTTGACCTTCACGATAGCGCTCTTGAAGGACAAAAGGATCAAAATTCATGCTATATTTTAAAAATCTTATCATATCACATGTCAGAAATTATAAATATTATATTGTTATTAAATCAGATGTTTGTAGTTATATTTTTTATCGGCTGATTTTTAAAATTTTCTCTATCGTTAATTTTTCATTTATTTTATTGGCGCTTCCAGCCGATAATTGTAAAAAATCCCTTACATCATCGAGTAGGGGTAATTTTAGCTAAAAGTGACACACCTGTAAAAATGACACACCCGTGAAGGGTGTGATTACCGATCGGTAATTTCGACAGTTTAGAATTTAAAATTTTTTATGGGACTGTTGCGAGTTTCATAAAGAATTTAAGGAATATAAGCAAAGATTTGAATCAAAATCTTAGACCTAAGCCGATCGCTTCGCTCGCGGCTTCCGCGAATTACAGATCAGCAAAGATTTGAATCAAAATCTTCGAACTAAGCCGATCGCTTCGCTCGCGGCTTTCTTTATTATTTTAAATTTGCATATTTCCATCAAAAGTTCATAAGGTATAAAATTTCGTTTATATTATTGCAAAATAAAATCTTCATTATCAAAATAATATTAAATGATAATATAATAAAAAAAAAAAAAAAAAAAAAAAAAAAAAGGTAGTGGGGCTTCCAGGCACTTCGTGCCTTCTAGCCCTGAAGATGTTTAGTATAAATGAAGTTCTTATATACGGGTCTTCCAGGAGCTTTTCACAAATTATATATGTTTTCATGTTTTGTCAAGATTTCATCGTAAAGACTTTGTCAAGATTTCATCGTAAAGACTTTGTCAAGATTTCATCGTAAAGACTTTGTCAAGATTTCATCGTAAAGACTTTGTCAAAACTTCATCGTAAAGACTTTGTCAAAACTTCATCGTAAAATCAGACAAAAATAATGTTTAGGGTAGAAGGTTAGATATAACCTCTTTTCTAACCTCTTTTCTACCCTCTTGAATTTGTCAAGATTTCTTCGTAAATGTTTTGTCAAGACTTCTTCGTAAATTTTTGTCAAGACTTCTTCGTAAATGTTTTGTCAAGACTTCTTCGTAAATGTTTTGTCAAGACTTCTTCGTAAAATCAGACAAAAATAATGTTTAGCGGGTAGAAGGTAGAATATAACCTCTTTTCTAAACCTCTTTTCTACCCTCTTGAATTTTCATGAATTTCCTTAAGATAGAAAAATAAAGTTAGTTTTTTTTGTATTTTTTTATGTAAGATATGATTTCAGGGGTTATCTAATGAAAAAGTGTCATTTTTTGTATTTGACGAGAATGTCGGGTAGAAGGTTAGATCTAACCTGTTTTCTAACTGTTTTCTACCCTCTTGAATTTTCATGAATTTTCCCGAAATAAAAAATAAAGTTAGTTTTTTTAAAAAAATATTTTTATTTTTATTGTAAGAACATGTTAGCAACAACAGCACCAAACTCGTTAGTCATGAATCCAACATCTATGTTAGTAGAGATGAAAAGCTTCATTCCTTCTTCATATACTTTTGAAACAGAAATCCAGAAGATAAAGCAAGAACTTTTAACAAGTAATTTAGACTGTAGTGCGAAAGATGAACAAATGAACAGTATCTTTATGAAATGCAGGACATTATTGACCATTTGCCTAAACTACCTGAAATCCAACAACAAAACTCACTATT
Organism: Trichomonas vaginalis G3; assembly: GCF_026262505.1. NCBI lineage: Eukaryota > Parabasalia > Trichomonadida > Trichomonadidae > Trichomonas > Trichomonas vaginalis. The sequence goes on from NC_067207.1 coordinate 23,398,833, forward strand.
CCTGAATTCGACGAATTGAAGTCAAAGCAACTGACTCAGTAGAAATAAAGAAGTTCATACGAAAGGTAAATTATGAATTCCTTGGTTTTCATTGCAACCATAAAGTTATGGACAAAGATTGCGACATGGTATATAAGAATGTTTCTGACATATATAAATCTGAAGAATTTAAGACCTACGACAACTTTGTTACATTAGTTGCAAAATGTGTATGGCAGATAAGAGATAAAGATAAAAGATGTAAAATATGGAATGAAAAATAAGACCGCTATGTTTGAGATGAAGAGAGCAATTGACGCTTTAGTTGTTTTAGCAGGTAAGGTTTCAGAATATAAAACGCAAAAATGAACCCGCAATGTTCAAAATGTAAAGCAGCAATGAGAGATATAACTACTCCGTCAAGAGATAGAAAGAAATGAGAAACGACTATGCAGATTTAAAGAAAGAAGCAGAGAAACCAGCAGAAAATAAAATGGACATGTTAGCATTTCTGAACAAAAACTATCCAACTGCTGACGATTTCCTTCTATCTGACGTCAAGAAGAAGTATAAAGAAACCTTCGGCATAGTTAAAACATTCGATGTACTAAAAGAAGAAATAGAAGCTACAAAACTGTTTAAAGTCTCACGAATTCATAACGTTTACCATGTAAAACGCTTATAAAATAACTGGGGTAGAAAAGAGGTTAGAAAACAGGTTAGATCTAACCTTCTACCCTAAAATATATTTTTATTGAATTCAGCAACAAAATTCTGAGTAAAATGGCATAAGATTGCTTCCCTCGGAAACAGTGAAAAATAACAGAGTATTTTGACAACTTCAAACAAGCAGAGTAAATTGCACTCTTTATTTTTACGCTTGACTTTTTACAATTTGAACTTTGTTTGCGTAGATATGAATTCTGAAAGAAGTATGAGGGTCTTGTATGACTTTGTACTTCTCCCATAGTTCATGTCTGTCAAACTTACCTGCCATGGACTCTTTCATAAGTTCCATGAAATCGTCTTCGGACAATCCGGGGAAAAGTATAATGTCAGTAAGTATTCTTTTAACATCCTTACTTAAACTCTTTGCTGTCTGTACACAAATGACAACTGAGATGTTAAAGTGTCTGAGCTTCTTAAGAATTCGACACATATCTTGTTCTCTATTCTTTAACAAAGGATGAGAGGCGAAATCATCTAAGATAAGAAGACATCTATGAGGGTAAGTCTTCCAATCGTAAGATTGCAATTTCTTCGAAATGTATTCTATCTCTTTCTGTTTGTTTCTGAAGTGTTTCTTCTCTAATATTCTCTGCATTTCCTCATTTGGGTCTTTAAACTTAGAATTTATATACTCATTTATAGCATTATACTTCAAAACTCTTCTTTGGTACTTCTTTATCCAATCTAACAACTCAGTATCCTTTATACATACTAACTTAGACTTCTTTATAATATCTTTGAACGAATTGACGGTTTGGTCAAATTGACCAGAAGTACTACAAATACAACTAACTCATAGAATGGGTTCTTCTCATCTAGTTCTTGTTGTTGTGCAGCCATTTTAAGATAAGTGAAAGTCTTACCCGACCCAGGTGGTGCAATTAGACCTGTTATACCATTCTGAGCAAATAAGAACTTGTCATGTATAGGCTTTATCTGAGCATTTTCTAACTTCCTCTTGTTCTTGTTTAAAACATTCTCAAATTTTTGTCAATGTCAGCAAACTTTTTTTCTAACATATTTTTAGAAAAATTAAAATTTTTATCTTTTAGAAAATGTCTAGCGATTTCGCTATCTATATTCGAGACAAGCTTTTCGACAGCAAAACATCTGTCGACCATAAAATCTTACATAGTGTAAACAAAAGGTGAATTTGTTCTAAAGTTCTGTTTCTGGGAATATGACAAGAACCATAAAACATTAGCAGAGAAGTCTTAAAATTTGTCAATGACAGACTTGTTGACAGAGATGACGCCTCTTGGAGAGATGAAGTCCAACAAAAGTTCTTAGAATGCAAAGAAGACACATGCGCTGTTCTTGAAGATGAAATAGAAAACAGAATAGATGAGCTATTAAAGGACAAAGAACTTTTACATAAATATGGTTGCGCCAAATTTGACATAACTCCACCAGAGAAGAAGAAGAAAGAAAAGAAAGAGAAAAAAGTAGAAGAGAAGAAAGAACCTGAACCAGTTCCAGAGAAAAAGAAATTTGACATGTAAAAATAAAATTTTATTTTTAGAACATTTCTGGGTCAATGTCAATGTTCTCTTCCTCTTTAGGAGAAACACTGGCTTAGACTCTAAAATCTTTTTACCCAATTTACCTTGAACTTCAACTATCTTAGACTCATAATATTCATAGTCGTCTGTCTTCTTTGGTTCATAAGGTATAACAAGTTTGTATGCTTTGCCTTCTTTAAGGTTTGAGAACCTTCTGTCAAAATTTTCTTTGACTGCTAACAAACCTTCTATGTCTAAGTCTTCAAATTTCGCACCATTTTTAGTCACAATAGCAAACTTAACTGGTTCGATGTTCCAAACTTTGCTGAATGAAGACTTTTCAAAATGGTAGAAGTAAACATTCAAATATGTGAATGGGTCTAGTTCTTCTTTAAGTCCTGACATGTACTTATTTACTGAGATGAATTTTGCCATCTTTTCTATCGGATAAAAAAATATTTTTTTTAAATTTACTCATAAAAATTTTTCTTTGTATATACACCATTCTGTACGTCTAAAAGACTTTTGACATTTGCCAAGAATGTTCGTTTAGACGCTGTCATATAACCATATTCTTGACAATATTGTTTATACGAATCGTACAATGACCTTTCATCTAAACACTCAAAGTCAGTTTCATCTATGAACAGTTCATATACACTCTTGTTTGCTTCTAACAATGTTTGTCTCTCTTCGGTATGTGGAATTTGTCTTGGATTGAACTTTGAAATATCTAATGTCATAAAATATGAGAACAAGTGGTTGTAAAAGTCAGATGTCAAAGTTTCTGCTAAGTCGTCAAAATATTCTGTATCTTGCATATGAGAATCTGACGTTCTGACAACTACATATCTTCTGTCAGAACTTTCTAACTTCATCGGAACAGCATTGTTTGAAACCATAATGAAGTTTGCAACATTTTCACAAACTCTTTGGTCTTTATACTTTCTTTCAACAACTCCAACTTTGTCTGTTATAAGACTCTTCAAAGCATCTGAGTTTAAAACTTTTGTTGTATCTATACTTTGAAGTTCGTTACATACTATAAGTTTCATATTCTCTATTGAGGAGTTAAACTTGCCACAGATGTTTTCTAAGTTTGTCATATTCGGGTTCGAATAGCCCTCTAACAGTTTGCACAAAATATCTGTAAAGAATGTGTTCTTACCAGTTCCTTGTTTTCCAATTATAATGAGAGCAGTTTCATTTTTAGCACTTGGATGTTGTAAGATGTTTGCAAACCAACATAAGATATACTCATAAACCTTTTCGTTTCCATTGCATATAATTTCTTTGACATGGTCTAACCAAGCTTCTATAATATTTTCTTTCCATTCTACTTGTTCGTATTTATATCCAGTGAAGATAGAATAGAAGTTTGGAGAAGGTGTATAGAACTTTATACCTCGAACTGAAAAATCTTCTAACTTTGACAATAAGATATCCCAAGCATCTAACATCTTCATTCCAACTTGTACAACTTTTATTTTCTTAAGTTTCTGTCTACATTCTTGTTCTGAAACTATTGTTGCTCTTGGTTTGTTAAAGACAACATCCCATTCTTTAACATAACATTCTGGGGCAGAGTCGACATAAATGACTAAACGTTTCAAATTCTCGACTGCTTTGTTATAGTCTCGAAATGGACACATATTTCTGAATGCTTGGAAGTCATAAAAATCTGAAACATCTATTCTGTACATTTTTATAAAAATAAAAAAATATTTTTTTTTATTCTTGACTTTGTTGTTGCATTTGTTGTTCTTGAGCTATTTGTTGTTGAAGTTGTTCTTGTAATACAATACTTTCACCAGTTGCATCTTCCAATTCGAAACTTTCTGCCGTCATTGACAAATACATAGGACATAAAAGTTTTACAGGAACAAAGTTTGCGTCAACTAATGTCAACGTTATACTTGCCAAAGTGTTTGAGTTCACTAAGGTTGAAAATTCTGCATTCGAATGAACAATAGGCAAACCAGCAGAGAAAGTATTGTTTATACGCATAAGTATCTTTTGGTCATAGTAGTTTCTGTCGACATTCGAATAACACTTTGAACCTAAGTTTGAAACAATATAAAATAGGTGTACTTAAGTCAATGGAATAGACATTCCTTGTATGACACCTTTTCCTGTTATAGGAAACTGTTGGTAGTAAAAACCAGAAATAAGTTTTGTATTATAGCTCATATCGTTTATAGTAAACTCAGTCGGACATCCAAACATAATGAAACCTGCTCTAGTTGCAGCACATGTTACACCCGTCCTTAAAGTATTAAATAAGTCAACAAAACCTGTTGGTGGTATATCTGAGTAAGTATCTTCAAAGGAGTATTTTTTACCATTCACAACAATAAAGTCTTCTGGTGTCAAAAGAGCAAAACAGGCTTTAGTCGTCATTGTGTTTAAAGTTAGTTTACAATATCGTCCTTGAGGACTTTGTAAGTTTGTTGTTATAGAATTATATGACTCAGGGTTTTTAGTCGTAATAGTATAAACCATTATATCTTCTGCCATTTATATATATTTAAAAGTTTTTCTGAAAGTGGAGAAGAACTTCATCTAAACTTTCACATGGCGTTTCTTGAAGTTCTCTGTCTAAGAAGTTCAAATATTTTGTAAAGACATAGAACTTTCCTTTGTCTACACGAACAAACAAAACAGGGTCTTTCATATCGTTCAAAAGTGTGTAAAGTCCTTTACATGAAATAAAGTCTATATTATTTTTCTTCAAACATCTTTCAAGAAGTTTTGACATTTTTACTTAGCAAATAAATTTTAATGAAATGTTGTGGTCGTCAAATATTTTTATGACGTCTGGGAAACTATATTTTAAGTTCAACGTTTCACCTCCTTTCATAACGTATATCTTGTCAATGACATTATATGAAACACCACAGCAACTAATGTCGGGTTCTATTTCTTTGATGTTTATATCGTCTGCCTCTGTCAAAAGTTTCAATAGTTCTTTCAAAACTTCATGAGGTGCAATGACATATGAGTTCACTTTTACAGGGTTGTGTTCGACCAAGTTTAACATTATACCTAAAGCTTGACAAATCTTCTCCTGAGTTTGAAGTTTGTCTTTAAGTTGTTGGTAGTCGTTTCGAATATCTGCAACAGAACTTAAGTCTCTGCTAACTTCAGGATATGTTGGTTCTTTTACAGGAACAATTGTTATACCATCTTCGTCTTCGTATGGTTTCCCCACTTCAACATCTCTGTCTTTGACATTGACAACAACACTTTGACTGTTTGTTTGAGTTGGTGAATTTAACTTCACATCTGCCACCGCCATTAAACCTTTTGAAACACTTACGCTTCTATTTTTCGGAAATGACATTTTACTTAGAATAAAAAGATGGACGTATTCGAGTATCTCTTCGAATTGAAGCAGAACAAAGTTTACACACACAAACAATACAAATACATTGACAGAATAGTTCTTTATACAAACAATGGTAAATGTTATAGAATAGCAGTCTTTGCTGAACCAAAATATTTTCATAAAGCAAAGAAAGTTGGTATAACTGAAATGGTGAAAGTTCTTGAAGCAGACAAAAATATAACTTCAAAACTTACAGATATTTCTAAAGGTAAGTTTATCTTACAATATTATGTCAAAACTGGCGTACTGTCAATATTTGACGGAGAGAAGTCAGTTCAAGAACAACTTACTGACCTGCTGCCAAAATCTGCTCGATGGAAGCTGTCGTTATGCCAATCTGAGGAGCCCCAGCAGGTTTCATCGAACGAATCTTCAAAAGAGCATCTTCCGTGAAAAGTGCTATTGGTTTTGTAAACTTCTTTGCTCTCAGTTCATCTGGACCGTCTCTGTCACCAGTATATTGTATTTGTACAGTACCAACAGTTGAAATACCACCCATAAAGTCTTCTGAGTCAGCAAATGGAATGCCAAGCCAAAAGTTTGAACGGCTCCATTTGTATATGAGTTTTTTGACCTCCTGTATGAGTCCATACTTTCACATATGGCATAATAGAACTTTGCATTTCAGGTTAATGGTTGTTGTGAAATTGTTGTTAAAGTTCATAGCATCTTAATGTCAAGTTGTATGACCTCATATCCTCAACTGTAGAATATTCTTCCTCTTGGATAATATTTGCCATCTATGTTTATATGATATTTAATACCAGGGTTGTAGAAACCAAGAATAGTCATTTATAGTTCGTCTGAACAGTACAAACATAGTATCTGCATGTTTCATTGCAGTTGTTAAAGCAATATCTGTTCTTGCACCTGGGTCAGCACTTTGGTTTCCAACTTCACCTGCAAAGTCTTTGACAGATATTTGGTGTATAGGGAACATAAGTGGAACTGCAATATATTTGGCAGCTAAAGCATTTGAAATATCTGGGTCCAACATATAGACTGCAAGTCTGCTTTCTATTCTCTTGCATTCAAACTTTTCGCATGTGAACTTAACTGGGTCCCAAGCAGTTCCAGCAGCATTGAAATAATAGTTTACTTCATTGTTGAAGTTTGAGAAACCAAAGTCTAAGTCAACTTTGTCTTTGCAAAAGTCGGCGAATGACTTTATTTGTTCCCATTACGTCTGTAAGAGTGAATGGGTCTTGTGTTGGTGCAATGACTAAGTTATTTTTGCTTGGAGTAAGTTCGATAGAAATTTTTCCTGCCCAGTTTGGCAAGTATCTTAAAAACCTGAAGATGAGGAAAGATGACAAAGGAACTCTAAGTTTCAGTTTTACTTTAGTGGCAGCAGTTCCATCTGAACCAGAAAGGTTAACATAAACTCCTGGAACGTTAGGGTCAAGTCTTCTTATTTTCTCAATATTTGCATACTGGTCTGTTTGTTCTCTAGCTTGTGGTTGTACTGAGTTTCTCAAAGCGAACCATTCATAGTTTGCCCATGTTACTGTTTGAACTAAGTCAGAGTTAGAATATATCTTATATCCCATGAAAACTTCTGGAGCATATTGGTATCCGACATAGAAAATTCCATTGCAACCTTTCTTGTCAGACAACTTGGCAGAAGGTTTTATTTCAATGTCTTGTTCCACGTATAAGAATGAGTTGTCAATAGAAATAATATGAAACCTGTCGCAAGCAATATCTACTGTTGTTGAAGAACCTTCTCCAAACTCACCTACATTTCCATAAGAAACAGCAGTTGTATATTCGTAAGTTCCAGGAACTATTTCTGACCTTCTAATGGCATTGTCGCATTCGTTTATACATTCGGAAACATTTCCGTTCATGGCATCCAAAACTGTTGGCGTTATATTCTGAGCGGCGTACATTTCATATGGGTAAAAATATAGAATAGTTGGATTTATATATCATAAAAGAACCCACTCGGACCAAGCTTTACTTTCTTCCTGACTGAGTTTTTAACTCTTCTTTTTCCTTCATTGCCACTACTTTCACTAGATGAAGTTACTTCTTCACTACTTTCACTTTGTTCTACTCTTCTCTTCTTCTTTGGTGTCGCTTTTGGTAACTTGCCCTCTGCTTCAAGTCGTTGCATCTTTGCCTCATGTTCACCTAGTATGTTGTAAATTTCCCATGTCCTTTTTGCCTTTGGGCTCTGGTCGCCCATCTCAGGTAACCTATATCCTAGAAAGATTTTGTCATAGTTTGTATTTGAGTCTTCGCGTATTGTTTGCATGACTCTTTCCTGAGTTTCCGGTTCAAGCTCTTCAAACAGAGCTTGTCCATATGGAATAAGCTCGTTTCCAAATATATGTTTTTGTAGCCATTCTGGTTTTCTTTCCATGTTACCAATAATATCTTTTGTGAATGGGAAAGCTTTTACCCAATGTTTCAGTCTTGCGTCATTTATTTCTGTAGTTGGTTTTATTTTGTCAAGGAACATGTTTTTCAATACTAACATTTCATTTGGTACTGTCCATTTGAGTTTTCTTAAATATTCATCCCTTCTCGGTTCATTGTCTGCAAAGTAAGTTTTTATGACATTTTGTAAACTTTCGTTTGCAAGGTCATGTACAATAGGTTCTCTTCCTTCTCTCTCCCTAACTTTCATTCTAAACTCTTCACCAAATATACCATCTTTATGGTTCTGTGTAGTTCTTTGAGATAAATGTTCTAGAACGTCAGGTGTTATATTTCCATCAGCCATGTTCATTTCATACTGGTCCAAAATATCTGCATGTTTCATATCTTTCAATGGCATTAAAGCCGCGCTGAAAATACCAGCTATATCTGGTTCACCATTCACTTCCATTGCGTCTACAACTTCTTGGAATTGTGGTTGTAAGTTTATGAACCACCTATCCGGATTAGCTTTATGACCCCATCTCATTGTAGTTCCATAGTCTGCAGAAACAAAAGTAGGTTTGTTTCCATATTGGTTAGGTTCTGAATGAACTTTAAACAATGTTTCATTTCTATATGTTTTGTTGAAATTTAACCTTTTATTTTCACCGAGTTCAGCCAAAGATTGAACGTTATATGGTCGTAAGTAAAAAGGATTGTTGTATTTGCGTACATTTTCTTTCAGTACTTCCATTCTATGCTGAATATTTTCATCTGATGTTGGAGTCTTTTGTATGTCGGCGAACATTTTTCGATATTCTTCTACTATGTCAGCCGAATTTTTCTTAGACTCTTGGAAAGATTCCATATTCTCCGCATACACTTGTTGAGGGTCAAGATTTTTCGGCTGTTCCAAATCTTCATCTAGTTCTGTGAAGTTAGTTTCCAAAGGAGGGACTTGTTCGTTTCCTTCTGGCTCTTCTAGCTGTTGTTGCTGAACTATTTCTTCCATGTCTGGTTGTATCTGAACTTCTTCCTGTGGAGTTTCTTGTACCTCATCTGCTGGCATTTCATATATTCCGAGACCGTTTTTAACAAGTTCCCTATTTAAGCCATCCGCATTCATAACCCTTTCTTCTTTCGTTCCGTCTCTATTTTTTACGCGTTTCATGAAGATAGTTGAATTATCATTTATCTCTGACACCAAATATCTCGGAGTAAATTCATCCATGTCATTTGGATGATATGCTATTAAATCATATCCCTTAGCGAGCTTGTATTTTCCAGGTTTGAAATTATATCCCATTTGGTGCTGAACCATAAAGCTAAATAGGTTCGGGTCAGTATTTCCTTCCTTGAACTTTCTAATAGCTTCTTTATATCTGTCACTAAAGTCAAGAGTATCTGGGTAACCATAATTTTCCTTAAGCATTTTTAAGAATTCTTGGTTTCCTTGTTCTCTACTTCTTTTATGTCCTTGCTCTGTTTGTGGTGCAGTGTTTTGAACTGTTGGTTGTGGTGCAGTGTTTTGAACTGTTGGTTGTTGTGTTGGTTGTTGTGTTGGTTGTTGTGTTGGTTTTGGTGCATGCCTGTGTCTGTGTCCATGTGACGATGTAAATGTTTTAGGTAGTCCTGGTGCAGGTGCTTCTCTTGGAGGGTTTGGTGGTATATAAGTTCCACCAGCTGGCACATATGTTCCATCTGCAGCATAATGTCCTACCTGACTTTTCGTTTTTAAGAAAGCATTTACTAGGTCTGTTTTGGTCTGTTGTAACTCTTTTTCTTGACTTTCCACAACAGTTGCTCTAACGGCGTCATAGGCACTTTGAACTGCCTGTCTCGTTGCTGCATCTGTTATTTTCGTCATATTTTGTGCTACTTCTCTTAACTCTTTGTCGAAACCTTCAGACTTCAGTTTCTTTCCAGATGAGAAGTCGTTCACTAGTTTCACCTTACTATGAAGAGCTTCGAAGGCGTTCTTAAAGTCAGCATTCATTAAAGCTTCATTTGAACTGTCTTCATCCGCTTGTATTTTTGTCCTTATTGACCCTATAAGTTGGGCTGCTTTGGCGTTGGCTTGGGCATCTAACCAGTCATTATTAGCTTTTATATATTCTGCGCTTTTCATTGCCTTTTGCATGGCTGCGTCGTTATTTTTACTTTCTTGTGCTAAGTTTTCATACTGTACGGTTTGGTTTTGCAACTGTAAAAGTTTTTCTGCCTTTACATTTGCTTCAACTTCTTTTTTATACTCATCGCTATCCATATATGTCTTCAGGGCTTTTTGTTTTATCTCTTCATCTTTCAGTACTTTATATTGAGTAGTATGGTTTTTCAAATTTATAACATCTTGTTCCATTTTTGCTACTTCTGCTGCTTTTTCTGACACTTTTTTCGCATATTCCTCTGTACTTAGTTCTTTCAGTTGTTCTTCTTTCTTCTTTTTCTCTACGTTTAACTCATTTAGTTTCTTTGTGTGTCTGTCATATTCTAGTTTCTTTTCGTTTTCACTTATTTGTTTCTGTATGTCTATGTTTGACTTTTTGACATCTGTTATTTGATTTTTGAGTGAACTCAAATTCATTTGACTTTGAGGGTTATAAGCTGTTCCGTCTGCAGCTCCACCATAGCCTGCCATTTTCGCTAAAAGTGCCGCTCTTAAACCTCCACTCTGTGCACCTATAACTCGGTTTAAAAGCATAGGGTTGCTTGACATTTGTTGCAACATAGTGGGGTCATTCATAATTTGTTGTTGCAACTGTTGTTGTGGTGTCAGTTTTACTATTGGATGTTTCAATGCTCCCTTCCTCTTACGTATATTCTTACGTAGCTTACGTGGCATTTTAAGTGAAGTAAAAAACGGTTTTTGACAGATGTTTATATGACACTTTTTGTTCAGCACAAAAAACTATCCGGTCAAAAGTGTTGTCAGTTTTGTAAAATAACCGTCCTATCCTGTTTTAAAAGGGGGAAAGGCTTCTCAAAGTATACTTCCTTGGAACGCCTGTAACTTTTCCTGTAGCGACGATAGACCCTTACTTGTCCGGACAAAGTTATACTATTTTGAGTGCTCTACAAAAAAGTCAACGGCGACGACTCTCAAAAACCGTTGTGTAAAAAGTTTTACCGTTGGACAAAAAGTATATATAGAAAACAAAAAACGTTTATAGTTCATTCAATATTTGAGATGGAACGGTTTGCCAACGGTAACTATTAAATAAAATAAAAAAATAGAGGGGGTTACCGTTGACGAAAACGGTTTATTTTAAACTTTTCTATGAGTGGCCCGAAAAAACAGTTTATTTTTCATAATGTACGCGTCTCGAACAGTGAAGCCCAATTCAATAGAATACTATCTCGAAAAACAAGAAGCTGACACTGCTATTCAGTCTTTAATACAGAACCAAGCTCAGGAGAACTCAAAAGACTCCCAATTCAAATCGACATCCAATTCGAAGCAATTAAAACTTGACACGAATGTTTTAAAACCACAGCCCGCACGAACAAATACAGCTCTAAGAATAGACCAAAGAATACCGAACAAAGAGTTGAGGTCAAGATTGAAATTACAATCGGATGAGTATTTTTCCCTTAACAACCAGGGAAATACTCCATATAACCGTATCTACACAAATACCGTTAAAGAAACAATAACGGCATACACAAAACTCTGTCAATTGGTCCCCAACCAGGACCAATTGACGGACATTATATGTTCCTACCTTCCCATATTTGCTGAGTGTGTGGAAGGTAGGACATTGTTACAAGCTTGCTTACGTATGCCACCAAATCTCCGTCAACAATTTGCTCAAATTGTACATGAATTTAAAGCTTTTAACAACGGATACGATGAAGATGAAGTAGCAGATGAATTTGGGGAAGAAAAAACATTTTTCCCCTCATATAATACGCCTGCAACAGTATTTCCTACTAATGAATTTCACAACTATTGTGTCGTTCATTTAATTGTTGTGGATATGCCCACAGGTGAAGACATTCTCAGTGGTGACTTCATCGAAGTCTGTATCAATACAGAATTGGGAGAAGATGAGTTGCACAAATTCTCCTACGTCGAACATATATTCAAACCAGCACACCAACTCTTTATCGAAACTGAAATAACACTCACACAAAATATGTCCATCTCATTTAAATCCAAATCAGGACGTCCATACAGAATTTGGATGAACTACGTCCTCCTCCACTACGCCGACGATGACGAAGAAGAGGAAGAAGAGGAGGAGGAAGAAGAAGAGTCCTCCGAATTCACACCAGAAGACTAACAATTATCCGAATAAAAACTTCATTTATACTAAACATCTTCGGGGCTAGAGGGCACGAAGTGCCTGGAAGCCCCACTACCTTTTTTTTTTTTTTTTTTTATATATGGATACAAGGTGTCTTATAGATGAATATATGCACAAAGTTTAAGAGGCCATTTTCTTTCAGAAACCGAGATTTGTGAATTTTTTCAAATTTTGTGCTTTTTTTGATATTGAAATTTCATTTCATTTTTTTGATGCATATCGATGCACCATGCGAACTTAAAGAAAGGCTATCTTATATAGATGCTATGAAAGCTGTCATTGATAACGAATGCCATGCAGGTTGTCCATATCAATTAAAAAAATCCAAATTTAGGGGGAACAAAATTAAAATTCAGGTGCAGTGCAGATAAATGTGAAGCATGTATCTCATTTCTAAAGGATGATGAAGAATATATCCTAACAGAATATAATGGAACACATAATCACAATCAAATCAAAGATGAGACAAAGAAATACCACACATTATCACAATGCTATCGTCGGGTACTTATTAATTTTATAAAACAGGGGGTGATCCGAAAATGGCTCAAATTGAATGCGACAAAAAACTTGATCTGGATGATCCACTTAACAGGCCATCTTTTTTGAATGCATCTTCAGATCAAATGAAAACAATTCAGGAAAAAGGAAATAAAAAGATCAAAGGTATTCAAAAGTACGATGATAATCAATTCAAGTCAACTCAATTATTTAAGGGTATCAAAGAACAAGAGTCACCAAAAGATTTAATTTATTTCGATGTCGATAATTACAACAAACCAAAGAAATTAATCTTTTATTATGCTTCTTTCAAATTCCTGGACATAATCAAAATTGTGAAAGAGCATTTTATTGATGCAACCCATTCATTACTTGAATTTAAAATGTTGTTTTACATGATATCAGCCAAATTTCCAAATACACATGCATTCCCAATTTTTCAATTTGTCGTTTATCCAAACACTTCAGAAAATATTGCATTCTGTCTCAAGGCATTTTTTAACTGGGCAAAAGTAAAACCAAAATATTTTATGTCAGATTGTGCACAAGAAATCGAAAATGCGATTATCAACTCTTTTCCAGAAGTTATCCTTCATTGGTGTGCAGTTCATGTAATGAGGGCGTTCAGAAAAAATTTGAAAGATTATGCATTTGAGAGTTCAGACAAATTGATATTAGATACAAAAATGAACTATCTTGCATACGGCAGAAATGGCAAGAAAGAATGGATTGAACCAACGTTCAAAAAAATTCTGGAAATAGCCGAAAAATTCCCAGAATTTTCAAAATACATACAAAATCAATGGATATCAAACCAAGAAAGATGGACAGCCGCTGAAAGAGATGAAAATTTAGCTCTCACAAATAACATTTCAGAATCGATTAACAAAAAAATTAAATATTACTACTTTGGCGGAACAATTTTCATGAGATTTGATCGATTTGTGATGAAATTAATCGATTTTATCGTTCCTTCATTTTATTACAGAATTTCTCAAGATATAAGGCTCAGAGACAAAATTCCAAATCCGTTGCCATCTGAAAAAAAGCCAAAAAAGTCTACAATCAGACTGGATACAGAAAAATGTATAATGCTCACTGATAAAATTAAATCGTTAATAGTTAACTCATCAGCAAACTTAAATACGCTTCAATTGGGTTTAGATGACCTACTTGATAAAGTTGTCAAGGCAGCAAAGGTTCAAAAACGAATGACCCAGTATTTTTCGAAATTAAGTATCCCAATGGAAATCAAGCTTAGTATTCTCACGCAAATTACAGAATTTGGATGCAATACCCTCAATTCATTGTTGAGAATGCCAAGTCTTTTCAAGATAAAATTATTACAGATTTCCACCTTCAAATTTATACAACATTATAAAAATTTATGAATAAAAACTTGATATAAAATAACATTTTTATTTTTACTAAGAAAAAAAGGTTTTTGATAATAAATTTATTTTATTTCGAAAAAGTAGCAATAATCGTAAAAGGGTATTGATAGGCTTGCTAAAGTAACTAATTTTAGCTGTCAAATACTTTTGTATTTTGAAGTAAATTAGTATAAATTTGTTTTTACTTTTATTTCGAAAAAGTAGCAATAATCGTAAAAGGGTATTGATAGGCTTGCTAAAGTAACTAATTTTAGCTGTCAAATACTTTTGTATTTTGAAGTAAATTAGTATAAATTTGTTTTTACTTTTATTTCGAAAAAGTAACAATAATCGTAAAAGGGTATTGATAGGCTTGCTAAAGTAACTAATTTTAGCTGTCAAATACTTTTGTATTTTGAAGTAAATTAGTATAAATTTGATATTATTTTAACTCCCTTTGAAAACCTCAATTTTCCATACAGAGGGAACGGGAATAGCATCCAATATTCCCTGAGAATGGTTGCGCATTCTCAGTTCCCTCTATATTTCGAACGAAGCTCTCATCGGTCTTTTTTTTAATACTAAACGTTTTTTTCCCCTGTCACTTTTAGCTAAAATTTGGGTTTGCCTACATCATCTGGGCAATGAATCATAAAAGAATTAGATAATAATGTTGTTTTAAGACTCTTTTATGTCAAAATACAAAAAATATAGAATAATGAAATAGAATTTCGCAAATATCTATTATAGACACAGCTATCCTTATCATGTGGACAGAAATATTCTTCATGTTCCATGAATTTAACAGGAACTCCAAGGAACCTGCCTCCTTTATATGCACTTGTAACATAGAAAGTTGGCTTCCTTAAAGCATCTCTACAATGCTCTTTGTCATTCAAAATAACTGTTTTTGAACATACAAAAACTCTTTCAAAATTTGTTTTCGCGAAAAATAATGTGGAAGGATATTCAATAATTGATGGTAGAATAACTGAGTGCAAAATTGTACAATTGAAAAAAGGATGTATATTCAGGTTTAATGAAATTCCTTTCTGGAAAATTACAATTTCTAATTTTGGCATTGAGGACAATGAATAATTGTCCATTATCTTTACTGATTTAGGAATAAACAGTTGGGTAGCAGCAGCACCCCAGAAAGAATCTGTAGCAAGAAATTCCAGTGTGTCCGGAATAGATATTGATGTAATAGAGTAGCATGATTTGAATGCATAGATTGGTGTTTTAATAACCTTATAAGATTTGGTTCCATCAGATGCAAAACTCGGAATAATGACTTTTCCAGAAATGGAATTGCCAATAATAGGAGCATTAGCAAATTGTTCATTAGATAAACCAATTTGGCATGTATAATCATCAATTGTTTCAAAATTATACTGTTGAAATCTAAATTTAGCTATCTATGACTCAATTTTGCCTTGAATATGAATTTATCACATCTTTTCCTATCAGATTAGAATTAATGATTCAATTGCGCTCTGAAATGGATGCTTGTTCACTCCAAATCTAAACCATCTATAGCCCTGAGATACAGCCAACTTGTACTCTATGATGCTCGAGTTGTAAAGCTAGCATACTGATATTGAGTGCGGAAGCAATTCTATATTTCATAAATTCTATGAGGATGAACTGCACTTCATTATGCAATGATATAAAGAATTATTTAATCATGATAGTTTTACAGATTAATTTTATAATATTATACAAAAGAATAAGAATAAAGAAATAGAGATACGCAAATATCTGTTGCAGACACAGCTATTCTTATTACTATAAGGACAAAAATATTCTTCATGTTCCATGTATTTAACAGGAACTCCAAGGAATGTACTTCCTTTATACGACTTGGTAACAAAAATTGTTGGGGTTCTTGATGCTTGATGAAATTGATTATTATTAGCATTGGTCAATTTAACTGTACTTGAACATATGAAAACTCTCTCAAAATTCGATCTGCAGAAAAGGAAATCGTTAGGATAATTAACATTTGATGGCAATATAACTGAATGAAGATTTGAACTATCATAAAAGATATAGGGACTAAGATTTAGAGAAATTCCTTCTTGGAAAATAACAAATTGTAAATTTGGCATAGTAGATAGGGCATATTCATCTAGAAACTTAACATACTTAGGGATGAATAACTCTGTGGCACCTGTACCCCAAAAAGAGTCAGTAGAAATAATCTCAAGAGTGTCTGAAATTGAAATTGAAGTAATGGAAGAGCATGTTCTGAATGCAAACTTTGCTGTTTTAACGACTTTATATGATTTGATTCCATTGATTGCAAAACTTGGAATATTGAGTTTTCCTGAAATCTTATTTCCAATAACAGGTGCATTAGCGTATTGATCATTTGATAAGCCAAGCTGGTATGTGTTGTCATCAATTGTTCCAAAATTAAACTGATTATGGCTAAATTGAACTATCTTTCATTAAAATGCAACAAATAATAATAAAAAATTGATTGCGATTTAAAATTGATAAGATGTGCTTTATATTTTGCAATTCGTGTTTCGATGATTTTTCCGAAATGCATTTGCTAGGTTTGTAAACTATTCAAACTTTGAAAATTACCTCTAGAGAATGGAAATTATAGAGGTTACAGGATCATTTGCTAATTGATCGCTTGCTAAGCTAAATTGACATGTGTAGCAATCAATTGTTTTAACCTTTTCACCATATTATTCGAATTGAAGCATGTATAATTAAAATGTTAAAAATAAACAAGAATTTAATATAGGTATTTATAAATCAACAAACAAGTTGAGAATTTTGTCTAAAAATTTGTTAAGATATTGAATAATAATTTCATGACTTATTTTCTTTGGAACAGGAGGAAGAGCATCACACCATGTATCAAGAGATGCTGTTACTTCATCTATTTGTTCTTTATTAATGTCAATAGAATCGATTGAATTCATAAATTGAACAACAGATTCTGTTTTCTCCATGAAAGCTCTGAGAACATTCGGTTCAAGCCATTTCGGATTCATTGGATAGGTCACATTCAAAATTGTGAAAGCTCTATCGATACTATCTTGTAGTTTCTCTTTAGAACCCAAAGCTTCGGATCTAATGACCAAATATTTCTGAATGTTAATCATTTCCTCCAACAATTGCGTTGTCGAAGAAATATTAAAATCATTTCCGAAGAGATATTGGTCAATTCTTTCTAATATTGTATCTAACATAATACCTTTGGATTCTAAATATAGTTTGGTATCATTTGTTGACGATTTCACAACATTATACATTTCTTCCAATTCATTAGTCAAATACTCTAGTTTTCTTCTATCATTTGTTACTGCTTCGAGGTAGTTAACAAAATTACCATAGTATGGTCGCAAAAGAGTGGCCGAATTTGGTTTACAATCTCCAAGGTAACAAGAGAGGACACGATCAAGCCTGACGGGGCCTCTTGTATAATAGAAGTAGTTCGTGAGTCCGTAACCTGGTTTCGGAACGTAATAAGTCCAATTATATGAGAAAAGTCCTCTTCTCAAAGGAGTTGTGATATTGAAGTACACGAACTCTGGATTATTACTAAAACCAAGTTCTTTGGAAGTTCCAAGTAAAACATCATGACAATTATATAATGCGCAGATATCTATCTTATAAAATGACTCGTTCATCTGTCCAGCCACCCAATTAGTTAGGACTTGGCATTGGCCGCCCATTGCCAATGCTTCATCAACATTCATTGATGAGTTTAATTTTTCAGCTCCAATTTCTTTCATAATGGCTCTGCGAATAGGTGGTGATCTAGAGCCTCCACCAATTATTTCTACAAAGTCAACTTTCGATTTTCTGTAAGATAATTTTATTAATTTGGAAATTCTCAAAACATGAGGCTTTGCAACTTCATCTAAGTCATCCCTTGTAATAGTTACTATTCTGTCTTTGCCAGAAATGTTTTCTATTGTTATTTTAGTCTCTTCCAACAAACTTAAAGTTCTTTTAGCTTTTTCGCACTGTTCAAGAATTCTGCCCATTTCTGCTGGCGAAATTTCTTTGGATGTAAGCTTTTTCTTTACAAATCTGGCTAATCCGGCTGTTAAATAAGCTCCTCCTGTATCATAATCAATATGATAGTCAAGAAGGCGCGCATTGTATTTGGGAACACCCTTCTGCTCTTCAAATCTGATTGCATAAGCTTTTGATGACGTTGCGCCGATGTCAACAAATAATCCAATTCGATTATCAGGCTGTATAACATCTGGACGCCTCTGAGCGAATAAATTCGCAGCTGCTTCCCAATCCCATGTAATTGTTTCGTTTTGGAGTTTAGCTGCTCTAGCAATGTCATGTAATTCTAAAATTTGTGGTTCTGTAAATGATCCTGGAACGACGAAGTTAACTTTTGTGTTTTCAAATCCATCTTTTAACATCATTTTAGTGTAGAAGTGAAGAAATGTTGCTGTTAAATTGAAATTTTTGAATCTAGTTTCGCAAGGAGGGTAAGATAGTAGTCTATCTGCAAGATCTCGTGTTTCATTTTTATCTAAATCGATATATGGTTGAAAATATCCACCGCCGAGCCATGGATAAGATAATAATTTTGTATATGCATGATCACCAATTATAGGTACTAATGATTCAATTTCTTCTGGACTTAAAGGATCAGATGTTATATTATCGAAATCCTTTGGCGTATTAAAAGCAACAAATGAAGGTGTTAATCTCTTTGAAAATGTATTTAAAAGCATATCTGGTACGTTATTTGATCCTTCATGAGCTGCTTTAGTGTAATATGAACCAAAATCGATGGTAATTACTTTATTCTTCAGAAGAAGAATCGAAATTATCATGCGAAATTTCTTATTTTTTTACTTGTCAATTTTGGAAAATCTCGATTTCTCATTGTAACTCTCTTTCCACCAAAGAGCTGATTATATTCTTCTACTCATTGACTATTGGTATGGGATAACTAATCTAGCTCATTCTCAGATATCTTTTGAGTGTTGAATTCTTTAATTTGACAAAGTTATATAGGCCGTTCGCACACCATAGGCATGGTGTGATTGAGTTGATCATTGACAAATGACCTTTTCCTATACAGATATTTAGGTTGAAAAAAATTACTAGGAACTCTAATAAAATGTTTAAAGAATGAACAATTATTCGATTCTCTTCTGTGTTTTAATTTCATATGAAGGATCTGAAATGAAACTCACTCAAATTTGGCTAAAATTAAAATAATTACTATTTAAAAGAAATGCAGCTCCTACATTGTTATCTGATCATTATTTTCTGTCTTATTTCAAGAACCATTGAGGGCAAATGCCATCGTTTGAATTTCAATCATATCACTTTTGTTTTTCGAAATTCATAAATTATAATAACCATTATATAAGAAAGCAAAATAATAAATTTGCATAAAATTATAATCAATTCAATTTTAAACGTCCGATATTGAAAGCTTTCTTGATTTTTGAATCAGCATACGTTTAGGCATTATATTTAGATGAGTATTGCTAAGGAGAATATTTCCCCATCCAACACTCCAGTCAGCAAATCACCACGTAGAAATGGAGCTGCTAGCCGTACACAGACAAAGAAGTGGTCTCTTGATGATTTTGAGATCGGTCGCCCACTTGGAACAGGTAAATTCGGACGTGTATACTTAGCTCGTGAGGCCAAGTCAAAGTTTATTGTTGGTATCAAGGTTCTCAATAAGGCTCAGCTTCAAAAGGCTTCAATTGAGCACCAGCTTCGTCGTGAAATCGAAATTCAGTCCCATCTTCGTCATCCAAACATTATCCGTCTCTATGGATACTTCTACGATGCTACAAGAATTTGCCTTATCATTGAGTACGCAGCTCGTGGTGAGCTTTTCTCAATTCTTAGAGATGCAGGCAGATTCGACGAACATACAGCAGCTGAATATATCGTTCAGATGTGCGATGCTATTGATTACTGCCATTCAAAGCATATCATTCACCGTGATATCAAGCCAGAAAATATCCTTGTCGGCTTAAACGGAGAGTTGAAGATTGCAGACTTCGGCTGGTCTGTTCATGCTCCAACATCCCGCCGTACAACACTTTGCGGAACACTTGATTATCTTCCACCAGAAATGATTGAAGGTCATGATCATGATAAGTCTGTTGATATTTGGACCCTTGGTGTTCTTTTATACGAATTCTTGGTTGGTGAACCACCGTTCGAGACTGATTCTCAGCGCAACACATGCCGCCGTATCATCAATGTCGATATTCGCTTCCCATCATTCGTTACACCACTTGCTCGTGATTTGATCTTGCGCTTATTGCAAAAGGATCCAGCTAAGAGAATGCCACTCAACCAGGTCCGTTCCCACCCATGGATCGTTCAGCAACTCGGTCCTGCTCCAAAGTAATTATTGGAATAACTGTATGAATAAAAAAAGAATATGATATGCCTTCTATATGAACTAATTACTAGAATTGCTTTTTATTGCACAGCAATTATTATTGCGCATTGTATGCATGAATATTATAGCGATGAATTATATTCATAAATCAATTTTACCATAGGAAATTTCCTCTTAAATTTTTTAG
The DNA here is from genome assembly GCF_026262505.1 of Trichomonas vaginalis G3. Taxonomy (NCBI): domain Eukaryota; phylum Parabasalia; order Trichomonadida; family Trichomonadidae; genus Trichomonas; species Trichomonas vaginalis. The sequence goes on from NC_067207.1 coordinate 23,419,539, forward strand.
ATAATGAGATAGAAAAACTTCAATGAATTATAAGATTGAGGCTTTGAAGGATTAATACAAGATCATGTTCAATTGTGATCTATCTTAACAATAAAGAGACAAATATAACAAAGCAATACTCATTACACTGCAAAGATATGAAGAGAGTAAAAAAAAATTAATTAAAAATCAATAAATAAATTTTATGAGGAAAACAGGCTTAATTTTCAAAGATTTCACCAAAAACTTCAAAGGCACTCAGAACTAAATCTTGATCGCCATATGTGTTTGGTCCTGTCTGTTTAATTCTAAAGGATGAATATTTGTTTTGTGTAGAAAGTTTGAAATTCCGAGGTTCTTTAACACGAAGAGGTTCATTAACATGTGTATCAAGGATTTCCCACTTGCCTGCATGCATTCCTTCGAAATTCCATGATTGTGGCTGGTTAAAATCGTGGTCATAGCGTCCTCTGATTGTATACGATGTAGGCCTAACTCTGAACTTCTTTAATTCCACTTTCACCCAACTGTCTGGTTGATTTCCTGTCCAAAAGTTTGTTTTGTTTGATGGATTTATAAGTGATGTAATTGTTCCTGTGTTTACACTACTTGAAGAGACGGAAATGTTCTTCTTCTTTGAGCGTAATGATGCAAAACATCCATGGAAATAATCAGTACCATTAAATTCCAAAACTTTTGTTGGTTTTTTGACTGGTTTAGATTCATTTCCTGGAGATTCATGGCGACTTGTAGCGCGAGATGTAGGATCAGACATTTTATCTGCAATCATGCTTTGTTTGCCTGATTCAGCTACAGGAAGAATTAATCTTCGAGATAATGCAAGCCAAATGCCATCTGTCATTTGATTTGATGAGAAATTATTGACAAAGTCTGACATTTCTTCTTCATCAAGCTTTTCAAACTTAATCTTTGAGAAAAGTTCAGAATATCTTGGATCATCATTATGTTCCATGTATAAGCCAAATACGTATCTGAAAATACAGCTTTCAGATCTGGAGCGAAGTTTACTATGTGATAGTATCTTTTGGACATCTTCGATATCTAATTTTTCTAACTCTTGCTCAGAGATATCTGAGAAGTGAGATGCAATGTACTCGATGATGAAATCGTATTTGGCATGAAGTTTCTTCTTTGAATTAAGTAGAATAACTGCATTATCGATATTTATGTTATCTAAATTGGATTTTGGAGAAGAAGACTGACAAATTGCTACTAATTCATCATTACCTAGAGCTTTTCCAAATGCTTGCATCATTTCAGATTGATTTTGGTCTAATTGAACTTGATTTCCGAAAGCCATTTGAATTAAGAGTCTAAATGTTTTAGTTTCATCCTTTACATTGATTTCGAATCTGTTTAATTCGGGATTATCCTGCAACATCTTTGAAATTATTGGAGAAATGAAAATTGCTATAAGTTTGGGGACTCTGTACTTTGTTGAGCCAACAACGAAAGTAAACAATTCCTTTGATTCATAATTTTGGACAGCAGAAAGCCCTTGTGAGCTCAAAGAAATCATTACACCAATAAAAATTATGAAAATTGTTAACGTTTATTTAATAACATTGTTGTCCTATATCATTTAATTTCAATTTTTGTTTCCGAAGAGATAAAATAGTGCTCACATGAATTTCTCAAATTTTATTAAGTCTTCATGGCTTCAATTCTTTAATTACAATGTTTCAGTAATAATAATATTGCGAATCTTGTATTGTAATGAAAAGTTATCACTTCTAATTACAAGTTAAATTTCAATAATATGCAAGAGTATTGGCTTATCAATTGGATTAATATCCTTGTCATGGATGATCTTTTGGTTATGCATTTACGCTGTAATATAATTAATTTAATATTTCATTTAAAAATTAGCCCCAAATATAATTATATAGTGATAAATGATTTTAAATTGTACATTATACCTCATTGATCTGATTTTCAACTATCAATCACGTTTAAAAATTTTAAAGATTCGGACAAACTACGATTTTTTGAGTTGAAAGTGCCTTGTATGTATTCATTATTTCTATGCTGCAATAAATACACTTTGAAATTCGGTAATAAAACAATCCCACTTTCAAAAACTCTAATTGAATGGAATTACGATGAACGTATATTTGCAAATTATATATTGCTGATAATTATTTCGCAAAATAAAAGAAAACACATAAAAAATTTTGACATGTTTTAAAAAGTGAAATTCAGATGAAAAACGACGTAGTGAAAGAATCAATGACAGAAGAAGAGGAAGAGAAAAATGAAGCCCATGAGAATAAATTATGGGATGCAATGAGCTTCCTAGAATCAATGGGAGGCATAGGAAGCGCCATGAAAACGCGATTTATGTCTACATTAACAGCCTTAAATAGAAGAATGCACTTTTTCACAGGAAATAGAGAGGAAAGAGATGATGATCAAACACATCAAAATTGGTATTTTACAAATGCTTATAATTTCTTATCAAACGCGATTAATCTTTTTAACATACGACGTTTCTATTCTATATTTAGTTCAATGACCCCAGATTTTACTCCAGAAGAAAACGTTTTTGCAAATGAATCCGATATTGAAAATGCTTTTGGCGTAAATCGTGGTGGAACGCTTTATTTAGGCAAGTACTCTATCGAGCAATGCACTGAGCTTATTCGTAATAGCAAATTTAACGATGATTTCCAAAGGATGGGTTATCCTGACTGGTACATCGAATTCGATCTAAGTGACTGTTTTACACATTTAGCTTATGTATTTAGCCGTCATCTTGAAGGAAAAGAAAAATATATTGCTTTTCTTGCAATAGAAGTCGGCGAATTTCAACTGAAAGAAACTTCAGCTAAAGGAAAAGGTACGGCAATATTAAGCCAATATTTACCAAAATCTCTTAACCTACTAAACGTTAAATGGCTTTCACTTCAAGATCCTTTATCAAAATTCAGCGCAAAGCGACCTCGTCTCCCCGGCCAACGCTTCCCAGGAACTGGTGCTGGCCGACATGTTTTCGAATTCTTTATACAACTCTGCACAAAATCAGAACGCGACGGAATTGTCAATACGCCAGAACATTTCCACAACGCTTTCATATACGAAGGGTTCCTCTTCTTGGATGCCGATGTTGAAGGTAATTTCAGAGCAATGAAACGAGATTTGGCATCAGATATTCAGAACCGTGGACTTGCGGCGGTTTCTTGGGCCATATATTTGGGATTTTTGAGAGAAAATGATACACCCGTGAAATGGAAACCCGAAGAACAAGCATTTGCAATTTCAGAACAATTTAAGAGATATTTTGACTCACCAAGCTACAATTCCGCTGTAAATGAAGCAGAGAATTCACGCGGAAAATATCATCTTGTTTGGGAAGAAGCTGAGTCATATTGCTTTGCCGCAGTTGACGAATTTTCAGAAAGAGAAAACGTGACTAATGTTTAAACTAGCGATTATACTTACAGCATTTTTGATGTTTAATTGTTATTCTGTTTTTTTGGAATTTTTAATAAAAATTTTAAAAATTCTTAAACAAAATTAATCAAAATGTAGTCCAAACAATATATTTCCAGATAGATAGAATCATTAGCCTTCAAATATGATATTATTTTCGAAAAATTACTAAAGGAATGAAAATATTTGCGAGTCATCATATAAAATCATCTTGAATTTTAATTTGGCTATTTCTCATTAAAGAAAATTAACAGAATTATCAGATAAACTAAAATTTTAATAAATATTGGATTTAAATACTAATAGTTATTAACAAAGAATGACCATTTGATGAGTTTACATCGGTTTTAATAAAGAAAAATGAATTCATTAAAAAAATAAAATAATTTATCAACAAAATACATTATTAAAAAGAAATTACTTAGGTGTTTCGAAGTCTTCTTCATCAGGATTCCAATAAACGAGCCTTGGATCTATCTGTAAGTTCTTAATTAAATCAGTCATTGACATTTCAGTACCTTTTTGGCGTAGTTTACTTTTGAGCTCGTAAAGCATTTCCTGGCAAGCATTTACCCATTTGATTGTAACATCGTCCAATTCTTTCTCATCTTCAGGTGAAAATTTGTGTTTTGAGCGATGAGCAAGGTTTTCGTATTCTGAATTAAGTTTTCTCAAGTGAGTTTGAAGCCATATTTTCTCTTGCGCGAGTTGTGCGTCATTTAATCGTTCTAAAGCCTTTGAATGATCAAATGGATCAGAAAATGGTGATGTAACAATGGGTTTGGATTCAACAAAAGGTATTAATCTTGCAGACCAATATACTGAAACTGTTTTTCCGTCTTTATCTTGAAAATCTCGTTTATGAATTTGATTTTCACTTAATAATTTTTCTATTTCTGGTAATATGGTTTCCTCTGGCTTTCCATATTTCTCACAGATAATTTGTGTTGTTAATGGTTCGTCCTGAGCAATAAGAAACTCAAGAAGAGACATCCAAAAATTTTTGTCAGTTTTTTTGGAGGAAGTTCCTCTTTCCAATTTTCAACAAGCTCCTAGAATTATTTAGTATTAATAATATCATAGCGATTGCTTTTTAAAACATCATATTTTTAGCATTAATTGAGAAACATATAAGGTTTTCGTTTCTATTGAGCTAATATATAAGCTTACTACATTTCTTTGGCTCAAAAAATCAAATTTGATATGAATTAATTTCGGGCATCATCCGTCTACGCCCGATATGTTGGTATGAATTAATATTCGAGTCACTGAAGATCATCATCAGGATCATCCCTTGCTTTAATTGATGATCAATTTCAGTTCATACAAATTGCACATTTTTGGCATTAACCATTTAGAAGCCTAATTTTCAATCAAATTCGACAAATATTCTTATCAAATTTAGTTTAAATTTGTAAACAATGAACAAGAATTTTCTAAATTTGTAAACAATGAACGTTATTTTCTCTTAATTTTTGAGACTCGCCGTTGCGATTTTTTTATCCATTTGCTTGTATTTTGCATAAGATATGTGAACATTTTTGTTCTTTATTAAGTGTGCTCTTACGCCCCTATGACATGGCCTTCAATTCAGATGTTTAAGGTTAATTTTCAAGGACGTTTCACGTCAGTTGTCAAAAATTTGAATTAATTTCAGATGGGCGTTTGTGCAGCCTTAAGGTGACAAATAATTATTCAAGAGAATAATTTAATCATTTAGCTCTATTTCTCATTTAGAAAATCAATCAAAAACTCAAGTAAGAAAATATGCCAAATTGTAATAAACAGAAATTCATCAAAAGTAACAGCTCTCAATTTTTTGACATTTGTAAATTCTAAATTGAATGAGAAAAATGAAATAATACTAAGCATAATACAATATTCTAGATTTAATTATAATTAGGGAAAAGTTAGTTTTGAGAGTACTTTTCATAGGCATATAGAATGAAATCTTCTGAAAAATAATATCACATAAACTCATATTATTTTCTAATATATAACTATTTTATATAAAAATCAAATTCAATGATCTTAAAAGCGAATGATAAACCTCAAAATTTACGAATATAATGAGTGGTAATATAATGCTTATCTATCATAAAACCATATGAAATATCAATTTTTGCTTTACGCCTAATTTTTGACGACAATTAGCAAAAAAATGTTAAATGTTAACACTCAGTCCATTTGAATATGAAAAATAAAATTGACTTTGATTAAATGTTTTTATTTATCATGCAATTCTTCTTGCGACCAAAGATTTGAATAAAAGTTCAAAAAATAAGATAGCTTAAAAAATAATATACGGTAGTGTTTACTAATAGATGAATAGTATATAAATTCTATTAAAATGGATTTGATCCAAAAAATATATAAAATTTGATCATAAATAAAATCGTTTTAAATTACTTCTTCATTTAAATTATAACAATTATTTTTGGTTTTATATTTTTTTGGATCAAATCCATTTTAATAGAATTTATATACTATTCATCTATTAGTAAACACTACCGTATATTATTTTTTAAGCTATCTTATTTTTTGAACTTTTATTCAAATCTTTGGTCGCAAGAAGAATTGCATGATAAATAAAAACATTTAATCAAAGTCAATTTTTATTTTTCATATTCAAATGGACTGAGTGTTAACATTTAAACATTTTTTGCTAATTGTCGTCAAAATTAGGCGTAAAGCAAAAATTGATATTTCATATGGTTTTATGATAGATAAGCATTATATTACCACTCATTAATATTCGTAAATTTGAGGTTTATCATTCGCTTTTAAGATCATTGAATTTGATTTTTATATAAAATAGTTATATATTAGAAAATAATATGAGTTTATGTGATATTATTTTTCAGAAGATTTTGTGTTCTTCTTCAAAATTTTATTTTTTTATTAAAAAGAATCTTTACAAAATATACATTTACTTTAATTAATATTTAAAAACGTGCTCTATCAAAAGTTCCAAAAATTCAATATTTTAGCTTTTCTGAGGTGTCACTTTTGATGAATTTCTGTTTACAACAAAATGACGCTTATTAAGGTCAATGAAAAATTGAGCGTTTTTTAAAAACCGCCGTTTGAGAGGAAAATTGAGAGCTCCAATGTATACTTTTTGACATTGTCAAAAACTTTGAAAGGACCAAAAAAATTTAGTGTCAGAAAGTTTACAAATATATACTTTCTGACAAACAGACTCTCAGAAAGTACTCAAACTGCGGTTTTTAAATTCCGCACTTTTTTGGGCGACCTTAAGCGTATTTTCCAAATTTTATTTATGAAACTAAATCCAAATTGGACAAATAGGATGAAATGACGAATGGAATTGGATTAAATTATGTGCAACTTTATTTTTTGGACAAATTAATATCAAACTCGAGGTGGAATTACAAGCTCCTCTGCTCCCAAGGATTCAAAAACGCCAACAAGTTGCCCAAAACTTCAAGAAATCGGAGCTAGAGAAGCACCCGATTTCATCCAATAACCTATTTTGTAAACTAAGAACTTGCAGATAGTTCCAAATCGGATCCTGGATTTTGCAAAAATGTGACGAGCATTTCCAGGTCGCTTCAAAATATATCAATCATCAATGTCAAGTTTGGCAAACCTTTCTCATAAAAAAAATGATTTTTTGTAATATTCAAAATTAATTAATTCGATCATTTGGCAAAATTGTATGATTTTCTCTAAGATGCTTGGTGCCCTTGAATAACATATGCTTTAATATTAATTCTGAATGTAATAATAATCATTGCCAATTTCTAATAATGTTTTTTTTTTGAAAAACAGAACTAATTATTTAATTACCTGTGTGATTGCGATTTAAATTCTTCCATCATTTAATTTAAAATGTGTGATTTTTTAAAAAATTACACCATTTGAATTCAATAATTTGCACTCTTCAAAATTGAGAAGTTTATGGAAAGACACACTCTGATTTCAATGTTAGTTAACAAAATATTTCTGAGTTGGACATAATTTAATGATATGAAAGATTCAAGACATTTGCAATAACATGATAAAACGAAAAATTAATTTGATATTTTCCATTTAATTTTGAATATCTTAATGTCAGTTTTTGGTTAAATCACACAATTGAATAAAAAAATATAAATATAAATAGTCAATATCAGGCATTTTTCTGAAGTTTTCCACTAATAACCGTTATTTTCCAATAGAATTATTTGAATTCATATTCAATCCATCAATTCATTATCTGATAATGCGGTTGGATAGGAGAGTACGTAGATTTACAAAGACTGAAGATGAGCTTATTCTTTCTCATTTTAAAGAACATTTGAATTCGATGGGATATGATTTTTGCATTAATGCATTGTTCAAGATTTTCAAGGGATGTCATTCGAAAAGGGCTATAAGAGATAGATGGAAAAATTTTCTTTCCAAAGATGCTGATTCTTTCACTGCAGAAGAGGATATGTTAATTCTATATCTTCATGAAAATCTTGGAAATAAGTGGGCATATATTTCAAGATGTTTAAAAAATCGAAGCTCAACACAAGTACGAATTAGATATAATCAACTTATCAGAGAAAATAACCAGGTCCAACAAAATGATACATTTGATAATTCATTTTTTGATTTTTATGATGATACTCAATTTATCTTCGAAGATGATTTATTTAATTAATTATAGATAGAAGAAAATATATATTTCATAATCTATAATTTCATAATAATTTAATATATTTCATCAATAAAAATTATAGTTTTAAAATTAATATATAAACAAATAATAAATAACATTTTGATCAATGATTATCTTCAATTGTGGATGCATAAGAAATACAGATTAATAATTGTTTCTTCAATAAATCAGCATCTCTGTATGGCATGATATCGATTTGATTGAAACATGTGTGTGCTTCTGGAAGACGGAACTTAGTTTCATCTATCTCTGGTTCATCGTAATATCTGGCCGGAAAGACTTCGCATAATCTCAAGAAGAAAGCTCGAGTTATCTTTGGTGTTTCGTTTCCTGTAATGAATGCTAACAACTTAGACAATTCTTCTGATGTCATCATCGCGCATGCGGTTTCAAATGTTTCCCAAACATCATAATCATGAGATGCTCTGTTGAAATAGTTCAAAAATGTTATGTAATCTAATGCTGCCTTGTTTCCACATGCCATTCCTTCAAGAATTCGTCCGGAAACGTTTTTGATGACACTCATAGGCAAAACTTTCCAAAAACCTTTTCTGGTGTTCAAAACAACACGCGAAAGCTGTTTGAAATATTCAGAATCATCACAATCAACTAATGTGCTGATACTTGAATTAGTTGAGAAACTATACCAAATAAAACGTGGTAAATTCCATGCTTTATGTGAATTCTGTGTCGCAATTGCACTAGCAAGTAATGAACCAACTGTGAATGCGATGTTGTCAGGTAAATTAGTCGAAGGAACCAATTTATCATTTTCACAATGTAATGTATTTGGAGGATTGATGAAATATCTGGCATTAACATCCATGATTTCATTAACCATGTGATAGAAACTATCTCTAAATAATCCTCCGGCGTCAAGACCTGATAAGTTCTTGTATTCAACAAAATAAATAAGTTTGTTATACAAATTTTCGCATGCAAATAGCTTTGATGGGAAATTTGATCTTGAATTTGCAAGAACATCAATAAGTTTGATATTTTCTGGTGAATCATAATCAACACCATGTGCATGAGTTTTCTCAATATCAACAAATATATGTGCAATTTTCTTTGCTTGTGCCCAGTGGTAGAAATCTCCATAAAATCCAATCAAAACACTGGGATTGATGTATTGATTGATTGCATTAAATTCTCGACCTTTGAAGTTCAAATATTTATCTGGGATTTCATCTAATACTGAGAAACTTAAGCATGCGAAATAAACAACAACAGGAGGAGCATTGTCAAATGCAGAACCTGTAATTTTGTTCATTAACAAAGAATCAATCAAAACCATTTTATACCACTTAGAGAAATCTTTAGATTTATTACTTAACCAATCTGTCAAAACATTCTCGCCTGTTCCGAAATGATATCGAAATCCAACAATTTTATCATTGTATTGGAAACGACCTCTAATAATCTTTGTATTTTCATTCTTGTATTTGATTTCGATTGGATAATATGTAAAACTAGCTGATTCAACACATCTATTGTATTTAATTGCTAAATCAGCATATATCAATAAAGGAGGCATTCTTTTCTCTGCATTCTCTGCTTTCATGCCTAATTCAAGTAAATCTGGTAATAATGATTCTGCACATTTAATAATGAAATTAGAATGTGGTTTCTTATTTACAATTGTTATTGGATCAGACATGAAAACTTTTGTAACTAAATTATCAATGTAATCTGCATATCCTTCGATAATTAAATCAGAGAAATAAATGTCATGGATTGATGAATTAAAGAAATTCAAAATCATCTTGCATTGTTCAATATTATTTGGAATAATAAAATCAAATGATTCTAAAATCATTGGAACAAAGCCTGAACAAATCTTTGGATAATTATAATACAAACTTAATCCATTCATGAATGTTTTTTCATATAAAATATTGTGATTCCATGATTGGAACAATGCAAGTTGGTATTTTCCATATTTAGAAGATCTCAATTGATTCAAATCTCTGCCTTTAGTGAATTCATTGTCATTTCCTCCTTTTTTGATTCCTGTTTCAATCAATTCGATGATTTGTTGCTTCTGGTTTTCAACTAAAATTCGGACTTATTCTATTTCTTCATATGATGATGTATCACTCAATCTTGATAATGATAATAATAGTTTGTCAAGATTTTGTTGACCGAAATATTCAGAAATAGAATTCAACAATGAATATGAATAAAAATTACATGTTTCAATTAGTTTGTTTTCAAGATCTTTTTTGTGTCCGATTTGATGGAACATTTCGGAATTAATCATTACTGTTTCAAAACTCGTGTTTTGTTTATTGATTTGGTTTGCGGAAACTTCATATTCAACACTAGAATTAGATTCATCATCTATTCCTTTGATTTTATATTTGTAATCACTTAGGATTTCAGAAACAATTATATCAGAATGTCTTTGAATGTTTGCTTGCATTCCTAAGCAAATTTTAGGGAAAATTGCTGTTAAATCGAAATTATGTTGTTTCAACAAAGAAACAGAATTATTTGATTTCGTAATTTTATCAATAAACTGATAATTAATTATAGAATCATCGAAATTAGTAATTACGAAAATCCATCTCTTCTTTGTTTCTTCGGTTTCTATTTTAACATTTCCGAATTTCAAACAAGAACCTTCAACAGACAAAACAATCTCAGATATTGATTCTTTGTAAGGAACATATCCTCTATCGGAGTAAATGTTTCTATCAAGGAAACTGAGGAAAACTGAATCCCAATCTTCAGAAATGAAACCAATATATTTCAATGAATTCTTCAATGAATCAAATTTAAATGAAATACCATTTAAATTCGAAATCTGTTTCGTGTGTACAAAAAATGATGTTGTACTATCATGTCCACTTATTATTTTGTTATCGCATTTGGAGAAATGTGTCAAAGGAATGAATCTGTCGTCATTTTCTTTTTCGATTTTTGACTTTTTAAGTTGCTGACGAATTAAATAGCAAAATGTTGTATTAGAGTAATTCGGAACATCAACATTTTGTGCAATATCTACTAATGGCTTTAACTGAATAAAATACATAGCAAGATTTTGTTTGTCTTTTGAAATTTGGAACAATTTCGTAACAAAAGACAAAATAATACAATTCTGAATTGAAACAGATGTATTTGTAGTTCTTAAATCAACTTTTTTGAGAATTTCTGCCATTGATCTGATCAAATTATCAGTGATTTCGAAATTAGGAGGATCTATTTCGAAACAACTTTCAGAATTTCTTCTAAGATTTATATCAAAATCTTTGGATTTTTCTGTGTTTCTATTGATTTTGATAAATCTTGTAATTTCGGAATCAAAAATCTCAGCTCCCAAAGCAATCATTGCTCCTAAACTCATTAATGACAATTCATTATTATCCAATTTAATATTGTTAACAATGAAATCAGGATATTTCATGTCTTTCCAACAATTTTTGTTTCTTAACATACAAATGTTTCTTGCAACATCCCAGTAATTTCCTGAATTCAAAGCAACTTCTGCAGGAATTCCAAAGACTTGTTGTGGACCAATGTGAGCTCTAAATGGAAGATCTAATAATCTGGATCTGTCAATAGGTTGAATTGCTTGTCCCATAAACAAAGAATTTTCAGTTTCCAAAGACAAAAATTTTTCAGTTTTTTGTTTGAGATTTTTCGGATCATTTTCATTGATCATGAAATGAATATTTATCAAGAAATCATTGATATCAGAACAAATTTCATTTAGATCAAACTTCTTTACATCTATTTTTTGTATCAAAGCCCTTGCGAAAGGAATAAAAATAGATAATTTGTTGTTTTTCAAGTAATAATGATTCAAAGATTTTTGTTTTGTTAAGAAGCCAATAATTCTTTCATTTGCAAGCTTTGGAAGAGTATTTCTTCTTGTTCTAAGCTGATCAATTCTTTTCAATTCGAATGCATCAAATTCGAAATTATAAAAATCAATGATTTTTGAAATCCAAGTATTTCTTTGTTCATTTGGATTTTTCAATGCGGAAGAACTCATTAATAAACTAAATTTCCTGTTTAATGAGTTTAGAATAGTATCAAATGATTTCTTCTTGCTGTTTTCCATTAAAGATTCTTTGATTTTTTGGACTTTTGGAATGAAATCCGAAAAAGTTTTTTCGAAATTTTGTAAAGTTGGATTTTTCAAAAACTCTTCAAATTCATTTTTGTAATTGCAAGACCACAAAATAGACAAAACAATTTTAGTTGCAGATTGATGGACTTCAATTTTAATCTGCTTCATTCTTTTCCTCAAGAATTGTTTCGTTGTAACAGTCGAAATTATTGTTGGAATTTCGTTTTCTTTTAATTCTTCAAATTTTGACAAATTTTGAATTTTATCATGAAAATCAAACAACGAAATATCTCCTTGTCTAAATGATATCAAGTTCAGTATTTCCTTGTGCTTGCTTTCGAAATCCGTTTCAGGAATTGTTGCCATTAATATCTTACTTGTTTTCGCATACAAATAAGGCAACAAACACAATTTTGCACAATTAGGATTTAAAATTGGAAAATTTTTGTCATTTGTCACATTTCCTTCCAAGAAAAACTGAGAATTCTTATTATTTCCAATGATATCAATTGAAACAAATTTTCCTTGTATATCCGTTGATTCGGATTTTATCTCTTCGTTATTGAAAAACGCGTTTTGGTTGATATTTCCTTTGACAAAATCTTTTTGTTTTACAGTGATTTTTTCGAAAGGGGTTTCCAAAACTGTTTCAATATCTCCGAATATATTTTCAGGAGCAAGGATTGTAGTATTCATAGAAATACATGGGAAATCATTAGTATTGTTATCATTCCTTGTTGCGAAGTTCATTAAATACTTCATGAAATTTTTGAAAGATTTATCAAAAAGTGAAATTTTGTATGCGATATTTGATTTTTCTTCCGAAATTTCTTTCAAATTTTCCAAAACGCATTCAGCCAATGAACAACTCATTGGAATAACAGATAAAACAGCAAATAACTGTTCCAAAATAACAGTTGCTTTTGTCTCTTTGTTATCAAGATTCAATGTCTTGAGATAATCGAAAGCGAAATTAATAAAAGAAGTAAATTCTTTGTCATAAAAAGAAACATTTTGATTAATATTTATGTTTCTTGTTAATTGTACTAATTGGTACATATCATTTATCCTTTGCAAAATGAATTTAGTACATTGTTCTTCATCTCCTATACAATTCATAATGGAAATATCATAATACAAAAATATACTTTGCGGCAATTTAAACAAATCAACTTTTGCGTTGTATTTCAAATAATCATAATTAATATTTTCAACGAGAAATGGCCAATACATTCCATATTTAACAGTTCTTATTAATATATCATAAGTCTCTAGCAAAAGCTTGTTAGGAACAATCCTTCCGAAAAATGCGGTGATCTTTTGTTGGTCCCTGTCATTGACCATTTTATTGATTGAATAAATTTGGCGGCAGTTTAATACAAAAAATCTTGTCAGAAAAACATTTAAGAAATTCATTAAATCCCTTGGAATTTCTTTATCTTCTAAGTCTTTGATAACTTGTAATGCGTAATCTACATGCTGTTCTGGATTCTCTGCATAGTTATTCGAACAATTTTCGCCTTTTATTATCACACAAAAAGTTTTCATCATTTCTTGCAAAATGTCATCAATAATTAATGAAACAGTTTCATATGAACTGATTGCAAAACTGGGACGAATCATTGTAAGATACTTTTCAGACATTATAAGTTTTCTTGTATCAATAAATAATTCGTTTTTGTTGAAATTAATTTGGAATATTTCGTCATTTGAGAAATTGACGTGAGAAAACAAATAATAACGTGGTTCTTCTTCAATAATGTTCATATCATTTAAATTATAGATAACAATTTCATGTTCTGTAGTATATAAATATAATTTATCTTCAATTATGCGAATAGATGATTCTGACATCGAAATTGTTTCTCCAATATTATATTCTTCACATTCATTATCGTCATTTGGTAGTTGATCGTCATTAAACCGAGTTATAACAATTTCATAATTATTTAAACCAATAAACACGAGATGACCATCGATTATTGATGTATCAACAAGATCATATTGATAGATATCACTTATTGGTTTTGCTTCGTTATTAAAATAATATTTCTTGGAATTAATATCGAAAATGTATCTACCAACAGTATTTTGAAGTATAATGTATAAGCCTTCTAATGATTCAATGTAAATTGTATTGTTTTTTGTTTTTCCTATTAAATATGAAATTTCTTTGCTGTCTTTCCATTTTTCGAGTGGATGATCACTTATTTGTTTATATTCTGTAACTAACTGGTTCTGATCTGATGCTTCTTCGTTCTGATTTGCATCTTTTTGAAAATTTCCTTTTTGTATTTTTTGATTGAGAGGGAAATTCGTTTGTGTAGCTATTAATTTCGATATTATTGCTAGTTTTGATAATGTATGTGTGCTTGGAGACAATCCGAAATTCAATAAAATTGGATATTGTTCAACTGTCATTTTTTCAAAGTGTTGATCGAGAAAATTGAATAGCTGCTGTGGAGGCATTTTATCTAATGGTATATCTGATGTATATTCTTGGTAAAATTTTTCATCGCCAGATAATGGCACCATTTGGAATCTGTTTGTGCTTTTGATGGATTTTTCGAATTCATCTCTGATCATTACTTTAAGATTGTGGTATATTTGAGGTAATGATGGATAAAACTGTTCAATATTTTTTAATTTTTCTTTAATTTTTTGAACAATGAAAGTTTGATCAGGTTTATCTTGATTAGCTTCATCTACAAATATTGGTGGATACTCATTTAGATTCCCTTTAAAAACTGGTGGTCTAAAAAGAAAATCCATTTAAAAAAAACTATTATCGACTTTTTTGTCAATTGAAAATTTTGAGAATTCAGAATGAAAAAAAATTTGAACCATTATTATATTATTAATGCTAAATTGAAATGTAAAGTTTTGAGATAATACAAAATTTAAGACGTTTGTTCACAAAATTTCGATTTTATTCAAAGGTTTACACGGAAATATTTTTAATTCAAAATAAACAATATGATTTTTTTTTTAAAAAAATTATTATCTAGGGAATCTTGGATTAGGTCTATCTTTGTTTCTCTTTGGAGTAGGTGCTTCGTGAAGTGCAGGTAAGTTAGGTGACATAATGATGTTATTAATCCTATTAACTTTTCCAGGAGGAGCTTGTGGTTCTGGAGGTAAAACTCCCATTGCAGAATTTTGTTCCAAAATTTGTTTAACTTGCATCAAATCACTTTCTGTGACTGGTTTTCCATCAATTTCTTTGACGCTCCTTAAGATACACAAAACTCTGATTCTGTGGATCGTTCTTTGGTTCAAAGGATTGTCGTTGAAGTTGAATTTCGCGAGATTTGTCAAATTTCTCAATTTTTCAACTTCATCAACTGTTGTTATTCTGTTATGAGAAACATCTAAAAATGTCAATGATTGGCAATTGATGTTATCAAGTTTTTTGAGTGAATTATATGATAAATCCGAACTCAACAACTGTAATTCACTAAATGTTCCTCTTTCTATTGTCATCACGTAATTATGAGATAAATCTAATAATTCAATATTCGGGAAATTGCTCCTTGGCAATATCGGATGTGTTTTAATTGAATTATATGATAAGTTAAGTGATTTAAGGTTATGTAGCTGAAAAGTGACAAGTATTTTACATAAGGAGTCACCAATTTTGTTGTTTGAGAGATCCAAAGCTCTTAAATGAGGCAAACAAAGTAAGAAGTCGAAGTTTGTGAGTGAGTTTCCTGAAATCATCAAATTCTGAAGCTTAGGGAATGGATTCTTTGGCCATTTGATTTCACTCAAATTGTTATTTGACAAATTGAGAGCTTGTAAAGTGTCAGATGCCAAAATATCAACATTTTTATAGTTTTTCTCTGACAAATCGAGGGAAGTTTGACCTTTCTTTAATAAGGCGCCGATTTCCTCTGGGAACAAAATTCCTTGCAACTGATTCTGTACTTTGTTATGTTGTGATTGTTTAATTGGCTGGCCATTTAGCATTTTCAGGGTCTTGAATTGGAACAAAAGTCTGTTCATGTCAACTTCTTCCATCAAAGGATTGTTTTCCATGGAAAGAATAATCAAATTGGGATAGAAATTACTCTGTGGAATCTCATCAATGTCATTGTTACCGATGAAAAGTGCCAAAAGTGAAGTGAATTGTTGTAATTTCTTCAATTTGTTATTTGGCATCAAAAGGAATTGTAATGATGGTAATGTCTGACTTATTGGCATTTCTTCGATGAAATTAGATGAAACATCTAAATATGTCAAATTTTGGCTGGCAATGTCGATTTTTGTTAATTGGTTGCCACTTGCCATCAACTTTGTCAATTTCTGAAGTTTACAAAGTGGTTTTAATGTTGTTATAGCGTTAGAAGAGATGTCCAATGTCTGAAGATTCTCCAATGATGAGAAATTATTCGATAATGATGTCAAATAAAAGGTATCATCGTTAGGAGGAGAAAATAGAACAGAACTTGGTTTATCGTTTTGTAAACCTTTGAAAATTGTTTTGATAAACATGTTGGTCGTATGTG
This sequence comes from Trichomonas vaginalis G3, assembly GCF_026262505.1. Classification (NCBI taxonomy): domain Eukaryota; phylum Parabasalia; order Trichomonadida; family Trichomonadidae; genus Trichomonas; species Trichomonas vaginalis. The sequence continues at coordinate 23,436,229 of NC_067207.1, forward strand.
AATAAACAGGATTTCCTATTATATACATTTGGGATATGTTATCGATCATGGATTTATCATTAGGAATCAGATAATTGACGTTTTCAACCAAATTAAATGAAATATCTAAAACAGAAAGAGCAGGTAGAGGAGGAAGGTCTGTAATGGATTCTATCCTGTTGAATGGAACATTTAACTCCTTAAGATTGATCAATCCATTGAATGCTGCCAAAGAATTAATTTCACAATTGATTAAAGTGATTTTTGTAAGAGTTTCTGTTAATGTGAATTTGTTTTGGACTTGAACAAGTGTTTCTCCATCAGAGATTTCCTTCAATTTCTGACTTTGCTTGATCATTTGTGAAATCAAATTTTCGCATTCGGTCAAAAGAGAGTCTGTTGGTGTTGAAACCATCATTAAGTATGTTGGTGCTGACTCTACTTCATTGTTCTGCTCAACAACATCACAGAAAACGACAAAATACGTATCTTGTGATTTTGGATTTATAATTGAAGAAAATTCATGCTGGCTTTCAGTCCAGTTGCATAGTGCTGATATTGCTTCACTTGCTAAATCATAAACTATCACTTTTGGAGTCTTCTGGGCTTTAAATTCTTCCAAAAAATGAGTTGCTCCAACATTTGAGATTTCCCAAATGGCAGCGATATCTAGTTTGGTCGATCTTTCAACAAATTGAGAGATATTCGATGAAAAATCATTCCATTCTTGATAATCTTCAAGAAGTCGGGTGGAATGCAATAATCCGGCTGTCTTGTATTCAAGCATTGGTAATTCTGTTGCTGTGTATTTGAATTCTTTGTAATAATGATCAAATCTTGATGCAATTTCATTAATTTTATCAAAAACTTCGTGATTTAGCTCAATTGTAAATGGAATATCTGAAATAATCTTGTCAAGATTCCTATAGAACTCAGATTTCAATGATTCGCAGTAAGAAGCTTCGTTTGCAGAGATTGCTGAATAATAAATTTTAACTTCGCGTTTTCTGGATTCACAAATGGATCTAAACTTCTTTGTAATACTAAATGTATCGATTGTTTCAATCTGAGGCAATAAACAACCAACCATTATATCATAATTTGGAAATTCACAAATTGGATTTGTTCCATAGTTAGGATCGTAGAAATAAACTTCTTTTAAGTTCTGCATTTGCTGTAGGATATCGAAAATCTTGAAAGTATGAATCTGATTACCAGCAACGTTCAAAATTTCGAGTTTTGTCATATGTCTAATGGTAGATGATATGTCTGGTAGTCTGCAATTAGCAATATTTAAGTCTTTTATGTGCTTACACTGTGTAAAATCTGGATTTTGTTCGAATGGATTTTCAGCAACTGAAAGGATTTCGAGATGTTGTAGAGAAGAACAATCAGGAAGCTTTGTTAGTTTATTTCCTTCGAGAATTAAATGCTTAATGTTTGGACAATATTTTAATCCAGATGTATCTTTTAATAATGTATGGTAAACATGTAATTTTTCAAGATTAAGTAAGTCTTTGAGCCATTCTAAATCGGTTACATCTTGCTCGATGACTCTGATTTCTGTTAATTGTCTAAATTTATCAAAATTTGGATGTGCTGGAAGATTGAAGTGGAAACACTCAAGTATTTTGAACTTGTCAGGATTTGCTTCATAGTCCTCCGGCTCAATCTGGTTATCTTCTAAAAGAGTATGAAAAAGATTGTCCGTCAAAATCCAGAATTTAAAAAATTTTATCGTTAATTTATTAAAATGGGGGTCTAATTTTTTATGAAGGGGGATTAATGATACGTTACTCAATTTTTTTAATTTTTTTTTTCGGGAATCATAGAATGAGCGATATTATTGAAACATTAAAGAGAATAGAAGCTAACAAGAGTGTCATTGGCACTTTAGTTCTTGATGCTGAATACAAAGTCATTCATTCCGCATTCAAAAATTCAGACCCAGCTAAATACGCTGAAAAACTTCCACCTCTTTTAGAAAGAGCAGCAAGTATGGTTAAAGATTGCGATCCAGATAATAGCTTAACATTTTTAAGAATTCGTACAGAAAAATTAGAAATTCTCATTTCTCCAACAGATGAATACACTTTAATTGTTGTTCAGAATATGGTTATGATCGATTCATAATTGTTACACTCCTTAGATTGAATAAAATGTCTAATATCTTTTATTGTTAAAATTAATTTATGTCTTTATATGTTTTTTAATATTGTTTCGAGATATGTTTTATTTTGAGCATTATGAAATTATGATAAATTTTAGTTCAATTTGAAGATTTTGACCTAAAAATTGAATTTTTTCATAAATGTTTTTATGTTTTTCTATTGCAATTTTTAAGCAAGGCATTAAATTATCACATAACAATGCTCTTCTACCATTCAGAAGAGATAGCACATCAGTAATGCCCTCGTTTGTTATATCAAATATCCAAGATTCATGCGTAAATTGGTCATCATCAAATCCTTCGATTTTAAAAGTTACTCCAATAAAAGATAATGACAAATGCTATAAATCTGCGAAAGTTGAAGTTCTATATACTGGAATGACCCGAATGAATACTTTAATTATAGCTGAAAATGAAGCAGGAGAGAAACAATCATGCAATGTTTATATTGATGAAGTCAAAGAGATCGAAATTCTTACATCTACTCGAACTGTTTACGTTGATAGTTATTCACAAACAATATCCTTACAGGGATTCGATGGAAAACAGAACATTTTTACATCTATTGGACATGAAGCAAACTGGCAATATGATTCCAATTACTTTATTCTCGATAAAAATTCAATTCAAAAAGATCCATTAAATCCAACATTAAGTTTGAAAGGAATTTCAGTCGGAAAATCTACGATACAAGCTAAGTTATTCAATTTGGTTGCTACAGCAGAAATTTCTATTGTTGAACAAATAAATTTGTATCCACCAAATTATATCAGAGTTTTACCGGATGTTAACTTACCATTCCACTTATGCACAAACTTGGCGACATCATTATCCCAATGCAAACCAATAAATAAAGCAAATCAAAATCAATTTACTTTTTCTTCATCGAACAAACAAATAATTACTATAAACAACGAAGGTCTATCTCATACTCATGAACTTGGTGTTGCTTCTATCATTGCAAGTGACCTTCTTTCCGATGATAACACTGCAACAACAATTGTCAACGTAACTTTACCATATTCAGGCTATCAGAAAGACCAATACATATTACAAGGCACTGATCCTGTATTTTCTCCCAAAGTTTTCGATGAATTTGGCCAAGAAATTTACGGATCAGATCAAATTGAGTGGACAATCACAGGAAAATGGTCAGAACTAGGTGAGAACACAATTACTTTCTCTTATTTCTCATTCTCATTCACTTGTTTAGTCATTGTGTGTCCTCCAATCAAAATTAATCCGGATTTAATCGTTTTGCCACCAAAAAGTAACTGGTTTATTTACGGTTTGACAGGCGGTTCTGGCCACTTCAATATTTCGGTAAAAGACACAAAAATAGCTGATGCTGGTAACCGCCAAATCCGTTCTAATTCAAATATTGGTGAAACCGAATTAATCGTTGCCGATAACATGATTAACGGTTTGACAGCCAGTTGTAAGGTATTGGTTTCACCTGTTAAGAGTTCTTATATTGTATTAGATGAGAGGGAGAAATACGTGAATGAGAAATTCCTTCCTTTGTGTGGATTCACAAGTGAAAGTGGCCACAATTATTCCATAACTTTGCAACACGAAATATTGTCAACAAACATTTTAATTGTTGACCAACAGATGATGTCGAAATCTCCTGGTTTCACAAAATTGTTTTGTATGTCAAATAATGTCAAAACCGAAGAAATAACCGTTTCTGTCATTGACAAACTTGAATACAAAATAAAAGGAATTGCTTCTCCAAATTCTCACATTCCTCTACATTATACAGGGGGTTCCTTAAAATGGCAGAGTCTGTCACCCCCTCAAATAGAGATTTCATGTGAAAATATTGCAGCAACTCTTTCAAAACATTATTTCTCTGTTGACAAAGAATATGATGGTTTATGTACTCTCAAAATACGAAACAAAGCTTGTTCAATAAATCCGTTACCGGTTAGATGTGAAGTGAACTTTGAATTGCATGTTTCTAATGTTCAATATTTGAGAATTATTCCTGTTGACCAATTAAACAGTAACAAAGACATAGAAAAGTGTAATTTAATCAGAAGTGGAGTGAAAATAACAAATGAAGTCAAGAATTTATATAATGTTGTTTCTAATCATTTGATTTCATTTTATGTTTATTGTTTCAATGCTAGAGATGAAATCATCAACTATTACTCTGCAAATCCCATAACTTTCACTGCTGATGATACATTCATCGAAAGAGTTTTAATTGATGAAGATACTGGTTATTCAGTTTACAAAATAAAAGTGACAAAAACAATTGATGTTCTTGCACACACAAATAACGCAATAGATAGTAGTGTAACAATTAATGTTATATCTCCTATAATTGTTGAATCTTCAAAAATTGTTTATTTCACGAAAAATATGAAAAGTAATTTCGCAATTACAGGTGGCAGTGGAATTTTCAGTGTTTTCGGAAATAACGCAGTAATTAATGACAATGGAACATTCACTGTCAAACCGCAAACCGTTGGTCATTATGAATACATTATTTCTGACAATTGTACTGACCAAGAACCTGTCAAAACCGCATTGGATGTTGTAACCATTGACCATTTAGAAATTGAATGTCCAAGAAAGGTAATTGTTAAAAGTGAAACTGTGATAACTGTTAATGCTTATACATCTACGAATAGATTGATTCCTGAGAGTGTTTTAGAACGTGCAAATATAGAATTGATTGAACCAAAATATTGCGAAAGAATTTCTTTCAATAAATGGATTTATAAACCAGATTCTCTTGGTGATAAAACAGTTACTGCAACAGCAACTGGTTGTTCAAAGGCAACAAAGATAATAACTGTTGTTGAACCAATTGTTGTTAATCCACAATACATCATTTTGATGCCAAAAGAAATTTTCGAAATTGACATCAAAGACATTAAATATGATGTCACTTTTGTATCTGATGATGTCAGTATTTCAAGAGTTTATGGTAACTCAATTGTTGCTGTTTCTCCTGGAAACACAACTGTTAAAGTTTTCTGTCCTTATGAAACAGCAATTCCCCCTGCAATTATTTATGTCAGAGTTTTGAAACCAATTGAAATTTTGATAGAACGTTCTTCAGATATTGTTGTGAGTGGTGGTTTGTTATTTGCATCTTTCATCATCAAAACAGATTTGGATGATAGATATCCTTTGTATTCAGAAATTACTGTACAAGGTTCTGAATATTCAGCTGTTAATTCTTCTCATATTATCCTTGAATGCGAAAATCCAGGTTTAGTAACGATATCTTGTAGTTGCTACAATTTGTATAATTCCGTCAAGTTCAGGATTGAAGAAAAGTTTGAGTTGTTATGTCCCCAAACTGTTTTGATTTCTCAGGGAAGTTATTTCGAGTTCAAATCAAAGAATGATTTGCCTTTTGTTTTGTCTTCAAATGATAATTCAATTGTAACAATTGATGGACATTTTGCTAAGTCTATTTTCAACAAAGGAATTACAACTATCAACGCTGTTTGTGGTTTCCAACAGTGCTCTGTAATTCTTGAAGTTATTGAACCAGCAGCTGTTTTTCTTAATAGAACAGCTATTTTTGTTTTCAAATGTTTAATGGTTGACAAATACGGAAGATTTTACACTTCTCTTTCGGGTGTTTCTTTGGAATTAATGCCAGGAAAAGACTTTAGACATGGTGCATTTGATGATAAAGGATTTGTACAGATATCTACTTCGGAAAACAAGAGTGTTGCTGTTACTTTAGTTGCGAAAACAAATTTGTTTTATATTGAAAAAGATTTCATGATTTCAACTACATCTTTGATTTCTCCTTCAGGAAGCATCACTGTAATGAAAGGAGCAGTTGTTCCATTTACTTGTACATCAAATGATGTTAAATGGACAACATCAGATCCAAAGATTGGAAAGATATCAAATAATGGGCAATTTAAAGCGATTTCTTCAGGAAAAGTTACGATTTCTTGCGATAAAAGTCTCAAAACATCTGTAAAAGTTTTATCGATGAAGAGTTTGGGTTTAGAAAAGGTTGATATTGATAAATACCAAGTAATTCCTGTATATGATGATAATGAGCACGATAAAATTATTTATCCAAGTGATATTTCACTAGTTTGTTCTTGGGATTCAAATGATTGTGGTCAGGTGAGGTCAATTTACAACTCGAGTGGTTTCTTCTGTTTTGTTGAAAGATTGAAACATCATAAATGTCCGGAGTTTAGTAGAATCAAGGCACAAATTGCTTCACCTTCATCTGCATTACATCTCAAGACAGACACGAACATTCCTTTTGTAGGAGTTGTTGATTTTGGATATCCAAACTGGCACCTTTTCGAAATGGAAAAGGATTCGAGGAAATCTGTTTTAGAACTCAATTTCGGAGAAGATAAACTTGACTACAACTGTCCTGATGGATGGTCCATCTCATTCAGAGGAAGAAATGCAATTGTAAGAGCTCCAAGTGTATTTAAAGGAACACAAATAGTTACATTTAAACACAAAGAAAGTGGAGAAAAACTTAAATTAAAATTTGCAATTTCTGAACCTCAAATAATTAAAAATGAATCAAACGTAATTGATTCATTAAATGGGCAGATCATAAATATAGTAATTCTCGTATGTGCAATACTATTGATCATTGCATTGACTATAATATCAAAGAGATATTTCCATGATTAATTTATATACTTGTTAAATAACGTTTCAAAATTTGTCGGGCTCAAAATAAGCTGACGGGTTCAGATGCCGATCTAATGATAAATTTTCAAATGCACACGAAAACAATAAAATCCCTTTGAGCCATTTTTATTATCGGCTACTTTATTTTTGACACAATGGCAAAAATATTTTAATGTAAAAAACCTCCAATTCTCACAAATGAGTACGATAGAATTTACAAATTCCCTCAAAACCCAATTTGAACCCGTCAGATAATTTGAACCCTCCCAATTTGGAAACGTTAAATAATTTAATTTATAGATTTATTTGAAATCAATTATAATTATATTTCATGTATATGGATCAAAAACTTACTATTTGGTAATGGAAATGAACATTCTTTTTATCAAATTAGAACAATGAAAAATAAAATTTTAAAAATTAATATGCATTTTGGAATCATCTTTGCTTATTAATTGTATGCAATTCTGAATATGACAAAATTCAGAAGTAAATCAATAAATTGATGATGATTAGTTGTATGAATTCACATTGTCACTTTTTAAAATTTTGTATTCTGTCAAATATTTGAAATTAAAATAGAGTTGGTATTAAGGGTTTCGTTTTGCTAAAATTGTCACTTTTGTAGCATATTTGTTTTTGGATGTTTTGCGAAACCAAAAAAAAAAACTATGATATACAATGTGTGTGTAAAGAAAATACTTTATTTACTAGTTAAAAAATCATTTGGTATTGATCAAGTTTTTTTTTCTGGATAAGATATTATATGGATAATTGGATAGAAAATACAATTATATAATCTTGTACCTGGTTTAATTAAGCTAATTGTCATCAGAAACTTGTAATTTTTATGAATTTCAGATTTTCTTTTCATTACTGCTTTTCTTAATAGGTCAAGTTCTTATTTACGTTATAAAGTATGATATTTACAAATATCAAGTTATCATGTTTTTTGAGAAATTATGAGAAACAAACAAAAATGAAAAAGATAGGAATAGCAATGAATAGTGATGTGGGTATAGAAAATGTAAGAGATATGAATGCAAAGCAATCAGTATTTAGGACATTGACCATAGATTTCGAAAAAAAAATGCTGCATATTGAGCGAAAACTATGATTATATTATAAGGCTGTCATTTAAAGCATAATGAAACTATTCCCTTTTCATTTTAATCGAATAAGATAGTAAAGATTTTTGAATTAGCTAGAAACTGATGAGATGTTTTCACAAATCAGATTTTTAATCTCTATAATGCATAATTCACTCAATATCTCAATTTTGATATTGCGAGATATTTTTGCTATCGGTTTCGCAATTTTGACACAATAGCAAGAGGGTTCTATAAGCATTATTATCAACGTAGAATCTGAATATCATATCAGAAAATGTCGCAAATCTGACATTTACCCGACCAAATAGCAAAAATAATTGAATACTTTTCGCAAAAACTTTAAAAATCGATAAAAATATGAAATATAGATATTAAAGAGACTTTTTATATAATATTCATAAAGATTTTCCAAAAATATGATACCGCAAAATTAAAAAAGTGACGTCTTGAGTGGAGTCAAAGGTCGAAATTGCTAGCTAAATGTTTTTTAGCGAAATTGCGTATTGTACGTTTTTTTCGCAAAACGAAACCCTTATTGGTATATCATATTTATGCAGTTAAATATGGAAATCGAATCTCTTGAACTCTTTTGAATACCATTCAAAAATAACGATGCAATGATTTCAATGAAAAACTTATTATATTAAGTGTACATTTGGATCTTAATTGAAATTAATTTCGAGAGGGAAAAATTTTGAAGATTGAAAGTAGAATTTTCTTAGATCATTGAATTTCAATAGAGTTTCTCAATTTTTAATTCATATCACTTTCTTTTCTGGAAACATAAATGAGGATCCTCATCATCAACGGAGCTAAGAAACAAGGCGTTGGCAATGGAAAATTAAACCAGAGTTTAGTTGATTTTGCTGTTAAGACATTAACAGCTAAGGGACATGACGTTGAAGTCACAAAAGCAGATTCTAACTACAACCCACAAGAAGAAGTTCAGAAGTTTGTTAAAGCTGATGTATTACTTTGGCAATTCCCAATCTGGTGGATGGGTGCACCATGGTTTGTCAAGAAGTATCTTGAAGATGTTTTAGCAACATCATTTGGAACACTTTGGAACGGTGATGGCAGAAGCAAGACAGATCCAAGCAAGAAGTACGGTGATGGTGGTCTTTGCCAAAACAAGAAGTTCATGCTCTCGTTTACATGGGGTGCACCAACAGAAGCAATCACAGATCCAAAACAGTTTTTCAAAGGTGCAAGTCCAGATTCTGTTCATGGTCCAATGATCAAGTCTCTCGAATTCGTTGGAATGAAACAAATACCTTCATTCCACTTAGATGATGTTGTTCACAACTTAAACTACGAACAAGCCATTAAGAGCTATGAACAACATCTTTCAAAATACTTCTAAAGATTGCAAGTAATAAAGACTTTAAAAATTATCTAAACTAACAAAAAAGGCTTATTTTTCTAATCCTGTATGTGTATGAGGATGTTTCAAACTTAAATTTGGAAATTAGCTTTATTGGAAATAAAATGATCTTACAAACAAAGAGTTTTCCTTCATTTTCTATTATGAAATGAGATCTGCAGATGTATGCGAGAGTGTCCGAAAAGAGAAATGAATGTTAATGATATGATTCTTTAAAGGTACACCCACTAAACTTCCACTGATAGTTTTTGTTTGAATTTTGTTATGTAGATTCTACATGGTATCTGAAAGTGTTTCATCAAGGAATTTGGAAATTCCTTCTATAGGATTTTGAGTTAGATGTCGACGAAAAAATATAATAAATTCCATTATTTTCATCATTTTTTAAAAAATTTGTGTGTCAAAGGCAAAACATGAATAAATTAAAACGACAAATTTGCATTATTAATCACAAGTAACTGTTTTATTGTGAAATTTCATTAATTTATTTTCGATATTTTTTGAATTAATTTTATTATTAACACTTAATTTTATTATAGATATGTGTACTTATTATCATAAAACCATACGGTAGCACTAAAATAATCATATATTGAAATTTTGGAAATTTCAATATATTCGGACTATGCTAATTGAGCTCATACAATTGAAATATATTATCATATTGGATTTGAGTCATAAAATATTTGTATTTTTGCATTGAATGCTATATTTCGAAATATGGTAAAATAATATTTGGATAATATGAAGAAAAAAAGTATGTAGAAAAGATATATTAGTAATAAACATCGTGTTTTAATGTAAATATCCGTATTAAAGTAATGAATTTTGAGAAATGCATCTCGTATCTCGAAATCGTATAGACGAAAATCTGTGAAGTTTTAGCAATGATACTGTTACTAGCAGAGTATAAGAATTAATTAAGTTATAAAGATTTTCTATCAGTGGATTTTGAGGGTTGAAAATTGCGATTCTAAGGTACACGTTTTCGTGCATGTTATCTAATGTATGATGATTTTAAGGGATGTTCTAGTTTGTGGGAGCAAAATAACATATTCATTTTTTAATTCGCAATATGAGTTGTTTTTCTTCAAATTGTTTTCAAAAGAAATACTGGCAATGCTTTTTTATGCTGTTTAAAACGGAATCGAGCAATTTTTGTTGAAGCAAAATCAGTAGTTCAGACAATAAAGCTGAGTAAAGTTAGCCTTCATATCCAAAAAAATAACCTTAAAGAAGTGGGTGTACCATTGATTCTTTTGCTGATAAAAAGTGACAGAAAAATGATTTTCTCTTTGATTTGTGAAAATCTTCTTACTCCATCGAATTCTATATTTCGAAACGCTTACAAAGACAAATTGATAGAAGTATATGTGAGTGGATCATCCTCACAATATATAAATGGAAGCAAACAGCTTACTAAGCCAGAATACGCTTTTGATCAAGTAGATAAAGTATATGACTGGTGCTCCAACTGCGGTCGTTCACATGATGAACATCCATGGGCAATTTATTCCATCAAAAACAGAGTTATGCGGATACAGGGTTATTACCTTAAAGCAGGATGTTGTGATGATGGCGCCGAATGCTGTTGCTTTGATAACTTGTATTGTTGCGATTGCTGCTTGTACAGTTGGTCACTTCAGATTTCAAACGATAACACAACCTGGAAAACAGTTCACAAGGTCGAGAAAGACTCCGAAATGAGGAGATGCAAAGAGAAAATCTACAAATTCAGTGAAACATACACTACAAAGTACGTTCGTCTTATTCAAGACGATACTTGCCCAGGCGATCCACCATGCATTGCTCTTAATAAGATAGAACTTCTCGGAGTTTTAGATGGCGATAATGGCATTGTTTTTGAGGAGCAAGAAAACGAAGACGACGATGTCAGCATCATTGGTCACATTTCAAAGAATAGAGTTAACTAACTCTTATAACTACTATTATTATTCTCTTTTGTATTAAAAATTTTAAGTTTATTAATAAGATTATAAGATTTCATTTCATAAATCTTTTATTTTATAATAAATCCATTATACATCGTTAATTTATTGATTAACCATCTAATATAGTCAGTTTTGTCATATAGGAATTCATAAAAAATAAATATTAATGGAATAATCATTTAATTTAGTGAGTTTTACTCATGATGATTCATAAAAAATAAATACCCATTTGACAAAATCATATGGATAAGCACTGAATCATATTTATGATTCAATTACTCATATGAACTCTGGAGATATTATTTGTTTTCAGTAAATCTTTATTCAAATAGACCAAAAAAGTATAACAGTCATATTAGATACTATATAATTTTTTATTTACTTTTCATCTGAAAAAAAAAATCTATGAGAATATTTATTTTTCTTCATTGTCATATTGTTGAGGAGGAATTGGAGGAGGAGGAGCGTAATAAGGTGCTGGTTGGTTGTAATAATTTGTAGGACCAGGAGTCTTGAGACCCTCGTAAGGATTTGTTTGGTAGTTTTCTGGTGGAGGTGGATATACTTGATATTGTTGTGGTGGAGGTGGATAAAGTTGGTCTTGATATAAGTGATCTTCAAGTGAATATTCTGATGAATAGTCTGATGAATAATCAGATGAATATTCTCTTTTATGATGTTTGTGATTCTTTGATTGATGTTTGCGTTCCTGGTGTTTTCTATTAGATTTCGATTGTTGTTTACTATTCCTACGTTGACTGTGAGATCTTTCTTGTCTGCTATCATGGCGGTGTCTTGGTTCCTGTTGTTTGCTATTCCGACGTTGTCTGTGTGATTTTTGTGGTTTAGTTTCTTGTTGTTTGGATTCTTTTGGTTTAGGTTCTTGTTGTTGCTGCTGCTCTGGATTTTCTTGTACTACGATAAAAACAACATTACTGCCGTTATTGCTATTGTTATTGTTATTGTTATTGTCATTATTGGCATTTGAATTAATGTTAGGAAGAGAATCAGATGATGAAGCTTTACGCTTTGATTGACGTCTGGCCAGACAGCATACAATTAAACCAATAATAATAATCACAACTATAATGCTGCAGATTGCTATGACTATACCCCTTTTAGCTGCCTAAGATAATCCAGACCCTGAAGTTGAATTGTAACTTGTGCCGTAGATATAAACGCGTTGAGTGTGATCACGATCTTTGAATAAGATTGCATTAGGTAGTTCTATATAAGAATAAGATCCTCTGAACACTCCTGCTATATCATTACTATCAGATTCATCATAAGAATTATATGTTTCACCAGATTTTGGAGAAGATGCTCGAGCAAAACTTACGCCTTCAGTTTGATAACCATATTCACTTCCTTCATATAAGACATGTAATATCGTGGAGTTCCAACTTGCTATGTTCGGATATCCATCAATTTCCTCAACGCTAAATTTTTCACTTTCGTGTACTGAACCAGTTCCACTAAATTTAAATGCATGGAGTGGATATGTTGAGAATACAAAGAAATCTAACTTTTGATCTTCTATTAATGAGAAATTTGCAATTAAGTACTCATCGCCTCCGGCTTGGACGTATAAATAACTTTCGCCATTGGTTACAATAATATCATTTGTTTCACCGCTGATATTAATTTGATCGTAGCTAAAAATTGTTATGTTAGCAATTGAATATTTATTGTCCTTTGTTTTGATCGTAAAGGCAGCCAATTTATCTGTGAAATTGAATACATAATTGCCTGTGTCACCGAGAACTTCAACTCCATCAAGTTGTCCAGTAAATGATTTTGCATTATGAAATACAACAAAAGAATACTTTTGGAATGTAAGTTTTCTACCATCTGCTGGTATTACCAATGGATAAGTACCATTGCGGTAATTGTAATTCTTTTCATCTATGTTTAATTGATAAGCAGTTGATTTTTTATCGTTTCTTTTTAGTGTTCCTAAAATTTTTATTGTTTCGCTGTATCTTAGTTTATCATTTAGTAGCTCCGCGTTAAAAATATCTGCAGATTCAAGAGCGAATGTATAAGATTTATAATCTGCTTGAGTATAATATACAATAATTGATTTTGAATAAATTGGGTGTCCATTATTTTCCGATAGAATTGGTTGAGCAAAGAAATTATTTGTCGCAATTACCAGAGGTTTTAAACCATTTGGATTTACGAATTTATATCTTCTATTTATAGGAGATGTGAATACATAACAAAGCTGCCTTGCTTGTTCAATGTCATAGTCGTATCCTGATGTTGAAAAATACGTAGAAACATTGTCATTAACTACTTCAACAAAAAGATCATCGCATTTTGTAAATGCAAATATAGGTGAGACATTGTAAATGATTTTTGATCTACCTTGACCTTTGACTTTAATTGACAAAGGTTCTGTAAGTGATTCACAATAAAAAACGCCAGGTTTAATTGGCTGGACAGATGATTCAAATGTTAATCCATCGGGATTGAAGGCAACGAATACTGATCTTGGAGGAATAACACAAGTTTTCTCGTCATCGAAATATTCATTGAAATCTCCGCTCTTAATTATGTAGTAATTGTATACAATAATTTCAACAACACTTTTTGGTTTTGGATTTTGAATAAGAAGTACATAAATATCTTTTCCAGAACTAACTTTAGTAGTGTATGGCGTGATTATGTTGTCGTTTTTCACTTCCGAATAAACATATTGTCTTATAACCGAACTTGGAGTTAAAAAATGCGTAGCATATTGGCTCACTATAATAGCCTGGATAAGGGTTTGTTCTCAAATAATCGTTGAAAACTCCTTCCACAGCGTAGCACTCTTCGGGAATAGTAGCACCGATAATTTCAACTTTACGATAATCAATATCAGAATCAGGTGGGAATATTGGTGTGATGACAATCTCGGTTTCTCGTGGAGACCAATAAGGCCAGGTCAAATTTTTATTAGATGTATCTTGATATGTAAGATTTTCAAGATCAGAAGGATAAATAGCGGTATTTGCTTTGACTGAAATGGTCTCTCGCTGATAAAGATTATATTTATTATAACCTTCCGTGATTAAACCTAATAGGAAAAGAATCATTGATATAACTTATTTTAGAAAGTTTTCAGACGGTTTTGAGAACAGTTTTGTCAAAATTCGCAAAATTTGATCACATATCATAACCAAACCTAATAATTATTTAATAAAATTCTGTTGTCATTAAAGTTTTGACATCCTCTCAATTATTATTCAGTTAATGGTTTATAGTATGCTCCATTTGTTGAATAGAATTTATTATGTAAGAAAAAAGTTTACTTGTTTACTCAAAAGTGTAAATTCTGATATTACTGATGGATTGTGATTAACATATTGTTATTGATTGATGACAAAATTGATTGTAATTGAAAATGTTTGAATTTCAAATTAGAGTCAGATAACTTTCAAAATAAATATTAATAAATTAATAAAGTGCTCTATATAATGCTGATTTACCTAAAAATAGAATAAATTAACTCGGGCTTTTCAGAGAATTGAGTGGTGAGAATCGGTTCTCAATTCGTTGAAATAGTTCAATAATATTTCAAGCTTTAATTTGTTCAAAAATTAGACAAAATTCAAAATTCTATGGACTTAAGAGTTCAAAGCTTTACAAAAAAATTGAATTAAAACTTAAAAATTCTAATGGGTTTGAATCTAATTCAATTTTGTTACTTTTTCTTACATGAAAAAAACAAGCATATCATGTGATTTATTGATCTGCAGTGTGAAGATGTATATTTGATCAAATATAAATTGGGGCCTCAGGTGGCTTCGCTTGCCCTTCGGGCAAGCACGCCACCTTCGGCAAAATTAAATCAATTTTTGAAGAATACTAATATATGCTTACTTAAAATATGATTAAAATTTCTGAACGAAAACTATCAAAATTAAGTCATAAAAAATAGAAATATAGGATGCTAATTTACTGTAAATTCATAATGTCAAAAGTTACTGTGTTGCCAAAACAAGAAGTTTATGCTCTCGTTTACATGGGGTGCACCAACAGTTTTTCAAAGGTGCAAGTCCAGATTCTGTTCATGGATCAATAATCAAGTCTTTCGAATTCGTTGGAATGAAACAAATACCTTCTTTCCACTTAGATGACGTTGTTCACAACTTAAACTACGAACAAGCTATTAAGAGCTATGAACAACATCTTTCTAAATACTTCTAAAGATAATAAACAAAATAGACTTTAAAAAATTATCTAAACAAACAAAAAGCACTTATCCTTCTAATCCTGTGTGTATGTTAGGATGTTTCAAACTTAAATTTGAAGATTTGCTTTAATGAAATTAAAATGAACTTAAAAACAAAGAGTTTTCCTTTATTTTCTGCTATGAAATGAGATCTACTGATGAATGCGAGAGTGTGCAAGAAGAGAAATGAATGTCAATGATATGATTCTTTTACTGATAAAAAGTGACAGAAAAGATTTTCTCTTTGATTTGTGAAAATCTTCTTACTCCATCGAATTCTATATTTCGAAACGTTATTGTTATTCTCTTCTGTATTAAAAATTTTAAGTTTATTAATAAGATTATAAGATTTCATTTCATAAATCTTTTATTTTATAATAAATCTATTACACATCGTTAATTTATTGATTAACCATCTAATATAGTCAGTTGTGTCATATAGAACCTCCTTAAAAATTAATATTAATGGAATAATCATCTAATGTAGTGAGTTGTGGCATGATTATTCATAAAAAGTAAATATCAATCTGAAAAAAAAAACAATATTGATAAGCACCGAATCATATATATATGATCTCTAGAATCAGCATCACTCTAGAAATAACCGTTTTTTATCAGTAAATCCTTATTCAATCAGACTAAAAAAAAGTAGAGCACTCTTATTATATATAATATATAACTATTTATAATAACTTTTAATCTGAAAAAAAAATAACTGTGAGAATATTTATTTTTCTTCATTGTCATATTGTTTAGGTGGAATTGGAGGAGGAGCGTAATAAGGTGCTGGTTGGTTGTAATAATTTGTAGGACCAGGAGTCTTGAGACCCTCGTAAGGATTTGTTTGGTAGTTTTCTGGTGGAGGTGGATAAACTTGATATTGTTGTGGTGGAGGTGGATAAAGTTGGTTTTGTTCTGGTGGATGATATACGTGATCTTCGTGTGAATAGTCTGATGAATAGTCTGATGAATAGTCTGATGAATAATCTAATGAATAATCAGATGAATATTCTCTTTTATGATGTCTGTGATTCTTTGATTGATGTTTGCGTTCCTGGTGTTTTCTATGATGTTTCGGCTGGTGTCTGCTATTCCTACGTTGACTGTGTGATTTTTGTTGTCTTTGTTCCTGTTGTTGTCTGCTATTCCTACGTTGACTGTGTGATTTCTGTGGTTTGGATTCTTGTTGTTTGGGTGCTTGTGGTTTAGGTTCTTCTTGTTGTTGTTGCTCTGGATTTTCATTTACTATAATATAAACAACATTATTATTGTTGTTGTTGGATTTTGAACTCTCGCTAGGAAGTGACGACGAAGACTGACGCTGTGATTTATGTCTGCCCTTACAACAAATAACTATAACTATAATAACAATCAAAATCACAATTACTGGGATGCATATACCAATGATGATACCTACTTTAGATGCAGGAGATGATCCAGACTTTGAAGTTGCATTGTATCTTGTGCCGTAAATGTAAACGCTTTGAGTGTTATTTGGGATGTTGACTGCATTATGCAGGTCCATATATGAATAAGATCCTCTGAACACTCCATATATATCATTAATATCAGAATTATCATTAAGGTTATATGTTTTACCGTATTTTGGAGGATATTCTCGAGTGAAAAGCAAGCCCTCTCTATCAAATCCTGGTATATTACTATCATAAACAACATTTGCTATCGTCGAGTTCCAATCTGATATGTTTGGATAGGCTCTAATTTCCACAGCGCTAAATTTATAACAGCCCTGATCATTATAGTCGTGATATCCAGCAACTCTGATTGGATAGGTTGAGAATACAAAGAAATTGATCAATTGATCATCTATTATTAATAAATTTGAATCTGACCGCGATACTTTACTGACTTGGATATATGGAGTGTATTGAGTCACAACAACTATATTGTTTGATTCATAAGTAATGGGAAATTGATCGTAGCTAAAAATTGTTATGTTAGCAATTGAATATTTATTGTCCTTTGTTTTGATCGTAAAGGCAGCCAATTTATCTGTGAAATTGAATACATAATTGCCTGTGTCACCGAGAACTTCAACTCCATCAAGTTGTCCAGTAAATGATTTTGCATTATGAAATACAACAAAAGAATACTTTTGGAATGTAAGTTTTCTACCATCTGCTGGTATTACCAATGGATAAGTACCATTGCGGTAATTGTAATTCTTTTCATCTATGTTTAATTGATAAGCAGTTGATTTTTTATCGTTTCTTTTTAGTGTTCCTAAAATTTTTATTGTTTCGCTGTATCTTAGTTTATCATTTAGTGGCTCCGTGATAAAAAGATCTGCAGCTTCAAGAGCGAATGTATAAGATTTATAATCTGTTTGAGTATAATATAATTGAACTGTTCTGGTATATATAGGATAACCATTATTTTCCGTGTTGAATAGGGGTTCATGATAACCCATTACCGAATAGATCGGAGGTTCTAAACGATTTGGCAGAAATACCAGAGGTTTTAAACCATTTGAACTTGCGAATTTATATCTTCTAACTAATGGAGATGTGAATATATAACAAAGCTGCCTTCCTTGTTCAAGGTCATAGTCGTAACCTGATGTTGAAAAATACGTAGAAACATTGTCATTAACTACTTCAACAAAAAGATCATCGCATTCAGTAAATGGATGTACATCTGAAATACTGTAAATTATTTTTTGCTTTACCTTGTTTTTTGACTGTAATCGCCAAAGGTTCTGTAAGTGAATCACTATAAAAAACACCCGGTTTAATTGGCTGGGCAGACGATTCAAATGTAAATCCATCGGGATTGAAGGCAACGAATACTGATCTTGGAGGAATAACATATGATATCTCGTTATTGAAAGATTCAGTGAAATCTCCTGTCTTCATTAAGTGGTAATTATATACAACTATGTTTACAACACTACTTGGTTTTGGATTTTTAATTGAAATTGAATAAATGTCGTGTTTACCATCTGAAACAGCAGAATTTGGATTAAGATTTACAAAAACATTGTAGTTATAAACTATGTTGTCGTTAGGCATTTCAATCTTTTTGTAATATCTTTCAACAGAAAATTGATCAAAAAAAGCGTAGCATATAGGATTATTGTAATAGCCTGGATAAGGATTTGTTCTCAAATAACCATTGTAAACGCCTTCCACAGCGTAGCAATTTTCGAAAACGTGAGCGCCGATAATTTCAAGGTCAATATAAAAAGGATCAAGACCAAATGGAAATATTGGTGTGATGACAATCTCCGTTAAATCTCTAGACCAATAAGGCCAGGTCAAATTATTATCAGATGTGTCTTGAAATTTAAAATTTTCAAGATCATTAGGATAAATAGCAACATATTGTTTGACTGAAACGGTCGTTGGTCTGTCAAGAGACAATTTATTATATCCTTTATCTATCATACCTAAAAGGAAAAGAATCATTGGTAATACTTATTTGAGAAAGCTTTATGACGGTTTTGTCAAAATTCGCAAAATTTGATTACATATTGTATTTAAGAATAAATTTAATCATTATAAAATCTGAATCTGTTTTCATTAAACTTTTTGACGCCATTTCAATTATAATTTGTTTAAAGATTTACGGTGTACTCCATTTCTTGAATACAATTTATTGTGTAATTAAATCATTGAACATTCAAAAGTGTTAAATTGTGATGCTCTGAGAAATTGTGATTATCATATTATATGTTATTGAAAATGTATGTATTTCGAATTTGAGTCAGATGGCTTTCAAAAAAATAATATAATAATAAATTAATAACCTGTTCTGTCTAATGCTGATTTACCTAAAAATAGAATAAATTAACTCGGACTTTTCAGAGAATTGAGTGGTGAGAAGCGGTTCTCAATTCGAGAGAGGGTCAAAGTTGCTATTTGTCACTTTTCCACAAGAATATAATGGGGAAAAAGTTATCATATAGTTGATCTCATTCACTGAGGTGAGAGATGCATGTAGTGTAATGTTATAAACAGTGGGATTGCTGTTCTAAGTCCTAGGTTCGAGACACATTGGCTTCATTTTTCTCTTTTTTATTGACGTAAACTATTCAATTTTTGTGTTCTCCATTCAAATTTCAGAATTTTTTTTGCAGATTTCACGCTACATTCGAAGTTACCTTTTGTAACAACCACCACTGCCTACGAAAGACGAAAGTGTGTCACGATTTCACCCGGAAATCCGACGGTTGTTTAAGAGTATGCACTTTTGTCACCTACTCTTCTCAATTCTTTGAAATTGTTCGATGAAAATTCTAGCTTTAATTTGTTTAAAAATTAGACAAAATTCAAAATTCTATGGACTTATGAGTTCAAAGCTTTACAAAAAAAATGAATTATAACTTAAAAATTCTAATGGGTTTGAATCTAATTCAATTTTGTTACTTTTTCTTACATGAAAAAAAAATAGATAAAAATTAAAGATAGTTTTATTTTAATGTCTATGTGATCTATGAGATCTATGGCTCTTCTTAGGCTTATCAGAGCTACTACTGCTATTCTTTTCTTCGCTGCTGTTATTCTTCTCTTCACTACTGCTATCCTGTGGCTCATCACTTGTTGTTGACTCGTGTCTATGTCCTCTGTGGCTTTCGTGGCCTCTTCTCGATCCATGCTTTGAGTTTTTCTCGGATGATCCAGAAGAATGTCTATGGTGCGAACTATGATGATGACGTTCATCTTCATCGCTTGATTCTGATTCTTGTTCTTCTTGTTGGTTGGCGTATCTCGGTAAATTGAAGTTCGATGATCCGAATTTCTTCATAAATCTCTGTCTTTGTTGCTGAGATGTTTCAGGATTGTGGCGATGGTTATGATCCGATGGAGTCCTTCCTTCTTCTGTAACATCACCCTCTCTAACTCTTTGTTCGAAGCATCTTCTGCAATGAGGTCTGTTGTGGCAGCAAACTGCATCTTGTGGGAGAAGTACTTGGCCACAAACTCTGCAGCAGAAGCATCTCTTATGGTAAAACTTGTTCTGCCATCTGATTTTGTTGTAATCTGTAAGTTGTATTTCATTCCTGCAGTAAGAACAAGTCTTTAAGTATCGTATGCCTTGTTCTGGGCAGTAATATCTGTTATGGTGCACAACAAAGTTCTTTCCGTTGAGTTGTTTGTCGCATTCGTAACAAGCGAAGCATTTTACATGGAAATAAAAAGATCTATCGAATACATACCTTCCTAAGATTGGTTGGTCGCATCTCTTGCATGCTCTTTGTGTAGCAATTCTCTTGCAATTTTCACAGCAAATTTGGTTCATAATGATTTGATAAGTATCTTCCTTCAATTTGATACCGCATTCGTAGCATCTCAAGCAATCCTTGTGAATTGTCATGTCGAGATCCCTTAAATTGATAAGATCAGTTGGATCATCCAAAAATTCTGTGCAAACTGGACATCTGTTGAGCTTTCCATTGACCTTTGCGCATCCAAAACAAATTGTCTGCTCTTTGTACATGACGCATTCAGGTGGTTGCAAAATTTTTCCACATTTTGCGCATTTGAGGCATTCTGGGCAATAGCAGCAACCAAATGCGAATATGTATTTGTCCTTGCATGGCTTTGCACAGACTTTGCATGTCTTTAAAAGAGATGTTTCAGGTAAATCGTCTTTTTCCTCTCCTTTCATCGTTGTTGGTGTAGAAGGGAATCCCATTGACATTGGTGCTGGCGGTGGTGCAGCCATGGCCTGACTCTGGAATGCCATAGTCTGATTTGTTGGAATCATTGTACTTTGGAAGCTACTTGCTGGTGGTGGAGGCATTCCTGTGTTGAATTGTGTTGCTGGAGGTGGTGGAAGACCTACATTGAATTGAGTAGCTGGTGGAGGAGGTAATCCTGCATTTCCTGTTTTAATTGTCAATTGTCCGCTAGCGAAATTGTTTGTTGGCATTGGATGAATGAATCCGCTTGCTAATGGTGGAGGAGGTAATCCTGCATTTCCTGTTTTAATTGTCAATTGTCCGCTAGCGAAATTGTTTGTTGGCATTGGATGAATGAATCCGCTTGCTAATGGTGGAGGTGGTAAGTTGTTTGGTCCGTTGTTTTGTGGTAACATTGTTCCAATTGGGGCAATTCCACGTGATAAGACAAAACTAGTGCTCATTGGTGGGGATTGAAGGCCTGAACTTGGTGGAGGAGGTAATCTCATTGTAACTTGTGATGGAAGACCATTGGATGTAGCAGGTTGAGAAAATTGATTGCTAAGAGGTGGAGGAGGAAGGCCTCCAGATTGTGCAGATGGAAGATTTGTTGATACTGGTGCTCCGATTCTTGAATTCATGCCCATTCCTGGTGGAGGAGGAAAAGCATTATTAGATCCAGGAGGTGGAGGCAATCCACTGCCTGGTGGTGGTACTCCTGTACCTAATGGATGTGGTGGTAAGCCACGACTGGATCCAAAGCCTGTACTTAAAGGAGGTGGAGGTAATCCTGAATTTGTTGGTGGAGGTGGCAATCCTGTGCCAGAACTTGGTGGAGGTGGTAATCCGCGATTAGAACCAAAGCCTGGTGATGGCGGTAGACCGTTTCCTGGTGGTGGAGGTAATCCATTTGTTAGTGGTGGTGGTAAACCATTACTGGAACCAGGAGGTGGTGGTAATCCACGTCCTGATCCGAAACCAGTACCTAATGGTGCTGGAGGTAATCCATTTCCAGAACCTGGAGGTGGTGGTAGGCCAGAACTTGATCCGAATGGTGAGCTATTGCCAGATCCGGGCGGAGGTGGTAATCCGCGACCAGATCCAAATGAAGTTGAATTAGAAATGCTTGATATTCCTCCAGGAGGCGGTGGTAATCCGCGTCCTGATCCGAAACCAGTACCTAATGGTGCTGGAGGTAATCCACCCATGCCGCCTAAAGGAGGTGGAGGCAATCCACCCATACCACCTGATGGTGGTGAGGGAAAACCACTCGTTGGTGGCGGGGGAAGCCCGTTTAATGGAGGTGGTGGTAATCCAGACATGAAACTTTAAAGATTATTGTTACACCTTAAAAAGTGAGAAAATTTTGAATATCTTGTCAAAAAAATTGAGAATGGTGAGTACAATGAAATTATTCTATGACAGGATATTAATATTTTGCCTGACATAATTTTTTTTTTGATCTGAAAAATTATTTCAAAAAAAAACTGACTATTCACAGTTAATTTAGATTATTTTTAACTTTGTTTGATAGTCAATCAAAAGGTAGTATAATTATGAAAAAGTTTGCAATTTTTACATCACGATCGGCCGAACCTTAATTTACGAATATTTGATTTTATTTATGCATTATGATTATGTATGAATGAACTTCAAAAACCACTAAAAAGGTTTCAAAACTAGCAGATTCAAGCAAAATTCTGGCAGATAAAATCAAATGTAATTGAAAAATTACAGTATTATTTAGGATCCTCATACTATTATATTGAACAAACAACAACCGACAGTAACATTTATTAAGAATATATTGATCGAACAAAGAATAAGAAGGGTAATTGAGGTATTGTGAATCAACAATTAGTTTTCTTTTGCGTGTATTTTCGAAGTGCTAAATGAACTAAGCAAAGAATTAATTTTTTCATGTTATATATGTTGACATTATGATCGATATGCATGATATGCCGGAATATCCCTTGAATTGATGGAAACCAACTAAGAGTATTGTGTTTTACCCTCCTATATGAGATTTTTGTCCTCGACCACTAAATTTTATATAAAATTTTAAAGGAGTATATAAAAATATTGAGGGGGTTATGAAATAAACATGAGCGGAATTTCATAGAAATCGATGCATGTCCGGCAACCGCGGCGAGAACGCAGCGGTCACAGCAATGAATTTCTTCCTGAGCGAAAGCTAATTACAGTTTTTGTTGCAGGTTTACTATTTGCAACAGTCACGGCGTGTTTCATTCCAAATTTCCAGTGTGATCAGAAAATCAGACTAAATGCGATATCAAGCGATATCACACGCGTAAATACACTCTATGTTTACAACATACCACGAAATGTAATCAAGTTTTCAGTTGGATTTTTGCATCTCGCAAATTTATCATCAATCCAAGAAAAAATAGAATACAAAGGTTTCCTAACAGTATATAAAGGAGATTCTTGGACAATCAACAACATAACGATAAAAAACTTAGTTTGTAACCCAACCTTACCGAAATATGTAGAAATTTATTCAATGAATACCAAAAAAATATCGAAAATAGACATAAATATATGGGTTAAAACTGTTGTTTCCAAATCGATTGACTTAGATTTTCGAGTCTCCTTCGAATGCGATCCATTGTTTACAGTTAAGACATATTACTATCTTTTAGCATCATTTGTATTCTTATGGATCTGGTTTATCCTTCAGAAACTTACTTGTGGCTCTGCAGAACGAAAATGGTTTGTAACAATCATGAAAAGCTACTATTTAGTATCATCCATATACTCATTGTTACATTTCATTACAGCTACAAGCCCGAATCTCTCAATTTTATATACATTGAAAATAATTGTTGTAAGTACACGCGAAATGTTCTCAATTGCGTATGTTTCCGCTGTTATGTTGCCTCTTATGCCTCCTTCCATGAGCAAAAGATGTCTTCTTGGCTTATTTATGTGTTTGATGCTGACAGTCTTTATAGCAACGTTTATTAGACAATGTTTGCCGCTAATTAAGATCTCTAAGAAACAGAAAGAGAGATTTTATTCTCTTTGTCTCGGTTATCGAGAAAGTATCAGAATATCTTTTTTCGCACTCGTTTTTATGGTTGGACAAGCAGTTAGAAAGAAAAGAATGTCCAACAAATACATTGTTTTTCATTATATGACGTTTATTCCTGTTAATTTCATCCCATTAATTGTAGATTTCGTCATGGACGTTCTCAAAGCCAAGAAACCACCACTTCATTTCGTATGCAATGAACTTTATGATATGGTTTTCATTGCAATCGAAACTGTTCGATTATTACCCGCATTAAAGGCAATGTCGTCAAATAACGACAACATTATCAATGAAGATCCACCTGATGCAATAGTTGTATGAGAAATGTCCCAGGTTTCTCATAATTGTTTTATATTATTTTGAAAATATTCATCTTGTTATAATTGTATTTGTTTTTGTAAATTTATATTAGTTTCCCTTATAATCGAACTCTTTTTCTGAATTAGAACAAAATATTTTACCAAAATTCAATTAGAATAATAGAAATTATCACAATTTTACTAAATTTTTAAGATTTTTGATTCTTTATACTTAATTTACCAATGAATCAAAGGAAATGGAAGTACCTTTAAAAATATTGGATGATTTTAAAGCAATTTATGTAAATTGAGCATCTGCTTATTGATTCTTATTTATAATGAAAAGAGTTTATTATATTTATAAGAGATAATGATGGTATAATTTTGAAACAACGAAAATAATAGAATATAGAAAAGTTTTACAGTAACATTATCAACAAAAATATCATTATGCTCCATTAAGGAAGCTATTTTCTGGTATTTCAATCAGATCGAAGTCAAAAAGTTCAACGTAGTTAATATTTTGTGTTTGTGGTATTTCAGAACTAAATCTTCTGAACTCATCAAGTATGCTACTAACATTCCATTTTTGTAGTCTCCTCAGACAACCAATAACTGTACAAACTAAGAGTTCTGATGGAGATGATATTAAAACAGGTAGATTATCATTATCTAATATATATTGCAATGTCATTTTTACGAGTTCATCCAATTGAGTTCTCCATAAAATTCGATTTGTATTTGAACGTGTTGGAATTCGAATATAAGATATTTCCCTGTTGTTGAAATACTCTGTAATTCTTGGATGTGGTGAGTCGTCACCCAAGAAAAGAACTGTTTTGAAGCTGTAAAGATCTAAAAATGAAAAATGAGTTGGAGAGAGTGCACCGCATCGAAAAATTTTGTCTGTAACTATTCCAAAGAAGTCCGGAGGTTCCAAAAATTGTGATTGGAATTCAGCATCTTCCTGTGGAAGTATTTGTTTCTTCATCTGAATTTAAAAAGTGACATTTGTAAATGTAATGATGGTTTGATGCTGAATAGAATAACATTTTGGCTTGATATATTGTGAATAGCAATAAATCCTTGTGTGTATTGCATATGATAAGCAATCCACTGATTATTTTATAATTTTTGAAATTCTTCGAAATTTTCCATTCATGGAAGAAGGCTTACAAATACAATATAATAAATATCATATTGTTAAATAATGGATCTATTATTCATTGCCAGATCCCTGAGTTTTTTAGAATGTCTCTATTTTGGATACAAATTAGAAAATAGAATTGGAGGTTTTACTCGAAAAGGGTTCCCTAGTTGTGTGGATGAAAAATTATAAACTCGGGAAAACGAAGCGATCAATTTAGATCATGAAAGCAGAACTTGCTGAAATCAACGGTTTGAATTGAATTGAAAATTTAACTTCTTGAAAACGCAAAAATAGAGTAGGATGAGTAAGGATCTATATTTAAACCAAGTCGGTTTTTATTTTTTTATCAAATGTATTCAATTTCATTTTTATTTTAATTCTGACAAATCCAAAATGAGCAAAAAGGAACTCGATTTCATTATTTTCCCGCTTGTTCAACCAAATCCAGAAGAAACACCTATAGACAAAACTATCATATCTACAATTTGCGAGCAAACTCTTGAAGACTACCCACCAGAAGATCGAGCATTAGCATGGATGGTAATGTTGGGTTTATATCCGTCAAATCCAAACAAATGGGAAAGTGAAAAGCGTGAAAGTATACAAAATTACTGGCAATTTGTTGATGAATTTGGTGTCAGAGATTGGCATACGAAGACTTTTGATAAAGCACATAAACAACAGCAATTTGATGTTCCAAATAAGCCACTAATGCATCAAATCTTCGTTGATATTCTGCGTACCGCGAGACAAATTATGTTTTTCCCTCCCGAAGAACCAAATCCAAATTCTCTTTTAACACCAGATTTAGCACCATTTGAGGGATATATGCGCAGAATTGAACGAGTTCTTTATGTTTTTGCCAATTTCAATGTTGGGTTAAGTTACACACAGGGGTTTAATGAGCTTGTAACTCCGATGTATTATGTGTTGCTTAAGTCAACACATCTATTTAGAAACAACCAAGATGATATTGAAGGTTTGGCTTTCACAATGTTACAATTACTCATCACTTCGACACCAATTCATGAAATGTATACAACACAAGACAAGTCATCCATTATTTTGCATAAATTATCTGAATTTACAGATATTTTGAAGCGCCATATCCCAACCGTCCATAATCAGCTCGAAGCACTTAATATTCATCCAGCAACATATTGCTACAAATGGTTTAATTTGTTATTTGCTCAAGAATATGATATGCCTTCAATTTTGCCAATTTGGGACTTATTATTTGCCCATGTAGATGAAATTCTTGAATATGCATTCTATTTTGGAGTTGCACAAATTAAGATTGTTGAAGATAGACTTATTGGTGCAAAATTCTCGGTTGCGCTTCAAGCTCTTCAAAATCTTCAAATCGGCGATCCTGGAAAATGCATTAAGCTTGCACTAGAATACTATGAGAAGGACCACAAAGTTTCCTTCAAAGAAAAATTCAAATCATTCTTCCGTTCCTCTGTATAATTTTAAAAAATTATTTGTATGTTTTAGATATTATATATAAATCATAATGACATCTCTATTTCTCTAGTATATTCCTATTTGCAAATGGATTATCGATATTATCTATTTATAAATAAACATGAATGAATTTTTGTTAATGATGCCTTTAAACAAGGAAAATTGCCATATAAATAGTAGAATAGTAGAATAAGGATACATAGTCACATTAAGGTGGGTTATTGGAATGTGAATTTGGTGTTGAAGTAATAATCAAGCAAAAAGGAACCATGGGCTAAGGGTTTTCAGAGCTAATAGAGATATATCCGATAATAAGTTCTCATTGGAATCACAAATTAATACGAAAAATTACAATTAATAATTTCGATCAGCCTTCAACATCGGTCCTTCCAAAGCATTGAGTAGCATGAGTTCTCAACTTTTATTGGCTTATTTTTGGTTTTCCCTCCGCATTCTTATGAAATCTGTTTACCAATAAAAAAAATTCTATTTTTGAATGCAAGATCAAGCTTCTTTTGCTATTCAAAGGCTTACAGAAGAGCGTTCAAGATGGCGTAAAGACCATCCTGCAGGCTTCATTGCTCGTCCTATCAAGCAGAGAAATGGAAATCTCGATCTTTTTAACTGGGAATGCTTAATTCCTGGTCCAGAAAAAAGCCTTTGGGAAGGTGGATTTTATAGATTGCTCTTATCATTCCCAACATCATACCCAATCAACGCTCCTATTGCAAAATTCGACCCAATCGTTCCTCATGTGAATGTATTTCCATCAGGAAAGGTTTGCTTATCAATTCTTACAGATGGATGGAAACCATCTATCAACCTTAGACAGATTCTTGTAGGAATTCAAAAACTTTTGATTGAGCCAAATCCAGAGAGCCCTGCACATCAAGTTAACTACGATAACTACATGATGAACAGGCCATTATACGATGCAAACATTAAAGAATGCGCTAAGATGCATACAAAGAATACTTTAGATTAAATTTGATACCAAACAAAACTATAACAATAGAGTTTGCTAAACACTAAAGATGTGCTGTTTCTAAATTAATTTACTTAGTTTCCTTTTTTTTACAATTTTTATTTTTTCCGAATTTCCGGGAATTTTTAGATTTCGGTATCATTACATGATTCTGATCTAAAAAGAAAGATACTAACAATATTTATATAATATAAAAACAAAAAAAAATTAATTAATACGACAGCCTTCATCGAGGGCACTTAAAGTTAAACTATAATCGTCCTCTTCTTCATCATCTTCTTCCTCTTCGAATTTTCCTGTTCCAAACAGGTACTCATCGAACGCATTCCAAAGAATATCATCATTCTTTGTATTGTATTTATCTGCTGCATCTCTTAACTGCCTCTCGATTCTATCATAGTCTGGGTCATCTTCGTACTTAAGTTCTTGAAGATAATTGTAGATATTTTTGAGTTGTGAAGGCATATTTAAAAGAATTTCAGATTGTGTAACTCTTTGTCGTAATCTGACAACGTCACTTCGTTGTCCACCGCACGCCCATGGTAATTTCCCTTGTACAAACTCGACAATCATATAAAACCATGACATTAAATCATCGCAACGCCCAAGGTCGCAGCCTTTGAGCGCATTGTCTGAGGCATACATCGTAGTGCCTACAAACCCTATCCCGTTGTTAACAGGAAATGGTTTTCCAGTAGAAGGGTCGATATGTTTTTTTGCAAATCCGAAATCTATCAAAACAATTGGTTGAGTATTTTTAATACGTCGATATACAAAATTGCTTGGTTTTACATCTCTGTGAATATATCCTTTCTGATGCAGTTTTTTCAGAAGTCGAAAAGTTTCGTGAGCAATTGGGACAACAAACATCATGGGAAACTTCCTTCCTGGTAATAATCTGCGTAATTGCGATAATGATTTGCCGTATAAGTCCATAACAAACCATTTGAATTGATCTGTGCCACCAGTTGCTAAAACTGTTGGATATTCTGGTGAGGAAAGTTTTCTTAGTACTTTGACTTCATGCTGAAGCGTAGGTCTCTTTTTTTGCAAGATTTCAGCTTTAAATGCGAACATTTTGTTTGATTTATTGTGAGTTACGATATAAACATCACCATATCCGCCATGTCCGATCTGTTTGCCTATTGTGAAATTTCCCACGGTTGTTCCTTCCTTCAGAACAACTCGTGGAGGCTTTTCAGACATATTACGACGATAGAAAGATTTTTAGAAAATAGTGGTGTGAAGTGATGATAATTTTTCGGTTTATTAATTAAATTTCAACCATTTTCATTGACAATTTATAACAAAATATGATTTAATTGCCTTATAAGTTAAAAGTATACTTTTTCATAATAATTTGGCATATGAAGTTCAAAATTTGGTAAAATGAGAATCTAATTTTTTACTAAATAAACAAAGCAATCTTAAAAATTAAGAAAGCAATACTATTATTCGTTTGAGAGTGTTAATAGGTAATAATTTTGTTCAATAATTTAGTAGTTTCATAACACTAATTCACAGAAAAATTGTGAGCAAAGTATTCAAGATTGGACCCTGGATTTTTTGAATAGTATACTTTTTTGGAGTTTCATTCTTTGCAAACAAGAATCTTTCAATTTATATTGAATTTTTGAAGTATATGAATCACATTTTTCAACGTCTTCTGAATATTTTTTGTTGGTTAATCATGAAAATTGGATCTGTTACATCAATATCTGAAATATTGATGTAATTAATAACATCAAGTGTGATGGGATCGATTTTTGAAATTGGATTTCCGTTGTGAACATAAACAGATCGATGTCCAAAAAATGGTTTGCAGCTGTCTGATAAAGTTGTTTGACTTGTGATATATAAATGACTCCTCTTTGGAAATGCACGTGATGAAGTTTCATTAATATTAAATCGTCCTGGAATATATATATTTAATTTGTTTTGAACTTTGTAAAATGTATTTAGAGCAAATCCGATTTTGTTATAATTACTTTCAAATCCAATTGTTGTTAGATTTGAACAATATTCAAATGCATTAAATTGAATGGTTGATATACTTGATGGGAAGGTAATACTTGTTAATGATGAACAATGACTAAATGCTTTCCATACAATGGTATTGACATTGTTTGGAAGAGAAATATATGTTAGAGATGTGCAATAACTGAATGTCTCTCGATTTATTGTCTCTATGTTTTGAGGTAATGTTATCGTTAATAAAGATGTACAATAACTAAATACACCATAACCAATATCTGTAACACTATTTGGTATTGAAATGCTTGTTAATGATGTACAAAAACTAAATGTTTCTATACCAATTGTTGTCATACTCTCTGGTATTGTAATATTTGTTAATGATGTACAATGACTAAAGGCATTCATGTCAATCGTTTTGACACTATTTGGAATTATAATAGTTGTTAATGATCTACAATATCGAAATAAGGCAAATTCAATTTGAGTTAAATAGTTAGGAAGTATAATATTATCTAATGATGAACAATTACAAAATGCTTCAAAATGAATTTGTAAAATAAATTGTGGAAAATAAATTGTTTTCAATGAAATACAATTTCGAAATGCGTTATTACTGATCTCATTTAATGAACTTGGAAGAATAATTGATGATAATTTATAACATCCGTTGAAGGCATTGTCATATATTACTTTTAATTCATTGTTTACAACAATGTTATCTAATGTTTCACATGATGTAAGCATATATGAAGTTATAAAAATGAAATTTGGTGGTAGAGTTATTGTTTTAATTGATTTACATCCTTCAAGTGCATGTTCTGCAATATCTATTACACTATCTGGAATATCAAATGTTTGTAAATTTATATTGAAGTAAAAACAATATTTTCCAATCATTGAAACTTTGGGAGGAAGAAATATTGATTTCAAGTCATAATATTCTTGAAATAATGAAGCATTAAGTAATTTGAGTTTTTGACAATTTCTGAAATCTGCTGATTCAAGACTTGTGTTGAAGAAACTAAATTCGTTAATATTTTCAATTTGGCTATTTTCAGAGAAATTAAGAGATGTTATTGTGTTCTTACAATCTTTAAATGCATAATTTTCTTCGCTTTCGCTATAAATTTTTTTAACATTCTGAGGAATCACTACATCTCCAGATAAATCTGGAGAGCATCCAATCAAAACTTCATCATTCTCATCCCTATACCTAAAATATTCGGTATTGAAGCTATGATAAAAGAAAAAATAAATCAAAATCAAAAAAAAAATGTTTGTATGATGTAAAATTTTAGCCACTCAAAATAATGTTGAACTCAGTTTACTTTGATTCCGTTATTAGATTAATAGCTGGTATCCACTAAAACCGATAGCGTGCTATATTCAATATATCAGACATAAATGTAAAAATTTGTTGAAGCTTATCATATAATAAAAATAAAAATTTTAGTGGAAAAAAGCAAAAATAATTCCAGAAGCACGTTATAGTTGGTCAGAACTTTTTTTACATATGGAAATTGATTTATCCATTGATATTAATCTTGATTTTAAACTTCTTATATGCACTAAACATTATAATGACATGAAATATACGCAATTAGTGCTACAAAATCGAAGCATAATCACTTGATGTTATAAATTAATTCCTGAAATTAGAATCTGTAAATAAGATAGATTTTGTTTTCTAATTAAAATCATTTTCACTTTTTATTAAGATTTGATGACTTAAAGTGACTAAGATTCCATAAATATGAAACAAAATTAGCTGAAATTAAATACAATTATACTTTATTGTATCGAAGCATGAACTGTGACCTAATTTACTTATTTGTTACATTCTTATTAAGGAAAATGAATATTTTTACCTAATTTAGATTTTTCCTAAGATAAAAAAAAATGCAAACATTATGTATTAGTTAAAAAGCAGGCCTTAGTGTTGTCATCATGAACAATCAGGTTACTGTTATTTAAAGAGGAACACTTCTGATATATGAGAATTTTTAATAATCAAACATATACTTTGAATTTAACTTTTACATATATAGTGTTTAAGTGGGGAACTTTGATATTTTTTTCCACACCATAGTAGTTTCACTTTTTGCATATGAACACTATATCGATTCTGGAAAAAATGGTGAAAGAACACCATAAATGATAATAAAAAAAAGCATGAGATTCGCACGAAATTAGGATAGTAGGCACCGTCATGAATAGCAAATGCATATTGCACCGACAAATTATACGGGAAACAAATATAATCTCTCCAAAAATATTTTGAAAAACCAAAAATAAAAAAATTTTATTTCCATATTAACCAGATTTTTTTACCTTGGGGTACGTTTCCCAGCGGTTATTAACCAGAATCGGCCATCTTAAGATAATTTCCTTATAAGCTGACTGCATACTTTTGCATAATAATTTGGCATATGAAGTTCAAAATTTGGTAAAATGAGAATCTAATTTTTTACTAAATAAACAAAGCAATCTTAAAAATTAAGAAAGCACTACTATTATTCTTTTATGCGAGTTAATAAACAGTAATAAGTAATGCTTTGGGGTTTCATTCTTTGTAAATGAGAATCTTTCAATTTATATTGAATTTTTAAATTAGATACAACATATTTTTTCAACGTCTCCTGTATATTTTTCCATGGTCGAAATAGGAGATTGATTCTGTTAATGAAATATTTGTAATATCTGTAATATTGATATAATTAATAACATCAAGTGTTTTGGTATAGATTATTGAATCAGCATCTTCATTGTGAACATAAACAGATCGATATCCAAATAACATTTTGCATCTGTCTGATAAAGTTGTTTGACCTGTAATATATAAATGACTTCTCTTTGGAAATGCACGAGATTTAGCTTCATTAATATTAAATTGTCCTGGAATATATATATTTAATTTGTTTTGAACTTTGTAAAATGGATTTTCTTCAAATTTGATGTAGTTATAATTATTTTCAAATCTAATTGTTCTTAAATTTGTACAATATTCAAATGCATTAAATTGAATGGTTGAAATACTTGATGGGAAGGTAATACTTGTTAATGATGAACAATGACTAAATGCTTTCCATACAATGGTATTGACATTGTTTGGAAGAGAAATATATGTTAGAGATGTGCAATAACTGAATGTCTCTAGATTTATTGTCCCTATGTATTGAGGTAATGTTATGGAAAATAAAGATGAACAATAACTAAATGCTGCATCGCCAATATCCTGAACACTATCTGGTATTGAAATACTTGTTAATTTTGTACAATAAATAAATGCTTTATTATCAATTTTTGAGATAGTTTCTGGTATTGAAATTCTTGTTAATGATGTGCAATTACTAAATGTTTCTGCTGCAATTGTTGTAACAATATTTGGAATTTTAATATTTGTTAATGATGTACAGTAACTAAACGCATTCATGTCAATTTCCGTGACACTATCTGGAATTGTAATAGTTGTTAATGATGTACAATATCGAAATAATGCAAATTCAATTTTGCCTACATAGTTAGGAAATTTAATATTATCTAATGATGAACAATTTGAAAATGCTTCAAATTTAATTTGAAAAATTAATTCTGGAAAATGAATTGTTTTCAATGAAATACAATTTCGAAATGCGTTATTACTGATCTCATTTAATGAACTTGGAAGAATAATTGATGATAATTTATAACATCCGTTGAAGGCATTGTCATATATTTTTTCTAATATATCGTTTAAAACAATGTTTTCTAATGTTTCACATGATGTAAGCATATATGAAGTTATAACACGGAGATTTGGTGGTAGAATCACTGTTTTAATTGATTTACAGCCTTCAAGTGCATGTATTTCAATATATTGTACACTATCTGGAATATCAAATGTTTGTAAATTTATATTGAAGTAAAAACAATATTCTTTAATACCTATAAGACCGGGAGGAAGAAAAATTGATTTCAAGTCATAACATTCTTGAAATAATGAAGCACTAAGTAATGTGAGTTTTTGACAATTTCTGAAATCTGCTGATTCAAGACTTGTGTTGAAGAAACTAAATTTGTAAATATTTTCAATTTGACTATTTTCAGAGAAATTAAGAGATGTTATTGTGTTCTTACAATCTTTAAATGCATAATTTTCTTTACTTTCGCTATAAATTTTTTTAACATTCTGAGGAATCACTACATCTCCAGATAAATCTGGAGAGCATCCAATCAAAACTTCATCATTCTCATCCCTATACCTATAATATTCGGTATTGGAGCTATAATAAAAGAAAAAATAGATCAGAATCAAAATAAGTCAGAAATAAAAAAAATGTTTGTTTGATGTATAATTTTAAGCACTCAAAATAAATTAGATCTCAGTTCACTCTGATTCTGATATTAGATCGATTGTTTGAATTCACCACTAACGTGCTCTATCCAAAATCAGATCAAAATGTAAATTAGTCCCTTTTTCTTTTTCTATAGAACCGTTAAAAGTGTAAAAAAGGTATTAAATTTGTTGAAGTTTATCATATGATAAAAATAATATTTTTAGGGAAAAATGCAAAAATAATTCTGCAAACACGTTATTGTTGCTCAGAATTTTTTTTTTCATATGGAGATTGATTTATTCATTGATATTAATCTTGATTTTAAACTTCTTATATGCACTAAACATTATAATGACATGAAATATACGCAATTAGTGCTACAAAATCGAAGCATAATCACTTGATGTTATAAATTAATTCCTGAAATTAGAATTTGTAAATAAGGCTAATTTTGTTCTCTAATTAAAATTGATTTCATTTTTTATTAAGAAGAGATCAATTAAAGTGGCTAAGATTCCATAAAATGAAACAAAATTAGCTGAAATTAAGTGTAATTATACTTTATTGTATCAAACATGCATTATTACTTAATTTACTTATTCGTTACATTCTTATTAAGGAAAATGAATATTTTTTACTTAATTTAGATTTTTCCTAAGATAAAAAATGCAAACATTATGTATTAAGTTAAAATATGCATTCATAGTTGTCATCATGAACAATCTGGCTACTTTTATTGAAAGAGAAACACTTCTGATAAATGAGAATTTTTACTTTTAAATTTAACTTTGTACGATAGTTTTTAGAATTTCCATCTGGTAGAATTTGACATTATGAATTGAAATGAGATATTTCATTAAGGGGGCACTTACCACTTTCTGACATTATCTCAATTTTTTTTTGACACACAAGCTTTCTCTCCCAATATTCTAAGATCAAAAGTTAATATTTTTGGTCAGGAGAAAGTAACTATTAATCATTATATAGTGCCTAATATGGATGTTATAGGTTTTTGCTGTTAAAATAAAGATATATTGATTTTTAAAGAGCTTAAGGGTGCACATACGCCCCTATGACAGGGCCTTCAATTCAGATATTTAAGGCTAATTTTCAATGGTGCTTCACGCCAGTTGTCAAAAAATTTGAATTAAAGTCAGATGGGTGTAGGTGCAGCCTTAGAAAAAGGCCAAATTCCATATGAGTTTTATTTTGAATTGCGTGTAGTTAAATATCATTGCCTTCTGACTTATTAAATAGAGTAGCGAATTGAATTCGGTTTATAAGTATTTATTATTTATGGAAGAAAAGTGGGAATTATCTAACCTATAAATAATCAATAATGTGTATGACTTTTCGCCCAGCCAAAAGGATCGCATTTTTGAGAAGGTTTTACATGATATTTGTTGACAAATGCCATGTAAAACCTTCTCAATTGTTTTTCGAGATTTTCCCGTGTATTTACCCTAAAATTAAAAAAAAGAGTTTATACAATTATTATATTTTTATTCTTCTTTATTATCATCATCATCTTGATTGAATAAAACTTCAAATATTTTCTCAAATTGTTCATCACGGGTTGTTTTATCCGAAATTTGTGATGTTGCTTCAATTGATATCATCAAAAGTGGATTATTGAAATACTGAATAACAGCGTCGTAATGCAAATCGGCTGGTGTGTCCTTTAAATTCATAACACTGCGTTGTGTCTTCAACAAATCATAAAGATTTCCTGTAATCTTTAAATCAATCAATTTTTTGGAGAATGGAGTTGTTTGTGTGTAAGTTGTTTTTGTTTCTGGTTCGGGTAATTCTTCATCTTTCTTGACACCAAGTTTTTGAAGACAATAATCCAGATATTCATTGAGTTTTGGCAAATACTTGAAATTTGGTTTAATTTTTTGAATTTCATTTTTGTGAACGATCAAGTTATTGACATAGAGCCAGCTTGCTTGAATATGGTTTTCCATGTTTGTAAGGAGATGACAATTAAAATTAATCTTGTTCCAAAGTAGACTTGTTTGATTGAATTTTTTAACTTTTTGTATTATCAGATAACCGATATTTTTAAGCATTCCTTCATCCGAAATAGTCTTGAGAACAGAGAGAGCAACAAGAGCAGCACGAGAGGAGTAGTATGGAAGGAGTTCTGCGTATTTATTAATGATTTCATCGTCGCTCAAATTTTGACATTCGAAAATTATTTTTGGAATGTCGTAATTTGAAGCATCTTTGATTGCATTAATGTTCTCGAGGCATGTAAAGGGGAAGTTACTTGCGGCATCTTCAAGAGTCTTGAAATGTTCTCGATTTCTTCTTATTGATGTATCAATCATTGGGGAATAGTATTTACCATCAATATTACATCCTATATTTACTTTGATCTTGTTTGATCTTAATACAGTAGCTTCATGAATGAGATCAAAGAAAATAAAATTCGCTCTTGGAGCATAAAATAGGCTGCCGAGTACTTTCTTAATATCACCATCAGGTTGAATTATAATAAATCCGTCTTCAAGGTTCGTATATTGTTCTTGTTTTGGATCAATTTTGAATTTACGCAGATTTGGAAAATCTCTAAAGCATTGAGCAATCTCAATGACAGCAAGATCATTAAAACCGAATTGCTTTAATGATCTATCAGTGTGAACTGCGAAAGTTTTATACATTTGTTTATTATTTTTTAATTCCTCGATTTCATTGTTAATGTAATTGATAAATTCTTGCTTGTTTTGATTTTTGTATACTATTTTATGTACATTTCCGGTAATTGGGCATATGCATGTTTCTGGTAAACTCATTGATGAAGTCAGAAAAAATTTTTGACTCATTTTTTGTCAATAATGTATGTGAAATGACTTTATATGCCGGGAAATTCTTTCCGTATAAATTATGGTTTTGTATAGATAATATTCTGCGCAAAAATATTCACTGATGTTATTTCCTAACAATTTTTCTCATTTCAATCAAATTCACTGGTAAATCATAAAAATATTTAACAAGAGAGTGATATCTCTAAATGTTTATATTATTAAAGTGACAATCTAATAGAGAATAAAGTTTTTTCTTCTTCTTTGTTTTTTTTTTTAATCTTTTATCCAAGCCAAATAAGATTGAGAAATATAGGTTCTCAAATGGAATTATAACTTTTGATATCCATCTTAAACCATAAACAGTTAAATTATAACGTGGGTGATTTTTCACCCAGCCATAAGGATCACACTTTTGAGAGTTTTACATGGTATTTGCCGGCAAATGCCATGTAAAGTTATCTCAAATATTTTAGGGTAAATGCACCGGCAACCCCTGGGAAATAATTGAGAATAAATTACATGGCATTTGCCGGCAAATGCCATGTAAAACTCTCAAAAGTTCAGCCCCTTACGGCTGGGTGAAAAATCACCCACGTTATGGGTAAAATCGAAAATGTTGAAAATCCTCGTATTTTGAAGATTGAGTTGAAAATGCATTAGTTTTGTCTAATCATTATTATGTAAGAACTTGTAAATTTCGCTAAATAAATTTTGAGCATCTTCATTTGAGCTAAGTGAAATAAGAAACTCGTTGTTATCTGTTCTGATGTATAAAAGATTGTCTTTGACTGATATTTTTGTATTTTTTTCGATCTTTAGAATTAAATCTTTCAAATCAATGTAGCTAATGTCATTTAACATAACAAGGATGATTTGATTTGGATTTCTTGTAATTGCCGTAAACAAACAGCCTGATATTTTCAGCTTTTTCCATTCATATTCAACACGAACATATGAATTACAATCAGAATAGGAGCTTAAATAGTTTCCAATACTCCTATCTACTCGTTTCTGAAGTGTTCCGATATTTATTTTTCTTACAATTTCATTTTCCTTATCAGTATCAATCATTTGAAAAATAAAAATATCTGAATTTCAATCACTGTTATTATAAGTGTGTCCAACAAGACATCCAAATATGTAAATGAACCAGATGGAAGAAAATATTTACGTTTAGAAAAATTTAGAGGAAGTTCCTCTCTTTTTTTTTCGTTTCAAAATTTTTTCTTGGAAAGACAATGGAGAATTCAAGCAGAAACTACAAGCCGCATACAGAGAAATCGACAGCTGCACGCGAGAATTTTATCTCTCAGCTCAGAGAAGTGAGAGTTAACGAAA
Source organism: Trichomonas vaginalis G3 (assembly GCF_026262505.1). Lineage (NCBI taxonomy): Eukaryota > Parabasalia > Trichomonadida > Trichomonadidae > Trichomonas > Trichomonas vaginalis. The sequence continues at coordinate 23,474,736 of NC_067207.1, forward strand.
ATTTAAGCCAAAATGTAGGAATTTCAGATCAAATTGACCGAATGATCGAACAAGAGAATGAAATGCAGTTGGCTGAACTAGAGCAAAACATCATTAACGAAGAGGAATACTATGCACGAATGGCTGCTTTCAATGACTATCTTGATTCATTATCACCTGAAGAAAGAGCAGTAGTTGCCAATCAGCAAAGTTTCTTATCAGATTCTGACTGATTCTTATTATAAATCAATCAAAAATGAAAGAAAATTTAAAACCACGATATTATTTAGAATTTTAATCAAGAGTCAATATACAATCTATTCAGAGGTAACTTTGACACTGCTTTATACTTGTTTGTTACAATAAAAGATTACATTTTTTATTTGAAATTTTATTTATGAAATTTGATAATTGAGATTAGAGATACTATGTTTTTTGCTTACCTATAATTTAAATTTATAACTAGGACTCATATAAAGCAATAATATGATTGGGGTATTTTAATCTGCCAAAATATCATCTCAATTCAATTGTAAAATTTGTTTTCACGATCAATAAGGCTTTGTAAATTCTTAATTTTTTTAAGATTTTATTATTTTGAAATGAGTGAACCCCGGATTACAATTGCAATTCTTGAAGATGTTACAGAACAACTTTCTCCGACTTCTAGTGTCAGAGGTAATATAACGCTATGTTCTGTAGGCGAAGCTTTTCAATTATACTTTACTTTACTAGAAAATTCATCAAAATCATGGGTTGTCAACGCCATGATCGACCCATCATCTTTAGAATCGAATAATTGGGTAGCTGGACAGCAATTCCTCATTAATATTCTTTCAGTTGAATTTTTCACTCTTTCATCAGATCCTCTGCGCTTTATAATTTCGCCAAAAGGCAAAGAAAACCGAGAATTTATCATAAATCAGTCTCATGGTACTAATTTTACTGAATTTCTCGAACAAATAATCATTCATGGCATAGCTTTACCGACAGCGAAGCTTAATTTATCGTTAGAAGTATACAGCCATACATACAAAAGCTTATTCCCATTCCATCCATTGCACTTGTCGATAACTTATGACAGTCATATTGAAAATCTCTTTAACAACATTACAGAATTCGCATCCAATGTTATTATGCAGTATGAAGCAATGAATGCGATCCCATCTGATTTACTTGTTGCAATTGCATCCTTTGCTGTCAGTGACGGACAAAGAGCGATAAACAGAATCATTGTACCAAAATACAAACGACTTACTGCCGATGATTTAAAGACTCTTTATGATTCTGAAGGCAGATTCCTTGATTTCGAGTTATTAAAGAAAAGAATTTCAAATTCAGGTTTAGATAGCAATTGTTTACCAGAACTCTTACCATTCTTAACAGGTATATACCAACCTCATAGTACTTTCGCTGAAAGAGAAGAGATTAAAAAAGATTTAATCAAACAATACAAAATGCTTCAAGTTCAGTACAATCAGATGTCAAAGGAACAAAAGGAAAACAACAATCTCTTCTTCCCTTTGTCTATTGTCATCAGAAACGACGTACATCGTACAGATCGCGAACTTAAAGCCTTCAGAAATGACAAAGGCGAAGGTCTGAAGATTCTTTCGGAACTGTTGAACTGTTATCTACTTTACAGACCAGACGTTTCTTATCTCCAAGGCATGAATGACTTAATTGTTCCTTTCTTACACGCGTATATACCTGATTGGGATGAAAACGGTACTCCTCTATGCGATAATCTTGTAGATAAGCTTGCTATGGTGTTTTGGACCTATGACGGAATGATAAATTCGTTAGGTCATGATTATTTCTTGCCAAACTTAACGAAAATGTGCAGAACTGTAACTAATACCGCTGTAAAGGTCATTAAGAAATTCAGTCCTATCACATATCTCTTCTTTAAGTTAAGTGGAAACACAGATTTGGTTTTTACTTATTCTGAATACGTTTTGATATACAAACGTTCATTCAGCGATATTTGGTATTTATGGCTAGGCATGTTATGCATGGAAAATCCTAAGCACGCGTTGTATTTACTTACTGCTGCTGTAATCATCAAAATTTTCCCTGGAATCGCTGCTCTCCCTGAATGGTCAATGGCAACAATGATGGGAAGTTACCAAGCAAACCTGTCCAACGTCAAAACTTCTGATGTCATCCCATTAATGCTTTATTTGGAGAGATTTGAGAAAACAGACATTTACGAAGAGGTTGATAAGACTGAAATACAGCCATTTAACTCAACAAGATTCTTTAAGGGAGGAATTCTTCCATCAAATTAAGTTTTATTATTTTTTTATTATAAATGTTAATCTATTTTTATTATTTATATTTCATACGATATCAATATTATTCAAAAGATATGTAGTCAAATTATTCATATAGAACTGATATTTGTAACTTATGTGAAAATGTATAATAAATTTTCATTTCAATTTAGTACAATACGTAAATTCTCATGGATTTTGGAATTTTGATATAAATTGAAAAATATGACAATAAAAAGGAATAAAAGATGAGAATTCAGTAGTAAAATTTAATTGCTTTCGAATGTAATTTATACCTGCTGAATTCTACTAAGATATTTCAATTGTAAATAGGAAATTTAACGAAGAATAAGGGAAGAATACGTAAAATGTTCATTTTGAAATGTGGGTGTGTATGTCTGATGATTGTGATTATAGTTGTTGATCAAAATATCTTTTATTAGCCAAAAATACAATTTTAAATTTATAAACTGGATATGAGCTCGAAATTGCCATGATTAACCTTGAGGCAGGCTTCCTGTATAATATCGAACTTTGCGATATTTCCAAAAAAAAATTCAAAATCATGAAAATGCTTTGAAATCTAACATTTTTGATTTTAAAAAAACGAAAATTGAAATTTTTTTGGAAAATTTCTTAGTCCATTTAAATTTTTCATATATTGTGCTGAACAAATCAAGAAATAAAATCGGAAAAATTGTTTCATTTTATATATTATTTTGATTAATTATGCAGAAATTACATTAAAACCATTTCATTATTTCTCAATATTCACTTAAACAATATTTCATCAAAATATCTATACTACATTCATTACTTAACTATATACTAACAAAAGTTAACAGATAATGGCTAAATATAACATATCTTCAAGAGAATTAAGCATTTTCGCCACATTGTAATGTGATTTTCAAGTATTGATTTTGGAAACTGCCATTCATTCATTTCAAAACCAAATATATTCAAAAAATTCAACTATATTTAAATAAAATTAAATTATTTACTCAACAGGAAAAGCTTTGATCCAATTTGCTTTGAATTCTTCTAAATCTGCATCAGTAAGATTCTTCTTTGACTCAAATTCTTCAACTTCACCATCTGGGTACATTACTCTCTTAAGAGACATTGACTTATCACCAATCTCCCTAGTTTCTGTAACAATGATAATTCCTGTATTTTCATTACGTTCTGTACGGATTACATGCTTGAAACCACCCTTCTTTGTTATTGTACGTGTTTCACATGTGAATTCATCATCATCTTCTTCAGGTCTAGCTGGAATAACTTCCTTTGGCTTCTGTTCAATGACTTCCTTCTCTTCTAACTTTGGAAGTTCCTCGGACTTTGATTGCTTGATTGATGATTCTGGTTCTACTTTTGCTTCTTCTAACACTGGAGTTTCTTCAAGCTTTGGTAATTCTTCAGAGAATGATGGAGAGATCTTCATTGGTTCTGGAACTTCTTCTGGTTTCTCTTCAGACTTTGGAGCTTCGACTTCTTCCTTAGTTTCTTCGACCTTTAGAGCTTCAATGTCGGTCTTCTCAGTTTCAATTGGAGTTGCAGATTCATTAGATGGAATAACAGCTTCTTCTGGAGCCTTTGGAGCTTCTTCTTGTTTCTTGTCTTCAACTGGTTTCTCTTCTTCCTTGGCTGGAATTTCTTCTTTAGGAGATTCTTCTGATTTAGCTTCTTGTTCCTTTTGAGACTTAGCTAATCTCTTCTCAGCTCTTGTCTTCTTGTTCTTCTTATTAGCCTTGGAACCGTTTGATGTGAAGTAGAAGTACATTTCTGGGACATCGAAATCTGAGAGCCAGAGATCTTCTAACATTCTTTGTCTTTGCATAGCACGAGCGACCTCGAAGAGTGATGGAACTCTTCTATAGAGTATTGGACTGTCGAATATATCAAACATCGATAAAAATGAAGTGATATCAGAGATTTTTCCTTTTCCAGAAAAATTTCAAAAGAAAACTGGCCGGCCAGAATTTTGACACTCCATAAAATTTTCATCAATCGCCGGACAAATATCAAGCGAAAATTGGCTGACTACTTATACCATGCGAGATTTGAAGAATTTTAGGATCCGAAATGCAATAATCTATAATATAGAGTTTAATTATTTCATCAATTTTAATTAGTATAGGTTTTCAGTAATATATTTATACTTTCGCATAATAAGTCCTTTTCTTGTTAAAAATCATATGTATTTTCGAAAAAAAATAAGAATACCTAAAATTTACAAAGAATAATTAAAGAATCAAACAAAACAAATGAATTAATGATCTGTTAAACAGCAAGTGGGAGTCGATGATTGGAACATTTTGAATTTTTCAAGATCCTTTTGAGCTTGAATCAACAATTGATCCAAATTCTGTTCATCAAACACATTATGATTAATACTATACACTTGTCCAATAGTCCGCAATACAGAATCTACCAAATTTTTCTTCTGCTCATTGAATTCCTGTTTAATTTGGTTTGCTCTCTCTTGAATCTTTGATTCAATGACCAAAGCTTGTGCAGCTATCTGGTTCTGCGAGTTCTGTTTCTCTTTTACAGCTTTATCCTTTGCTGCTGCTAATTGGACTTCAAGAGCTTTCTGTGTCGCACATAATTTCGCATTTTCACTTGACAATTTTTGAATTTCCTTTTCGGAATCTGCCAAGTTTTGGATTAGTTTTTGAGTGTTTTCTGTTGCTTCTTTAGCTTTATTTGCAAGCTGTGCATTTGATTGTTCCAGCATTGCCTTAGAAGCTTCGTAATTCGACTTGCATTTCTCCATTTCCAGCTGATGATTTGTTTTCAAAGCTTTTATGATTTTCTTCGATTTCTGGAATTTTCTTTCGTTTTCTTCAGCAACTTGTGTGAGCTGGAGACTGAGTTCTTCGAGCATCTTTCTATGAGCATTCTCTTGCTTCTTTAATGCTCTTTGTTGGATAGCTGCTGCTCCTTCAAGTTGATTCTGTAATTGCGAAATTTGTTCATTCAATGATTTGATTTGGTTCTGTTTGTTTTGGATGTCCATTTCGAGTTCTGTTTCTTTTTCGCCATTGCATCTTGCCAATGCATCGGTTAACTGTTTATTGAGGGACTTGATTTCTGTGTCTTTAGCTCTGATGTCGTTTTCCATGACATTGACTTTCACTTCCAAAATTTCTCTTTCATTTGAAAGTGTGTCAACTTGCAATTGCAGCTTTTCTAATGCAACTTGGCATGTGTTGTCTGCTTTGTTCTGTTGCAATAAAGCTGCTTGAGACTGTTTTAGACTCTTTCTGAGTTGTGTTCTTGCTGTAGAAAGTTTTTCAATCTGTTCTTTGTAGTCATCAATTAACAATGGAATTTCATCAGCTTTCTGGACACCAAGGGATTCAATGATTGGCTGGAATTCATGTGCTTGTTCTGCAGCAATTGTTGCTTTGTTTAATTGCCTTCTAAGTTGGATATTTAACAAGAATTGTGTCATGAAAAGTGACATTGTTTCTTCATTTGGACTCAAAAGTCTTTGAAGGGTTGCAATTCTTTGTTCTTGGTCATCAGCGAAGAAGAAGTATGAAGGAATGTATTTAGAGTTACTTGCTGCAATCTCTTTGATGAGAGGATCAACTTCAGAACATTTTTGGGCAACAAAAGAAATGAAACTTCTGTCTTCTTTGATTCCTGATGTTCTTGAGAGTTGTGTTTCATTTGATGCAAGGTTCTTGAGTTCTTTGATGATTGCATTAAGGAATTCTAGATTCATCTCTGCTTTCTTCTCTGATTCTGTTGAAATTGTTTCAAATTTCGCCTTTTCTTCTTGTAATTCTGAAACTGTTGATTCTAATTGAGCAATTCTCTTTTGTGATTCATTTAATATGAGTTGGATGCGTTGTTGTGGCTGATAATGCTCATATTTAACAATTTTTTGAGTTTCATTTCCAAGAGCTCCTTCAAATGGAATATTTAAGCCGGAAAGAGAGAATGATGGCTCTGGGAACATCTTGAAATTCTTCGATTGAACCTGTTGTTGTCTTGCTTTCAAAGAATCAAGTTCCGATTTCATTGAAAAAGTTGTTGTTTCTGTCTTGCATAAAACACAATGTGATTTCTGAAGGAGCTGAACAAGAGTATCACGCTGTTCTGTTAATTGCTCGATTTCAGAAAGTTGAGATTTGATTGTATCTTCAAGAACTGAAATACTCTCCATTTTAACTTTAAGATCATCATTAAGACGTCCAATAGCATTAGAATTACCGCCTTGAATAGCTTGTTGGGTACCGACTTGTAACTTAAGATCGTCGATTTCCTGCTTTAGAAGCTTATTTTCAGCTGATATGTTTTGTATTCTACGTTCATTATCTGTAATCGAAACTTTAAGTTGTTGATTTGCTGTGTTTGCTGCTGATAATTTATCACAAATTCGTTTCTTCTTTTTCATAAGCTTTTGCAATTCGATTCCGACTGCTTCTGCCAATTCTTGCTTTTTACCGAGCTCTGCAACAATATCATCCCTTTCTTTTCTAAGGCGAAGATTCTTATCGTTGAGTTTTTGATTGCTAGAAACTGCTTCGTTGTATTGATTCTTAGCCTTTGTAATCTCTTCTTTTAATGCTTTTTCATTCTCTTCCTTTTGGTTAGATAATAATTGTAATTGCTTTGTTAATTTCTTATTTTGCTCTGTTGTTTCTGTTACTTTTTCTTGGAGTGATTGAATTTGTTGTCCCATCGATGATATCGAATTCTTATATGTTAATGCTTCTTTGAGCTGATTTTTGACCGTTTCTAATGAAGATTGAAGTTGACTGTTCATTTCCTGAAGCCTTTCGTTTTTGTAAGTTAAATCTTGAACAGTAATAGACTTATCCTGATCAGGAATAACTAAATCTTCCTTCTCAGTATTGTAAGAACTCGAACTCAAATCCTCCATTTTTTTCTAAGATTATTTAATTTTTAAACGGTGCCCTTTCAATTTTGAAAAGTGTCAGCCAATCATGATTACTACAATGTAAAAATGATATACACCAATTTCTATGATGAAAACAAGAATCATCAAATGAGAGTCAACTATTTCTTCTATAAACATTGATGAATAAATCCAATTTCTTTTAATTTTAAACAATCCTCTGATGATATGATATGTTCACATTTTATTTCAACAAAAATAATGATATCAGAGCACAAATGACATATTACAGCTATCAATATGTTCATAATCTCAAAAGCTTTATATAATGAGGAAACTGATAGAGTTTGAAGAATGAAAGAAGTTGTCATCATAATGTCTCATTCTATAATAGTTAGAATTAATTTTAGATATTTCTTTCGTATAAAAAGCAAAAAGTAATTAAAAATGTAATAAGGTTTAATAACAAGGGATGATAGGCATATGGTTTTAAATATGAATACTAAATATCCGCCTGGAAATACTTTGGTTTTGTTGAAAAACGGTAAATGATGACACACAATGAAATTTCAATTGGACAGAATGACTAGGAATAAATATATTAAATTGTATCCAATTGGCTAAATTCAAATGTATCATCACCTAAAATTGCCCGAGTATATTCTATATCATTATCATTGTTAGCTTTCTTCTGCCTTTTAATTAAATAATATATTGCAATTGCGAGTAAAATGATTAATATTATAACAATTATAGTGGCTACAACACCATAATCGATATCGTGTGAAGATTTAGTTGATTTTGCTGTATGTGCAGTTGGTGGTTTAGGCTTTTGTCCATGTAATTCGAATATTACTGTTGGAAGACTCTCTAATCCTTGAAGATTCATTGAAATTTGTTGCTCAGTCCCAATTGAATGTATTTGTAAATTTGAGTTTAACTTTATTTTGAAAAAACAAAGATCAATGTGAAGGTTCCATAGTGTAATGGCTATCACTGGGGACTCTGAATCCCTAAATCCAGGTTCGATTCCTGGTGGAACCAATTACTTTTTTCTTTTTCAAATTTGGCAATTTTTTTTTCAATTTCTCAATGTCGTTTCTTTGGAAATTTTTAGGCTTATCAGAGGAAGAAAGTAAGAAAAGACAAAGAGAATCATGCAGTCCAATTCCAGAACCACATCCTTTTGCAGATGCTGTAAGAAAACCCCAAGAATTTTCTATTAATCCAATGAAAATTTCTGAAAAATCTAATTATTCAGTTCAAGCTGGACCATCATTGTCTAAATTTAAGGATACATCAATTGAAACAGATATTTCAGTTCCAACAGATTATAGACCAAATTGGGATGAAGAATTTCGTGAAATTGCAATTAATATTAGACGATCATTTGATAGAGCTTCAAATACAACCACAAATACCCAAATTGTTCCGAAAGAAGTTCAAAATGAACAGAAAATTATTCCACAAGTTGTATCTCCTGCACCAACCATTACTGAAATTGCTAAATCAGAAAATAATACACAAGCATTACAGAATGATAATGATTCTACTACAAATCAACAACAATCTGAAGAATCCAAAGAATCAACCACAGAATCTTCTCAAAATTCTACCAGTAGTTCATCTACCAATAGTTCTTCATCTCAGTCTGATACAGAAAGTCAAAAATCAGAATCACAAGAATCTTCTGAATCAGAACATGAAGAAGAGAAGCCAAAAGAACCAGAGCCAGTTAGAAAACTAGGTTTTGCAAATCTCCGCCCAGTTGCACCAAAGCAGAAAGATTCTGACTTTTCTACTTTTGATTTTTCAATGGGATCAGCTTCAAAACCAGAAACTCAGAGCTCTTCCAGACAATTAGCTAGAAGTGATTCAGATTCTTCAGATAGCAACTCTGATTCTGATAAATCTGACTCAGATTCTGATTCTGATTCTAGTTCTGACTCAGATTCGGATTCAAATAAGAAGAAGAGTTCACAACCCGAAAAACAGCAAGAATCCAAGGATACAGGCTTCACATACCAAGATCTTCTTAAGAAACACTTAGATTCTAAGAAATCCCAGAATTCGACATCAGCATCGAATAATTCAGCAAGTGGATTCAATACGGACTTCTCTAAGAAGAGGCCTCCATCATCTGGATTTAGCTACAAAGGCTACAAACCACAAACTCGCGAAAAAGGAAGACCAACACGCGGAAGAGGCGGAAGATCAAACTATACAAGACGCTCTTATAATAACGATAGTGATTCAGACTAAGCTATATTGTTATCTTTTATTTGTAAACTTAATAAAAAATTTTTGTATTTTATTTATAGCATTTTTTCCTTATGTATTTACAAAACGAATTAACTATAAACATAATTTATTTTTGTTAACAGCATACTGTAGTTTTGATTAATTGAATTCATTTTTGATATAAAAATATGGTGATACTATAAGATTTTAAGCTTCCATGCAATACAAAGCATGATATAAACTAATAACTGGTCGATGATGCTTTATATGCAAAAAATTAAAAAACTTGATATCGAAAATTTGAAAGAATATGCGATAATTAAGCATTAAATAAAATAAATAGCTATTATGATAGGAATTTACACATGTTGTACTCTTTAACCTAATGATTGACTTCCTAAAAACGCGTTTTTAGAAGTAATTGTCGATTATGACTTTTGATAAAGCTCATTGAATTGAATAAATAGTTGTAAATAAATGTACGTTAAATTTAATTTATGAAAGGAAATGATTCTAAACTCAATGAAATTACTTTTGACACAGAATCAGCTTCCTTTGAAGAAGTAAAAGTACTAGCTGCTCAAGTACAGGAAGAAATTCCGGATGATTCTCCATTTTTCCCATATAAAGCAAAATTTAATAAAGAATTAACGTTTTTTCAAAGCATATTCAACAAAAATCAATTGCTTCTTGCTAAATTATCAGATCAGAATGCACAAATCATATCAGCAGCATCAAAGATTCAAACAATATTAAAAACCTCAAATGAAGATACAGAAAAATTAAATAGTTTCAAGCAAAGACACGCAGAAGTTCTTAGTATTATTGAATCTTTACATAAATCAGAAACAAGTTCTCGTTCTATAATAGAATCGTTATCAAAAACTTTATATACTCTTCAAAACCAAGTAGAAAAGGATGGACTGTTTTCAAATGGAGATGAAGAATCTGCGATACAAGTAGCAAATGATGTTAAAATGTTACGCGAAGAGATTTCAAAAGGAGAAGAGCAAATTCATGATTTGTCCACGCAAATATCAAAAGAAAACGCAGTAACTAAACAAATATTAGATCACATTAAAACAATTACCGAAAATTCTGATAAAATGGAAGCAGAATTAGCAAATATCAAAACAAACTATGATAAAACATCGAAAGAACGTAATGATCTTAGAGAAAAGTGTCTCGTTGTCAAAGATGAAAACAAGTCAATTAAAGAAACAGTTGTTAAAAATCGTGAAAAAATCGTTACTCAAAATGATCGAATTGGCAAGCAAATGGTTGTTAAAAGCAATCTCGTTAAGAGTCAACTAGATGAAATGAAGAAGCTGCGCGAGATGAAACAGACAATTATGGCAAAAGGAAAGCAACATAACGAATTAGTTAATAACAACCACATGAAAAAGGCAGATGCTCTTAGAGTTAACTCTAATATAGGTGAAAGCGAGATAGAAATTAAGAATCTTCAAAGTCAACTTGAAAATGCAAAAGAAATGGTAGAATTAACTACCCAAAGTTTACATGATACAGAGGAAATGAGGAAGGAAATGCTTGCTCAGAAGTTTCAAGCTCGAAAAGATAACCAAAAACTCAAAAATGATATGAATATGAAACAAAATCAAATTACTCGAGATCAAAATGAGTCAAAAAGATATCAAAGGAACATCCAATCTATTATTCATGAAAAGACAGTCATAAAGAAACATCTTTCCGAAGAAAAAACGAAACAAATGGAAATTCAAGGAGAAAATCAAAATCTTCGGAACCAAAAGTTCTTAGAAAAGAAAGATGCTCAAGATGTTAATATTAAATTGCGCAATTTCGAGATTGATATCGATAACAAAACATCCGAAATTCAGCATTTGATGGCCAGAGAGCTTTTAGTATCAGATGAACGCGAAGGAACTCTCCAGAAGATAGAGGATGATACTAAGTTACTAGATTCCTATGAAGACAAAACCAGAAGACAATCAGAACTCATAGAAGTGAACAGAAATGAAAGAAACGCTTTCAAAAGAAAATGGATCAAATTGGTCGATGAACAAAAAGATCTTTTGCAGTCTTTGGAAGAACAATGTGATATCTATAGTGAATTATCAACAAATCTTAGAGAAACAGAGCTCAAAGCTGCTAAAACAAGTTTCTTGACTCAAACAGCTCGAAACGAAGTCATAAATTTAACTCAAGAAAGAAATGATTTACAAAAAATGGTCATTGAAGCAACAAGAGCAAGTGAAGGTTTAAAGTCACAGAAACAGATTTTGACGAATGTTTATGATGATTTCGAACACAAAAAGTCATTGGAAAGCAAGAAGATAACTGCTATAAAGACATCAATACAAGTTATGAACGAACAATTACATGAAAGAACTAAATTGGTTAACCAATTAAGATATGACATAAAAACAATCCAAAACAGATTGGAAAAAGGTTATACATTGTTTGATACGAAGAAACAAGAAATTGAGAGGTTAGAGAACGAGTATTCCAAGCTTGTCCATACACAACTTATCTTGGAAGAGAAGAAGAGATCAGTGAAGACTTTGCAAAGCGATTACAGAAGATATTACAACGAATACAATTTGGAAATGCAAAAAACCGTTGCAATTACAAACGAATTTGGAATACCAAGAAATATACATAGATGGAGTGTTTATCAATTCACGAATCCTGCTTATGCACAGCAACTAAGATACCACTGCATATTAACTGCAAGACTTGATGAAGCTCATGTAAAATGGCTGAAATTACTCGACGAAAAGAAGGAAATAGAAAAGAAAATTGAAATGAAAAATCAAAAAGTTCTTCCTCATGGAAAGAAGTTGACAGCTGCTTATCCGACAAATATAGAGAATTTGACAAATGCTATAGCTGATAAGGATAGAGAGATCAAGGAAATAAGTGAAAAAATCGATGACACAAGAGAACAAATCGAAATAATCAAAGAAAAAATTGATGCTTTAAGAGGAAAAGTGACACAAAGAAGAGGAACAACAGCAGTTTTACGCGGAAAGAACTACAATGTGAGCAAGATTATTCGTGCAAAGACATCTCAAGGCACGAGACCTAAAACTGCTTCAACTGTTGGTGAATCTACTTTCTTTATCACTCAGAACGCAAAAGATACAGCACTACCAGAGTTTGGTGGTGGTTTTGTATTGAAGACAGAGCTCCCACAGCTTCCTGGTGAAGAACACAATGAAATTTTTGCTCATCCTGCAATTATTACAGCTGCAAACTCATCTCGCCAACTTAATAACCAGATTGAGATCAAGAGACCAAAAACCGTTAGAAGAAGACCTCAGACAGCAACCCGCAACTAGATATAATTTTATTCATTTTTTATTTTATATTTTATTTTTTGTTTGTATAAATTTATATATTTAGGATATCACAGTTTTTACTTGACTACTTACATAGTTTACAATACCTCTGCATTAGCACAATTTAATCAATTTTTGTGTTAATTTGAAGAGTTGTATTGCGTATGAATGGTATGAAAAAGTTTATTGTCAGTTAAATCTAAAAATCAAGCATAAGTAGAGCTTAGTCCATGCGAAACACTGAGCGATTAAATCCAGAAAAAAGAAAGGCTTCTGCAAAGAAATTCTAAATATGTATTTCATGATCATATAATATATCTTAGTTATCGTATGATTAGCTGAGTAAGATTTGAAATTTTGCAAAGGTTTGAAAAAAGAGCCAAGAATTTCCGTTAGATACACTAATCAAATATTGCCAAATTTAAAGGGTTATTCAACGATTGTAATTATGCAGTGATTTCATGAATCTGATATTTTGAATGTAATATTGTAAACCTCAGAAATAATAAAATCTCTAACCTATTTTGAAGAAATTTAATAGAAGACATCAATATAAGGATATTATTATCTGACAAGCTCTTTTGTCAATTTTGAAATTTTGTTGTCAAGTCTGTCAATCTGCCAAAATGCTTGCTGCTTTCCTAGCTCAGTTAGTTTCAGCAGAGAATTGGGCTGTTATTATGGCAGGCTCAAAGACATACAAGAACTATCGCCATCAAGCTGATGCTTTTCAGATGTATCAAATTCTTCGTTCAAGAGGATTCAAGAAAGACCATATTATCTTAATGGCTTATGATGATATTGTTGATTGCGATGAAAACCCATATCCAGGTTACGTCTACAACATCAAGAAGTACGTCAGCGTTTATCCAGGAAGAAAGAATATCGATTACCGCGGTGAGAACGTCACAGCATGGAACTTCTACAACGTTCTTACAGGCAAGAAGGTTCCAGGCCTTCCAGTTTTACGCTCAACTGAAGAGGATAACGTTTTCGTCTACTATAATGACCACGGCTTCAAGGGCTACCTTTGCGCTCCAGCCGGCGGCCACCATATCAATGGTTGGGAGATCAAGGAAGTTGTTGATCTTATGGAACAGAAAGGAATGTTCGGAAAGCTCTTCATCGCCATTGAAGCTTGCTACTCCGGCTCCGTTTCCAAGCTTTTCAAGGGCAGAGATAACATAGCCGTCCTCTCAGCTGCTAACTCCATCCAGTCCTCATATTCCCACGGTTATGACTACGAAATCGAAACATTCCGTACAAACGAGTGGACAAACCACTTACTCCACTTCATCTTGACCCATCCAGAGTCCACAATCGGCGGCCTTGTCAATTATACAAGAATCCACACTTACGGCTCTGATACCCGCTACTATGGTGACAAGGACATGCTTGAAACACCACTCTCCGAGTTCCTCCTCGAAGCCGAGCCAATGGACATCAACTACGAGAACGCCGAAATCGCAACTCCAATTAAGTCAAGAGTTGACCAGATGAAGACAGAAGAGACCTTCCTCAAGAAGCGTATGGAAACAGCTAAGGATTCCATCACAGCTGCCAAGTACGCTAAGAAGCTCCATGATGAAATCGCTCGCCACAAGAAGGCCAAGCAGACAATCTTAGATATCGTCCACAAACTCGGAGGACACAACTCTAAGCCATCCGACGATATCAAGATCAAGGATTGGGAGTGCTACGGCCGCGCTGTCGATAAAGCGATCAAACAATGCAAGTTCGAGGAAGCTGAATACACAAAGCTCGGCAATTTCGCTGAGATTTGCAATCACAACACAAAGGAAGAGGTCGCAAAGGTCATCGACGAGATGTGCCCAATTCATTAAAATTGAAATTAAAAATTTCAACTATTTTGTTTTATTTTTCCCTTCGAGTTTTTGAAATACATAGAGGAACCTAACATGTCTTTTATTATTGCAATTATCAAAGCTTTTTTGAACATATTGTTTTGGGAAATTGTGCATTGGTATTAAATATCTAATATAGCTCATAAAAATCATTAAGTATCCCTTCACAAAATGTAAGTTTATCACTCCATTAATGTTGTTAGGCTTATCATCCTTCAATATTTTTCATTATCAAATGAAATTAATAATATTCAAATTTTGACTTATAGATAGCTTTATAACACTACAAAATTAGGTGTGCCTTCTGTGGTTAAGCATATTATAAGAAATGTAGATTTTTCATATTCAAATTTTTATAGTTCAGGCTTAACCTATTTATAAATAAGCATAAAAATCACAGGCAACTAAATCTTTACACTCCTTTTGATAATATGAAGTGTCATTGTAATTAGAACAAAACGTCACCTTTTATTTCATGACAAAAAAGAAACTTCTCTCCGACCTCTTTGAAATTGTCGATCGCAGCCGTGAGTCAGCTGACTACCACAACAAGGAGATCGAGAACATGAGACAATTTCTTAAGAATCTTAAAATTGTTGTAGAAAAGGAAACTCCAGAATTTGTCGATAAATTCAATCAAGTTTGCGAAAAGTTTGAAACAGTTCTCGAATACAACCAGAAGCTTGTCAATGCAGAGTCTAGAACAGCTGAAGACTTGAATGATATTGCTGCCCGCTTTGATGTTGTTTTCCGTGTGTCAGATGAGACAATGGAAAAGACAGCTGCAGTCAAGAAAGCTTCAGCTCACATTAAGAAACTCCGCGATGACCTTGAAGTCGATCGCCAGAAAGGTGGAACAAAACAAGCCAAACTTGAGAATGATATTAGAAATGCTATCGAAGCTAAGAAGAAGACTATTGATGAAGCCGATAAAAAGCTTCAGGAATTCATAGCTGTTAAAGAAAAGTATAATGATTTCAAAGTTCGCCGCCTAAAGCATGCTTATGCTAGCTTGGGTAGCGCTATCGCTGAAATCGAAAAGGCTAAATCAGATGCATACGAGCAGCTTAGAAACGCTTGCATTGTTTCGAATGAGGAACTTGAAGGCCTCCTCAACACTACATCCACCGAGGCACCAGCTCAAGCTCCTTCTCAGGAACAGGCTGGCGGTTCTCCATTTGAGTAAGCAACTCTTTCATTTTTTATGATTAAACTAAATAATACCACTTTACAATTGTCAGCGATATAAACAACTTTTTTTCTGATTCAAAACACTTCTGCTCTCTGAAATCATGAAAACGAAATCTGTCATATTTAATTTCAAAACAAGGCCCTATTGTCTTACAAATCTAAAAATCATCAAGTATCTGAACAGTTAATTACATAAAACCGAGATTTTAGCAATGTCAATGAAAAATGATTTGGATGCCTTAAAAACATTAGGAGTTTTATTACTTACAAACAAAACAAATTATGAGGATTAACAGGTTCTCCATTTCAAATGGAAAAGTAAGAAATACATTTGATTATTTTTTTCAAGGAAGCTAGCAATTAATGTACGCTTTTGTATTTCAATTACGCCTATTGTACATTGGTCTGCTATCTCCATCTCGTGGAGCATCATCTAATTGATTCGGATTTGTATTTTTTTCTCCTTTGCGAGAATGAGATAAACTAACTACTATATTACATCCATCCATTTTGAAGCCATTCATAGCTGCAATAGCCTGAGATGCACAATACGAACTTTTGTATGATATAAAACCATATCCTTTTGATTCTTGACGTTCATTTATAACTAATCTGCACTCTGTTAATTCACCAAATGGACTGAAAGCTCTGTACAAGTCATCTGGCGTAGTTCTAAAACTCAGATTGGTAATTGAAACTTGAGACATTAAAAAAATATGATAAAGTTATATGGAAGAACTCAAAGGAAATAGATTATAAAACAATGTCTTTTGATTATAAATTATGAAAAAGAAGAAAAATAAAAAATTATGATATATCAGAAAAAATAAAGGTAATAAGTTCGATGTATATAAACTTTATTCTAAATAGGAGCGTTAACAGCATTAAAATGTTATAATCATCGATAGTTTAGATGTTCATCTTCCTTCTGCGCCAGTGGCGTGTGAGTGGGTTACGGATATGGCGAACGCCGGTCATCTGGCGGATGAACTGTGGCATTGGGCGGTTAACCTTCATTGCCTTGCAAAGGATGCGCTTTGTTCTGAGGGTCTTGTGAGCGGCCATCAGTAATTTTGGAAGCCAAGTGTAAACTTCTCAAAATTAATTGACAGGCATCACGAAAAAATATTATTTGACAAATTATTAGTTTACAATTTACATGACGAAAATTTTGAAGGATTTTAGCTTTATGTCTAAGCCATTGTTCAATCTCAAGAGCACTGCATCTGTTTTACAAAGAAATGTTACAAGAAGGAATATTACTCTGAATGGAACAAATATATTAATGATAGGAAAGCCACAAATTGGAAAAAGTAGAGAATTTGAACAAAATCTCCAAACTTTCAACGAGTGTTTAGCGAGTTTAATAGAAAAAACTAATCCAACCGATGTGTTTATTATGGGAAACATCTTAGATTCACAAATTACTGAAAAAGAAAAATACATAACAATATTTCTCGATAGCTTGTTATCATACACATGCAAAATACATGTGATTTCAGGAGACGAAGAGAGATTGCCAATATGTTCATATACAAACACACAAATAGACATAATCAAAGAACATGTTGGAATTTTGACCATTAATCAGGAATCTAAGGTATTTAAGTTATACATTACCGATTGTGCCGGTAATGCATACAATGTTTCTGAAGATTCAGGTTTAAGATTTACTTTATTCCTTCAAGAGCATCTGAATCGAGCAATTGGCCAATTTAGCTTCTTAATTTCATCATATGTTGAACCTAGCTTTATAGATTTTTACAACAGAGTTGCTTCAGTCGGAACTTTTAATTTTCACGAAAATAAGATCGAATATTTACTCTTTGATACAAAATCATTCGAGATATCAATACATTCAGACTTAGATACAGCAGAATACACAGAAATCAAGCCAGAAACAAAAAAAGAAAAGTGCTTATTAATATAATTATTTTTTTAAAAAGGTAATAATTAAAACATATATCATGCGAAGTACGCAGACTGAAGTTCTTCAGGAATGACTCTCTGATCATCAGGAACAGCGTCGAAAATTAAGAAATTTCGCTTCATATCTGTTCCTATCTTCAAAACTGAAGCTTTGTTCTTTAATCTATATGTATAGTTAGGTGCCGACCAAACCGTGACGATATTTTCTTCGCCAAAGAAATATTGATATCCTTCATTTGCAATTTGATGGGCGCGAGCAATCAAAGTGAGTTTGTTATTATGCATAAACTCGTTTGTTTGCTGTTGGCCGAAGATATAACCAGCACCGCGCTCATTCTGTTTCCAATCGTCGCATCCATCGATAGGATCTGACCAGCAAAGGTCACAAAGAGGTCCTTTTGTTGGGAGCTCTTGGTTACGATTGTAAATTGGAATTTGCTCGACAAATTTGATACTTGGAGAAAGACCACCATGAACGCATAAAATAGAGTCATTGACGATAGCAGCGATTGGAAGAAGATCGAATACTTCGTTTAATGCACGGAAAATGCCTCCATGTCCGTATTTACTAATGCATTCGTCATATAAACCGTATGTTCCATTAACTTGACGAGCTTCGTGGTTGCCACGAAGTAATGTAACATGTCCTGGATATAATAGCTTCAAACATGCAAGGTATGAAAAAGTTTCAATAGAAAAGTAACCTCTATCGACATAATCACCCAAAAACAGGTAGTTATTTTCCTTAACAGGTCCTCCAACGCGGAATAGTTCGAAAACATCGAAGAGCTGTCCATGGACGTCGCCACAAATTGTAATTGGTAATTGCATAGGAATTAATGTTGGCTCTTGATATAACACTTCAGAAAGCTTGTCAAGAAGCATCATAAGACAGCTCTCTGGTAAGGGGTTTCCTGTTTTTATAAGTTCAATCCACTTCTCAAGCTCCATTAAAAAGTGACAAAATTAGGAATTCCGATTTTCCAAGCGAAACAAAGAGAAATAATATTGAATTCTATTAGGAAATAAGCTTCAGTCCAACATACACTATTACACTATTATTATATTTTTGATAAACACCAAAATTTTATTATTTTTTTAATGATTTTTCTGATTTGAGTATCCATAGATCACAAGCATGACTTCTTTTGCTAAAACTCGTCCAACTATCTCTATTGCCAACAGAATTTGGTTTAATTTCCTAAAAATTGTATTGATATAGATCATATATTCTTGTGTCATTGAGTAAGATTTCGGTTTGATACAAATTACTTATAGAAAACTCTAATAATGACTAATTACTCAATCATTTCTAAGAATAATTTATTCATCATAAATTATTCTTAAGTATTCATAGTGGAAGGGTATATGAGTCATCAAACTCATTTTATAATACATTGAGTGGTTAGTTTAATGTGTTATAAAAAATTATTTTTCCAAAAAAACACAATTCTTTATAATTCTAATTGCAATATATTAATATCAAATATACAAGATAAGCATTGATCTGATTTTAGCAAATTCTGCAGTGCCAGCTCGAACAACCAGATTCAGACTTATTTGACATGTCAGAGTCATTCCACCACTCAGTAGTACGTTTCATGAGTTCTCTCATGCACATTGTTGCGTATTGGCTTGGTCCAAGAGAGAATTCAACAACTGCAGATTTGAATTTTCCTCCAGGAACGTGATTTCCTTTGTTTGTTCTTCCTTCTAATTTGTCTATATCGGAATCAATAAGTTCTGCATCGTTATCGTCGTGTTCAATGATATCAAAGGAAATATCTGTTGGTTGAGCAAATAACTTTCTATAATCACCTACAAGGCCAAGTTCCTTCTGAGCAGAGAACATTGATTGTTCTATTCCGTCTTTTTTGAGTAATTCTTCGGCATCTGGTGAAATGCAGCCATCTGCTGGAAGAGGGATGACAATATCGAACGGGGAATATTTGCTTTCATTTCCTGCTTTAACTGTCACGTAATTTCTGTTTTCTTCGACAATATCTCCTGGAACAACTTTAAAACCACTTCTTTTTACTCTAGCACTTGCACAATGGTTCCATACATAACTCTGATAAGCATGGCAATACAAAAGTCTCTGTCTTCTGTCAATTACTTTAAATAATTCAAATGGATTTTTAATTCCTTTCTTCGCAGCGGCCAAAATGGATTTCTCTGTAGCTGCATGCTTCGGCATTAATGCATAGGCCTTTTCTGCATCATGCGTCTTCATGTAAATCGTTTTCGCCTTGTTTACATCTTCTTGGTTTCCTTCTATAGGAGACATGATCATATCAATGACTTTCTGCCATTCCTTACGAAGTATTGCGATACCTATTGTATGCGTGGACATCGCTGTTGTTCCAAATCGTTGCATTCCGAAATAATTTATAAATCCTTTTTCTGATAAAGCTTCCATTCTGATTTTCAGACCTTCCCTAAGTTCTTCGACTGTTTCGCATCCAGGGATTGTTAAATTTCGAAGAACTAAAGTAAAATGATTTCCATTTAAATCTCCAAGGTTTACAGGATTCATTGCTTGGTAAAACATGCCGCATTTGATTTTGTCTGTAAGGTTTGCTAGTTGTTCAAGTGAATTAATGCCTACATCTCTGATTGTCATGACTTGTGTTGTAATTGCACGTTTGTCTTTGTTTCCGGCAATTCCTATTTGGTTCTTCTTGATGTTAAGCTTTTTGGAAAGCTTTGAAATGGACTCTTGCTGGTTTGTATTCTCTTTACAAATGACCATTGAAATAACCATTGGTCTTGGCCTTCTTCTTGTCTGTTTTTCAAGTGTAACTACTTTGTTTTCAATTGAAATTTTCAATTCTGGATGTTTAAAGTAAATTTGTGAAAGTTGATATTTATTTTCTGGAGTAAATTTGAAAAATGGATAGCCAGATTTAGAAACCCATTCTTCAAAACCTTCTGGGAATGGAACAGGTTCTAATTTTTCAAGAGAAGTAAGATAAATGATCTTTCCATCTTGATCAATTTCATGAACATGAAAATCAGAGTACCTATGCTTTATAATTCCGTTCATACCTGCAAAATCATTATTGTATTCAGTGATTCCAACGCTTTCTTCAGTTGCACTCCTCATAGCAAAAAATATTTTGACAAATTTACATGTCAAATAATTTTCATGATAAATTTTATAGCTTTTAATAAGTGATTCACATATTCCTCAGTTTCATCTTTTTGGACGATCTTTCTTTAAGCTTTATTCTCATCCAAAAAAATCATGAAATTTGAAACAAAAGCTTTGGACTTAACTGCTTTGTGAATTTATTAGTTATTTTGTATATTTACTGTCTATTATATTTTCAACTCTGAAGGATGAATTTTTTTAATCTCGAGATTATCCCATAGTTCAATGGAACATATTTATATTCACTTATATATTGAAAACATTTTTGAGCATTATACATTATGGCAAAAAATGGATTGGTATGAATTCAATGAATGGCTCTCTTATATTTACTCCAGTCACCTGAAAAAGGACAATTAAATGTCACAATTAGCGATGAGAAGGAATATACATTCAATTATCCATGCGAAAGTTTATTCGAATGTACCCCATATATTGTCACTTTCTCTCCAGGATATTACACTTTAGAGACCTGGGGAGCACAAGGTGGAAGCTACCATAATGGTAATGGTGGGAAAGGTGGCTATTCACGAGGAACAATATTTCTCAAACAAGCAACAAACGGTTTTCTCTATATCGGCGGACAAGGGACTGCCAATCATACTGAAGGCCCTCAAAATGGCGGCTACAACGGAGGCGGACATGGACATTTTTCATCACCTAGTTATGGTTCAGGTGGAGGAGGAGGTACTGATATCAGACTCCTCTCTAACACACTCTATCACCGCATTATAGTGTCAGGCGGTGGGGGAGGTTCTGGTTTTGGATATGCTTTTACAAAAAATTATTATGCCACCCATAACACAGGAGGATATGGAGGAGGAGATAAAGGTGCAGACAGCACTACTAATCCTAGTTACAGAGGATTTGAAAGTTATGGAGGGAATCAAACTAATCCAGGAGGTGTTAATTTAGAGAAAGAAAAAACAATTCCCACTGAATTTGGATTAGGAGGTTCAAATACTGGTGGAGCAGGTGGATATTCCTCTCCTGGCGGCGGGGGAGGTTGGTATGAAGGAGGAGCTCCTGGAGGATTAGGTTTTGGAGCTGCTGGGGGCTCAGGTTACTTGCTCACTGAGAATTCATACAAACCTCCTGGTTATAAATTGGGTCCTGATTATTATTTAACTAACACATTAAGTTTAAACGATACTAGAGCTGGAAATGGGATGATTAAAATAACAATTGTTAAGCTAACTGGTTGGCAGATCAAAAATTGCAAATTTTATTGTTCCAATTGTTTCTCATTGAGTCCAGTATTATCATATGTATTATCATTTGCCATTTTATTTGACTTTTCATGACTAAAAATATCAAAATCCTAACTTTTTAAAATTATTTTTATTGAATTTTTTCAAAATTCTAAGTTAAAATGAGATTAAATAGATTTTTAATGATGTGTAATTGGTTTAAACGTAAGAATCCAATTAATAAAAATTCAAAAAATATAAAATTATATAAAAAAAGATATCTAGATATTTTTTTATTCCTGGTCTTCTTCGCCGTCAGCTTCTTCAACGACTTCTTCTTCCTCTTCCTCGATGATTTCGGAATAATATTCCTTTTCCTCGTCTCCGAAGAAGTCATTGAGATCTCCAGCGTCATCCTTCTTCTTTCCATCATTTCCACCATCCTCGTTTTCATCATCGCCATCGTCTCTGTTGAAATCGTCTTCATAAGATGTTGGTTTGAGTCCTTTGACGTATCTAACAGACTCATCAGGCAACTGGTCCTCAGGAGCCCAGTCTGGGAGTCCCTCGTACCCGTCAACCTCTCTCTCGAAGAGATGAGACAAAGTTCCGATCTGGTAGTTCATGAAACGTGTCTCGTTCGAGGTCCACGTTGGAGCCTTCCTCTCTGGGAACAAAAGGTGCTGTACGCGATCCGAAATATTCTTACTCGATGTGGTTAATAAAGCGTCCAAGAATCTGGCGCGGTCCCTGACGTCGAACTCTTGGTCTCTCATGCCAAGCTGTATGATGTACATCGGTATTTTACTGTCTGACTTTCCGGTAGAGAATATCTTTGCCGCGAGAGTTAATGCTTGAAGACGGACTTCAGAAGGCTCTTCTCCGAAGTGCTTTGCGATGCATTTGAGGAGAACTGGTGCAAATTCTGGATGAATTGGGTGCATATCGCCGACAATCGAAAGAACAGCTGAACGAGCAGCTGGATCCTTGACTGTAATGAATTTCTTGCAGAGTAATTTAAGTGCGTGTGACTCATCATCGGTCTTTCTGTTCTTTCTGAGGATATGAGCGATAACTAACACAACTTCAGCGAGAACAGCTCCTTCTGAGTGGTTCATCAACTTCAGGAGCTTGATGAGGCAGAGAGGAATGATCACGTCGTTGTTGTTTGAGACCTTTCCCATGGTTTTGACGGCGGCAGTGGCGAATTCGAGGTCGGAAGAGCCGGAGTACATTGCGAGCTCGCAGAGGATCTGATCTGAGTTCTCAGGAGTTGCAAGAACTGTAAGGATTCGGAGTTTGAGCTTCTTTACGGCTGTTAGGTCGCTACGACGGACAAAGAAGTGGTTCATGTGTGGAAGGAACACGTGTGGATAGACTGTAGCAATTGTAAGGGCTGTGGTAAGTGCGATCTGCGCTGTAAGTTGAGAATCGTAGAATAATCTGATTAATGGACGAGCGACGCAGGAAATTTGAGACGGAGGTGCGCTGTAGAATATAAGAGAGACAGCAGCAAGAACGACCGCTGGATTGATGGAAAGGAAGCACTTTTTGGCAGCGGATAAAAGAAGAAGAAGATCAGATGAAATCTGATCCTTTTGAGCATTCTCATCCCAGAAGGCAACATTTGACTCGTCAACATCTGTCGTTGCAGGGTTCTTGAAGCAATAACGAGCATAAATCGTCATTGCGCGAAGAGTAAAGACTTGTGCCCATGGATCGAGTTTTGGTAAGTTCTGGCAGATCCATCTGAACCTTGGATGAAGTAATTCGATGTTGTCAGGGCAAAGTGCCATATATGCAGCGATTGCACCTGAAAAAGTAATTGGATTCTCGTCGTTGATGAAGCGCTCGAGGGAAGGAAGGTATTCCTCGGTCTCTGTTTCGTCTTCAGCGAGTCCTGCCGCTTTAATAATTGCAAATGCAGCCGCCTTCTTAACGTAAGGTGATGCATCACCAGAAACCTGGATGATTGCATCGCGGACAGCTGGAATTGTCTCTCTAGAACGGATGGATGACATGACTTTGATAGCTAATGCACGCATTAGCGGATCAGAGTCGGTAAGGGATCTCTGGAAGGTGTTGACAGCCAATACAATTGAATCAAGAGCATCATCAGCGTACTGATTCAAGTATACATAGGCGAGTTGACGGCCAACAGGATCTGGTGAAGCAACTTCTTGTACAACAAGTGGTGCAAACTCAGAAACATCATGGCCTTTCGACATCATAGCTAAAATCATTTTAAGACCGTTAGTCCTGATGTTGACATCGCGATTTGACATGCAAGTACGTGCGTCTTCAAGAGATTGTTCGTGCTGTGATTGTGCAGAGTCGATTACAATGGCATTTGCCTGCTGTATCTTTTCTTGTTCGATCTGTTCAGATCCAATTGATCCGAGATTCGACATCGAAAATTTGGGCGGTTTGAGATTTGAATTCAGTTTCATCGTCGAATTCAATATTTTTTTTTCATTGTTGATATATGAACAAACGATACTAACGATAAATCTTACTGACATCGTTGCTTCCTAAATAATGAAATGAATCATGGATTTGAGCATATTAGAATTGACAATATTTTTAATTGTTGATATATGAACAAACGATACTAATGATAAGTCTTACTGACTCCGTTGCTTCCTAAATAATGAAATAAATCATGGATTTGAGCATATTAGAATTGACAATATTTTTCATTGTTGATATATGAACAAACGATACTAACATTAAGTTTTACTGACTCCGTTGCTTCCTAAATAATGAAATAAATCATAAATTTGAGCATATTAAAATTGAAAAATTTCGTAACTTATGAAGCTGTAAAGCAATTACACCACAAGATAATAGTGTACCACATTTTAATCAATCTCTTTAGTAATATTTTACTTCTTAAATTTTTTTAATGTCTGATCAAGACAGTAATCAGAGCAAATACAGTAAACTGCGAAGTGTCTACAAATACTACATTGATTCGTATGATGCGTTATATCAGCTGAAAACGGAAAAAGAAGAAGATTTAAACTCGATTTACAAAATGATCAAAACGAATTTGATTGATTCAAAGAAGCGTCTTCCCCAAATTATAATAAAAGATATTTTGGGTATCGTTCCGTATAATAATCGCTATACAAAGTCATATTTATATCTTGCAAAACTCGTATCAGATGATTATCAAATCAAAGAGGTCTGTAATGTTGAATATGTTTCAAACTTTTTGTTTTACAAAGAATATGGCATTAAATTAGACAAGTCTGTTAATTTCGAAAAAATTAAATCAGAAAATCTCGACATTCTTAAAGAAAATACAATTTACAAAGCAATTATGAATAATGACTTAGAAGTATTCATTTCATTCACTGAAAGAGAAGGATTTGCTGTAAATCAAACACTTAGAAGTAGTTTATATCCATATTCTTACTATGGATATTCATTACTTGAATTATGTTGTTTGTTTCAAGTTCTTAAGGGTGCACCCGTATGTACGTTTATTTGAGAGGAGGAGGATTACCCTCTCAATTTTGAGGGATTCGTTAGTTTATTTTCTCGATGAATATGCAATAAAATTTGATTTTTACCTTATCAATATACTTCATATAATATACACATGTTCATGTAAAAACTTTTTTCCAAAATCCTCAGGAATTAAGGGATTTTTGAATTTTAAGAATTTTTTTCGAATTTTTTCGAAAAAAAAATATTTTCAGAACAGCCTTAACGGCTAAGATTTAGGAACAATGTTAAGTATCAAAAAGAAAGGAGGTCTGATATAGACAACATATATCGTTGAAGGTTGAAAAAATCTCTAATATTTGAGCCCAAAATTTCAAATTTTAATTTTTTGAAAAAAGAGGCCACCCGTATGTACGTTTATTTGAGAGGAGGAAGATTATATTTTTGAAAGGGTGAAACATTATGAATATGTTAATTATATAATAATATGTATTATTATAAAAAAGAAAAAATAAAGCACGTTAAAATTTTTCTTTCTTGATTTTTTACAAAATCTACTTAGAATTATGCAAAATATGACTAAATAATTATAAATTTCAAGTTAAATTTTAATTTTGATAAATAATTTAAATTTCAAAATATCAAGTTCAGTTCGACTATGTATGTAGTAATTCCTCAATAAAGTGCCAAAACCCTATTAAAATATATGAACATTTTCAACATTTTAATGTTTTTATTTAAAAATTTGATGGAATATGAGCTCCAAACAATTATTATGTAAATAAAAATAATTAAATATATGTATTTATTCGTATTACAACCGTAGTAAGTCGATTCTTCCTTTCTTCTACTGAGGTTTGAATTTGATTTCGAATTGTAAAGAGATTCAAAGGGAAAATACTAGCGGATAAAAACTACCTCCATGAAAGGGTCATAATGGACTCAAGTTGTATTTTTTGATATTTTTTGCTTTTCGAGCCTAAATAGGTAGCCAAGATAATGCCTAAAAATAAGGTTCTAAATTCTGAAGTTTACATGATCCTCTCGTGTGCACCCTTAAGAACTAAATTTAACTCAGAAATAACAAAAAGATGTCTAACATTTTCATTTTTGGGAAGAAATCATGAGATAATGAGTGAATGTTTGAAACAACAAAAACCAGATCAAGAATGCATGGAATATGCAATTATTTCACATAACATTGATTTTGTAACATTCTTAGTGAATGAGCATATCATGAGTATCGACTTGCCTGCTTGCAAAAAATATAATAATCTTGATTCATTTTTAGTTTTTTACGATCAAACTAATCTTTTAGTCAGCTGCTTGGTTTTTTCACCGATGTTCAATATTCCATCCCTTTGTGAATATTTCCTTTCATTAGGTGTAGATATCAATAAGAAACTTTCAGATGGAGATGAAAAAGATAAATATGGAAAAACTGCTCTTCATATTGCAGCAGAATATAATCGTAAAGAAATTGCAGAACTTCTTATTTCACATGATGCAAATATCAATGAAAAAGATAAAGATGGAGAAACTGCTCTTCATATTGCAGCAGAATATAATCGTAAAGAAATAGCAGAACTTCTTATTTCACATGATGCAAATATCAATGAAAAAGATAAAGATGGAGAAACTGCTCTTCATATTGCAGCAGAATATAATCGTAAAGAAATAGCAGAACTTCTTATTTCATATGGTGCAAATATCAATGAAAAAGATAAATTTGGAGAAATCGCTCTTCATTTTGCAGCACGTGAGAATAGTAAAGAAACAGCTGAATTTCTTATTTCACATGGTGCAAATATCAATGAAAAAGATAAATTTGGAGAAATCGCTCTTCATTTTGCAGCACGTGAGAATAGTAAAGAAACAGCTGAATTTCTTATTTCACATGGTGCAAATATCAATGAAAAAGATAAATTTGGAGAAATCGCTCTTCATTTTGCAGCACGTGGGAATAGTAAAGAAACAGCTGAATTTCTTATTTCACATGGTGCAAATATCAATGAAAAAGATAAATTTGGAGAAATCGCTCTTCATTTTGCAGCACGTGAGAATAGTAAAGAAACAGCTGAATTTCTTATTTCACATGGTGCAAATATCAATGAAAAAGATAAATTTGGAGAAATCGCTCTTCATTTTGCAGCACGTGGGAATAGTAAAGAAACAGCTGAAGTTCTTATTTCACATGGTGCAAATATCAATGAAAAAGATATATATGGAGAAACCGCTCTTCATATAGCAACCTTAAATCATAGTGAAAAAACCGCCGAACTTCTTATTTCACATGGTGCAACAAACTAATGTTTTAACATAAAATGATAATTTTATAAATATTTTGATTTTTTTAATATCAATTAAAAAGATAATATTGGAAAAATCACTATCAGTTAATGTAGGGATTTAAAAACGGTTTCGCCAAATGGCGAATTGCTGAAAATTCGCTAACTCAGCCTGTTTTTTTCGAATTCGGCGAACTCAAAAAGTGACATAATTTATACTGAATCTCGCTATAATCATTGATAATTTTTGCATATGTCAAATAGTTACAGTATGTTTATAACTTTATTTCGTATAGTCATGATGCTCATGATAACCATTTTGAATTTAAGTGAATAATTGACAGATTCAAGGCGTCAATACTTGTTTTTGGAAACTTATCATATAACTTCAAATATATTAATACAGTACCATGCAAATACTGTAATGACTTCTCGTGTTTTTTAGATAATCTCGATAATATCTTTTATTTATCTCATTATATTGAATAATTTCTTCTTCTTTTCAATTATCTTTTTACACAAGTAAATCCTATTATTAGAAATGCTGAGTAATTGAGAAAAACCTAAATATTTGCAAATATTATCTAATTTTAGATAAATTCCTTCACAATATCATAAAGGAAGAGATTCCAAATAATATTAATAATATTAAGTATTAGTGTGCGGAAAAGGCAACAATTTATTTCATTCAAATTTTTAAAATTAAAACCATGCCATTTCTTAAAGCGCACATAAAAACTGTTTATGTTATGAGTAATAATTTATAACGAACTTAATCATAAAGTTCTTATTTTTGAATTCAAAATTATTCTGATTAGTTAGTATGAGAATAAATTGTTATGATTTAATCAAACTAACATCAAGAAAAGCTAATTTTGCAATCAGCATAATGAAATGCAAAACCAAAAAAAATAATATTTTTTAATCGTGAACAAATATGAACTTTATTGTCATAATATATATATTCATCAAATATATTTTGCAAATTGATAAGAAAAATGGAAACATAATATTGGCCTTAACGTCTTCGCCAAATTGCGAATTCGCCATTTGGCGATCACCATTTTGTAAAGTAAAATTGAGAGGAAAACGATAATCCCAAAATAAAAATAATAGACCATATCTTAAAATCATGAAGACTATCACACAATAAAAATGTAAGACCCTTTATTAATAAAAAACGAGAATTCCACAAAATAAAAATAACAGACCCTTTTATATGGTTTGGAAATTGAAAAATGGCGAATTCGCCAAAAAATTAGAAGTGGCGCAATTCGCCATTTTGCGAACTTTTTTTAAATCCTTAGTTAATGAATACCCAATTTATTTACGATTCTATTCGTTCTTCGTATTTTTACAAAAAAAAAAAAAAACTTCTAAATTATTGTAGTAAAATCTTCTCATTTATTTTCCAGGGTTTGCCGGTGTATTTACCTAAAATATTTGAGATAACTCTTGTTGTAAACAGAAATTCATCAAAAGTGACACTTCAGAAAAGCTAAAATATTGAATTTTTGGAACTTTTGATAGAGCACGTTTTTAAATATTAATTAAAGTAAATGTATATTTTGTAAAGATTCTTTTTAATAAAAAAATAAAATTTTGAAGAAGAACACAAAATCTTCTGAAAAATAATATCACATAAACTCATATTATTTTTCTAATATATAACTATTTTATATAAAAATCAAATTCAATGATCTTAAAAGCGAAGGATAAACCTCAAAATTTACGAATATAATGAGTGGGAATATAATGCTTATCTATCATAAAACCATATGAAATATCAATTTTTGCTTTACGCCTATTCCCACTCATTATATTCGTAAATTTTGAGGTTTATCCTTCGCTTTTAAGATCATTGAATTTGATTTTTATATAAAATAGTTATATATTAGAAAATAATATGAGTTTATGTGATATTATTTTTCAGAAGATTTCATTCTATATGCCTATGAAAAGTACTCTCAAAACTAACTTTTTCCTAATTATAATTAAATCTAGAATATTGTATTATGCTTAGTATTATTTCATTTTTCTCATTCAATTTAGAATTTACAAATGTCAAAAAATCGAGAGCTGTCACTTTTGATGAATTTCTGTTTATTACATCCGAAATAGGAGCTTTACGTTTAGGAGGATTGTCGGATGAATTTTTTTATTGTTTGATTTTGTTGTTATGGAAGATTTTTTCTTATTTTTTCCAGAATTTTGCTTGCTATTAACTGAAACTTGTTTTGACGGCCCAACAATAGCATTTGTAGTAGGAAGAATTCCCAATAACGAGCACATTTTCGATAATTGTTTTTCAATATGATCAAGAAGGTCCAGCTTATGTTCTAGATTACTAGACATTTGATTTGTAGAAGGATGGTTTTGATTTTCTGGTTCTAAATCTGTAGAGTCTGCAATATTTGAATTTTCGGAGCGAATTGGAGCATCTGAACCTTGATTTGTATCGGCTTGCTCAAAATTAGTTTGAATTGGAGTGGATGAATTAAAATCTGGATGATTTAATGTTTCATGAAATAATGCCATAATTTTTTCTCTTTTTTCATTAATAAACTTAGTGATCATTGTATCTTTATCTGTTAGATCGATCGATTTGAGTATATCTGCATCATGAACTGGAATATTTTCGAACAATGAACTCGATTCTATGGAACCAAATGGAGAAATCTCGTTCTGAGCCAAAGAAAGATCACTTACGTTGTATTGTTTGATAGAAAAAATTGTTTTCTCAAGTTCTTTTTGAAAGCAGTCAAGAATATAATTTTTGTAGCTATCAGTGATAACGGTTTTTATATGGCGCTCGATCTTCTGGTTATTTTTGATGGCGTTATATTTATCTAAGTTAGTATACATATAATGTGTACGGAGGCACTGTGAGCCTCCTTACCCATTATATGTGAATTTGACACTTTACAAAACCGTTAACGTATATTTTACAACACAAACACAAACACCAACTTAACCTTGAATATTTATAAAACCGCCAACCACTTCACCTCACTAACGTTTTCACAAACGACTTCACTACTGTAAAAAATAAACGTTCTCACTTACAAAAGTATTGCAACTCCTCCCATTGCTGTGCTTCACACAATACTTCATATTCTTCAGTATCGCTGCTGTCGCTCCAATCGTCAGAGTCAAAGTCACTGTCAAAATAAATGTTAGTAAGTTTTGACAAAGCTAATGAAACACGTTTACCGTTTGTATCGTATGCTTGTATAAACTTTCCATTCTTCATTCCTTCATAAACGCTCAAACTAACTTTACCCTTTCTCCCTCGTATCTGATAGAATGTATTTTCACGAGGAACGAAGAACAAATTCTTGAACTCATGACCGTTGTAGTTTGTTATCTCAATAGTTTTCGTCATTTATATAAAAATAAAATAAAAAATAAACTTAAAAATTAATGATATCACCACCCTCACACGTATGAAAACATAGCACAAAAATAAATTTAGGTGAAGTGGTGAAATCTCACCTCTTTTTTCACCCGTTTTTCACCCTGTTGAATTCATTGCTTTATAACTCTCTTCTTGGTTTCTTTTTAGTTGCTTTCTTCACGTCTGTCTCCAACTTGACTGTCTTTCTTCTTCGTCCGTAATGATACCAATTACTTCCACCAGTCAATGGGTCAAATGGTCTTTCGTAAGGGTTTCCATACATTCCATAGGTCCATACGGAAAACCTGGTGGAGAAGAAACATTTTCTTTAGTTCCATCGACTCTATTTAAATGCATTGTTTCACCTTTCATCTGGTCATTAAAGTCTTTTGCGTGTTTTGCAAACTCATCGTCCTTTCCTAAAGCATTTTCTGACTCAGTCGCAACCAAATTGGATGCTTTATTTATGAGCCCTATTTTATTTAATCTTAACTTCTTTGCAACCCAGCCTCCAATCTTCCTTTATTTGCATCTAATGTCTTCGAAACCCTTCCTCCACTCATTTTATTTACTGCGTCATAAGCTCCAAGTGCTTTTGCTCCAAATGCTAATGCTTTTGTTCCCATTGCGCCTAAAGCTGCCCAAGCTACCATTTACACCATATTAAAATCATCTCTCTTCAATATTATCTCATAAAAGTTCTCGTTACTGGAGAAAGTCAATGAAACATAAGCGTTCTCACGGGCTTCGCCCTCACCGCTTTGCGGTCTATCTAACTTCTTTCTTATATCATCTATACGCTTCAAAATGTCTGAACAATTGCTAACATCTTCTACAACAGTTATTTCATCATGAATGACCTTCAAGAACAAGCTCATTTAATATGCTATTAAAATCATCTCAATAATGAGTCCATCCTTTCCTTTTGGTAGCACAACATCTTTCATTGAAGAAGGTTCGACAAGTCTTATGTTAAACTTACTGACAAAGTTTGTTATACTATAATGCTTCGGCGGCGAATACATGTAGTTTGAAAGACATAATATAGATTCTTCAGCAAATTCACTTATACTGGATTTTATAACAATGTTCTCACGAGACCAAATACCACCAATTGACAATCTTGTAAGCAATCCTGCTGAACCTTCTACTGTAAACGTCGATGGTAACATTCCACGAAGGTCATCTATTGACATCGTTGAGTCACTGAATTTAAATATTTTCTTAAAGCAATCGTCATTATCTAACCATGCAATAGCTTTGAAGTTTTCATTCGAATATACATCTGCTTCATTAAATGTAAAACCTGACTTCTTTGCAGAGATGACTTTAAAATCTATTGAGTTTGTTTCAAAATTATATGCTATGGTAACTTCTGAAGGTAATGGATGCCTTCCGCAGTCAGTTGTTCTCTCACTACCGTTTGAAGCTTTGTATTAAAAACTTTCATGTCATCTCCTGTATCTAAGTTCACATACACAGCAACAGGAAAACTATCTTGCTTCTTTGTTTCATCATTATATCTCAAAACATTAAAGTTCTTCAATAATATTGTTCTTCCTGCTGGAATACTTCGAACCTGTCTGATTTCAATAGCTTTCTCACCTCCTACATACTCTACCCAGTGTCTTGGATATTCATAAGTATACTGACTTTCTTGAATTTTGGTTGGTTTCATCATAACATGTTCATAGTATATCTTTATACTCTTGTCAGTTAGACTCGGTGCTATGTTCTGAATATTTCTGACTTGCATTTTTAATGGAGATAAAATGAAGCATTTAATACATGACGTAGATGAAGACATGAATGAAACAGTGAAAACTTAACTTTCTCTCATTCTTCCTTTCAGTAAGGACTATGAGTTCTGTTCAAATGGTGTTTATTTCTATTGTGGAAAGATGGGTTCAGGTAAGACATTTAATCATTCGTCATATACTCATAACAGAGCGTTTAGGAAACGACTCTTACTATGACCAAATCATTATATCAGCAACTTCAGACTCTATGGACTCAACAGCGAAAACATTTATGTCAAAAGTTCAAGCCTCTGTCGTTAAAGTTCCAGACAGTGAACTCATTGAATTTCTTCAACGTTACATTCGACGTAAGAGGAAATATTATGCCATCGTTGAATTTATACAGTCAGGAATGCAAAAGACTTCTGAGGAGATGGAAAGAATTATTGACAAACACCACTTACGTCAATACTCAGGAGTTTACGATATGAAACGACTTACAAACTACATTCTGTCAAAACTTTCAAAATACCCCTTCAAAAAATATCCTTCAAACACTTTTTAGTTGTGACGACTTCGCCGGAAAAGGTTTAGTGTCAAAACCAGACTCACCATTAGCTAACATCATTACTAAAGTCAGACATTACCACTTAACTGTAGCAATACTTATGCAAACATGGAGGTTTTTAGCTTTAAACATAAAACGTCTCATAACTGACTTCGTTATCTTTCAAGGTTTCTCACGTTATGATATTGAACTCATTTGGAAACAGTCAGGTATAACATTACCTTTTGAAGAAATTTGGGAAGCATATAAGTCTCTCATCTCTCCTCGTTCATACCTTGAGATTCATATCATGACTAATACCATTAAAGTCAAAAATATTCCATGGGAACGACCAACATTGTTTTAAAGTTTAACCTTCAATTGACTGATGGTAAACAAATTCCATGCATCTCTGTCGCCATTTCTGTTAATATTTTTGCTGTCATTCATATCATCCACTTCCCCATCCGTTAGCTTTTGAGGATATGCGTTAGAATAGCTGTTCTTAAATGAAGGCTTTTCACCTTTGAGAGCATAAACTCTATAACTTTCTGCATACTTTATGTTTGAACCTCCTGAGCCATCATTGACATAAATTTTTATAGGCTTCCACCCTTTGTTCATGTTCCTGCTTCTTCCCTTAGCTCTTTTGTTCAGTAGTTCTACATCTTTATACACAGCACCTGTCTCAGTGAATTCAACAATATTTTCATTCGTTAGCTTTACATTCAAACCCTTGTCGAGTATATTGTTCATTTCATACATATAAAAGGTTTTTATTCTATATGAAATGAGAAGCAAATCCATCTTAGCTGGTGCCGTTAATGTTCCAATTGAACCAACATCAAATGTTGACTCACGAACGACAAACAATATTGTCATAAAGAACTATAGTTCAGAGTGTTTGAAAGAAAAAGAACCAGAACTTAAGTCGGTGAATTTAAACAGCTTCAAACGCTAACGCTACATCAGATGTTAAGTTAGAGTATCCACCACTGGACCAAATTCTTTCAAGAGAAGCCAACGACAACCCTTACACAAATGTTCAAACAAATCCTTCAGATAACGTAGACCATTACCTTCTTCAGTTATACCAAACAATTTTACTCAAAGACGATAAGAAGCTTTTGACAAATCTTATAAGTAAGAACCAAATAATTCTAACAAAGGAGGACCTTGAAAATGTTATCTCACGAATAACAGGGAAACAATGTGTCATTGACTATCTCGACCCTGAAATCGAATGCTGTGGTCAAACTCCACTATTCATGAAAATAGGTAACATCCGCATCATTGAAACACCAGGAACTACAGGAGTTGAGTTTAAGTATAAATATTCGAATGAGTATACAAAGCTATCTACTGACTATAAACTTTGTTTGAAATATGTTTTAGTAAATTAAAGCAGTCAGGACCTTCGGTCTTGGCGCTTTGCGCCGTCAGTCAAAAAATTTCAAGTTAGCAATTTGTAATATCTATCCAAAACTTCTTCAACAGTATCGAACTCATCTTCATAATGCAAACCTAATCTTATTGACTTGGTGCAGTTTTCACTAACACAATATTTTTCTGTTCTCTTGACTGACATAACTAACTCATTTGTTTCATCAAACAGCAACAACCAAAGTTCATGACCTAATACATAACATTCATACTTTATATTTTTAGCTCTGAGTTCTCTTGTAAGCTGTTGCATTTAATATTTTCTAAAAAGTCAACTTCAACAGTCATTCGCACTGGTGCCTTCAGTTCTACAGGCTCTCCTTGAAAGTCAACAAGTCTGAATTGCATGTCTTTCAAATTATGAGGACTAATGCGAACCCATTTACCTAAATGAGTTGCTATGACAGGAACGTTTGGAATGAACATTGAATTTACTTCATAACAGAAAGACTTATATTCTACTGAACCTTTACTATTAACTCCTGAAATACCTGTGACATTAGCTATTTTTGACTCAATGTACAAACAATTGCCATAACATACGTATGGAACAGATTTCATCTCAATCGTTTTGTCAACACTTTTCAAAGGAAATGTCATATGGTATGCACCCAGAAGCAATTGAACTCTATGACTCATTCTTGGTATCTTAAACTCTTTCGCTGCTGAACTTCAATGTTCCCTCAGAAGAGAGTTCGACATCTATGTTGTCAATAGTTTCTTCATTTATGAGAGTATCTATGACTCCAGCAATTTTATCTATTCTATACCCAGCTCTGTTAGGAAATGTTATAACTTCTTTTGTCATCTATTTCAATCTCTATGAAATCTGTTTCATCTGTTATGACAAAAGTTGCGATAGTATTGAAGTCAACAACTCTGAAAGCAAGCGCTTCATTCTGAAGACCTAAGTTTGTTTGTAGCTTTACTGTCCCGTATTCGTTTGGGTCTGTACTTTGCAAATAGAACAACATTTTATTCTCATTAAAATATGACTATTGCTGCATATGCGTATGAAACAAATGAAGCAAGAAGAGCACATGAACTAGTAAACGAAAACTCAACTTTAACCATTGAAGGCAATGATTTAGTCATTGACGATGGAAAAACTAAAAAAGTCATTGATTTCGATACTTTTAACACTTATGACCCATTCATTACAATAAGTAAAGTTCCTATCATAAATGATGGAACGGTGCAATATATAAATTCTACAGTAGATGCCTCATTAGTGAAAGTATTAAATGTTCTCATTGAATTGTTAAAGAGCTTTCGATTTGACGACAACATTAAATGCCTAAAGAATTTAGTCATGAATGAGAAACAAATTCTCGGCGTTGCTGGTAGCAGTAATGATGTACACCTTATGACATTAGAATATTATAACGAACATAAAGATGAACTGAAAGGAGAGAAGGGTGACACCGGACCTCAAGGACCACAAGGAATACAAGGAATACAAGGAATACAAGGACCTCAAGGCGAAAACGGTTTGGATGGTGAAGATGGAAAGGATGGAAAAACTGCTAAATCATGGATATGGAACCTTATAAATACTGGTTTAACAGCTGCTTCATATGGAGTTCTTCAATACCAAATCGGAAAGATATGGGCAGTACTTGGTGAAGAAGTTTTAGATGACGTTAAAAATGCTTTGAACTTCATTTCAAATGGTTCGGATACTATTAAAACTTTATCTGGTTGGATGCAAGAAACAAGGAGTCAAATAGATACTGTAAGACGTATAGCAAACAATGCACGTACGGGATTGGATACTTTACGAGAAGCACAAAATACACTAAAGGAAGCAAATGATATTCTTGGCTCAGTATCAGACATGCATGAAGATTGGCTTAAAGGTATTGACAAATCTTTAAAAAATCACAGTCAGTCTATTGCTGACTACAAGAAAAGTATAGATTTTTTACATAGTGCTATGGACGTACATGATGGAAGCATAAGGAACTTACTTAATGCTAACAATAACTTACCAGGAACTATTAAAGCATTTATAAAGTCCTTTGTAAAACCTGGTGCTCTAACATTTAGGTCTTTGAGAGCAAGAGCATTGAAGTCAAGAGATGCAGAAACTCCAACAGAACCTACAGAAGGAACTGAAACAACAGAAACTCCAGAAGAACCACCAAAACCAACAGCTAATGAAATATTGTTCGAATATTTTCCAAGGTACTCTGTTCTCATTGCATACATTCAAGAAATACTTAAGAAAGCAGACTTGACTTTAGGAGATGATGAAAGTTCTGTATATCTTTCGTTCCAGTTTCAAATAGCAGAACTTTTGAGACAGATATGCTTAATGTATGACAACATCTCTGATTTCGCAAGATATGATGACGACCATGACCCCGAACACGGTGAAGAAGAAGTTTTACAAACATCCATTAAGACAGGAAAGGTTTTAACTCAAAGTCTCATTATTGACACCAAAGATGGCGAAGTGGACGTTCTTCAAGAGCTGAAAAATACTTCTTCGGGAGGTGGTGGTAGGCATGAACTTGAAATAAATGAGATAGAAGAGAAATTAGCCGAAAAAGCAGATAAAAACCATGTTCATTATATAAGTTCAGACGAACAGATTATAACGGACTACCATGGATATTTAACACGAACTGAAGAAAGAGTGAAGACAAAAGATGTTAATGAAAGAAGATATAAATTCATTCGTGCTGAAGGTTATGACATCCGCTGTACTGTACAGTATGACACAGGTAAAGCACCAGAAGCATTTGGTTATAACGATGAAATTTATGCTTCTAGTTTCTCTGGTAACGGTGTATTAGTTGAACCAAGATTTACTTTGAGAGTTAAGGCAAAAATAACTTTTGAAGATGCTATTAAAAGTAAAGCTGACAAGAACCATACACATGAATCCTTCACTACTGTTAGAGCAGACGACATAATATTGAACTATACCCTTGGTTCAAGTGCACCTTTAGAGAATCCAAGTACAAGCGTAAAAGATACACTAAACTCCTTAAATAGTAAATGTATGAACATTGAAGGTCATGTCAGAAACTTTGAAACACATGAACTACCAGCAATGTTAGATAAAAAAGCAGATAAAGAACATACACATAACTCCTTCTCAACTGTTGCTATAGAAAGTATTGAAGGAACGGTTGGCGGAACTGGTGGGGATGCATTATATTATAAACCTCCTAACTTTCCACAAGGTTTAACATCGAATGAAAACATAACAACGAAGAAAGAAATTAGCTGTAAAAATGTTTATGTCATGGATGATGAAAATAATGTTAAATTCACTGCTCAAGATTTATATGATAAGAAAGCCGACAAAACTTATGTAGATGAAAATTATGCAAAGAAGTCGGAAGTAAATGATGCGGTTAATGGAAAAGCTGACAAAGAGCACGTGCATGAAGAATTTCAAACAATCAGGATTAAAGAAATTAATGCATACATTGAAGAAGTAACAAAAACAGGAAGAGACGGTACACCTTTAGTTGAACAAAATATTTATCCTCCTACTTTTCCTAATGGTTTAATAACAAACAATATAAATATTGTAGATGGCGATGGATTTATAAATGTTAAACATGAACTTCAAACAATGAAGACTCAGATTCTTGAAACCATATATCCTATAGGCTCTATTTATACGTCAATGAACTCAACAAATCCGGCAAGTGTTTTAGGTTTTGGTACGTGGCAGCAGATTGTAGATAAATTCTTATACTGTGCTAACTCTTCAAATCAAACAGGTGGCTCAAAGAAAATTAAAGAAGCAAACTTACCTGCGCACACTCATACAGGAACGACAAACTTTTCTGGCGACCATAGCCACTCATTAAGAGACCACCCATTATACAACTCAGACTATAAAGCTGGCAATGACGTTTTATCTCCATCTTATAACAATTCAGCAAAAAAGACTTTTCGACCAACTGAACCAGGAGGAAATCATGTCCATACTTTCACAACAAATCCAACAGGCTCGGGTGCAGATTATATGCCACCATTTATGACTGTATTCGCATGGTACCGCGTTCAATGAACGCGCTTGAGCCTAGACCCTTTGGGTCAAGGCTTACCGTCTTGAATAAAATCTTTAACTTTACATAAATGAGCTTGAAAGAAGTATTCGAACAACATCCATGGAGGTCATTTAAGAAATTCAATGAAGCTGCAAAGAGTTGAGGATTTACTAACAGAGCTGAAGTGAAAAGGTTCTTTGACAAAAATGTTGTACATCAAACAAAAATAAACCCTTACGACTACTTTTTACCAATTTACTCCAACGCTCCTGACGCATACCAATTTGACACTCTCGTTCAGAGTAAGAAAGGAAGAAAGCCACCATTCCTCATCTTCATTAATGTTAACACTCGCAAAGCATATGCATATCCAATGAAAAATAAAGGAACTCGTGAAGTGTTAAGAGTTTTACAAAAGTTTGTAGCAGAACATAGCCCAAGTACTTAACATCAGACCAAGACGGTGCATACCTCAGCAATGAAATCACAGATTTTCTCATTAAGCATAACATAACTCACTACACTACTGAAGACCATAACCATAACATACTCGGCATCATAAACCGCTTCATAAGAACGCTCAGAGATTTAAACCAAGAGCGAGACTTTACCGAAGAAACAATGAAACATTTTCTCGAAGTATATAATTCCTCAACACACTCTACAACAGGACAACACCAAATTCAATGACACAACAACAAGAAGAAAAGTATATACAAAAGAAACGAAGTCAAACACAAAAATATCAGAAATTCAACACAATTTACCCTCATTCCTGGTACACAAAGTTCGTGTAGTTCTTGACGACAAACCGTTGACAAAGAAACGTTTAAGGTTAAGTAGAAACTATTATATCGTAGACTCTACGCAAGGTAATGGATATCTTATAAAAGCTGCTGACGACTCCATTGCGTTTTATCCTCGACATAAATTAGTCGAAGGTAGTAATGGCAAACTTGCTGAAACCATTGACGAAGCAAAGCGAGGAGTGGTTATTGAAATACTTGGCTATAACATAAACGATGACACTTATAAAGTAAGATATGAAGGAGGCGTTGAAGATGTTATACCATCTAAGAACTTGAGAGAGTCGAAGCCAACAACATCTGGGACCATTAGAGCGGGAGTACTGGAAAGACAAAAATATGCCAGAAAGAATAAGAAAATTCTTCTAAACTTTTTCATTAGATGTAAATCAGACAAAAATAATGTTTAGGTGAAGAGGTGAGATTTCACCTCTTTTTCACCTGTTTTTTCACCCTCGTGAATTTTCATGAATTTCCTTAAGATAGAAAAAATAAAGTTAGTTTTATTTTTATTTATTTTTTTATTTTGTATAAAAGATATGATTTCAACAATAGGCACAACAACAATTCAAGCTGCGAACGGCGGGACTCTGTCCACAACTACAGCACCAAACTCGTTAGTCATGAATCCTACGTCAATGTTGATAGAGATGAAAAGCTTTATTCCTTCTTCATATACTTTTGAAACAGAAATCCAGAAGATAAAGCAAGAACTTTTAAACAAGTAATTTAGACTGTAGTGCGAAAGATGAAACAAATGAACAGTATCTTTATGAAATGGAGGACCTCATCGACCATTTGCCTAAACTACCTGAAATTCAGCAGCAAAAACTAACTATTCCTGAATTCGACGAAATTGAAGTCAAAGCAACTGACTCAGTAGAAATTAAGAAATTCATACATAAAGTAAATTATGAATTCCTTGGTTTTCATTGCAACCATAAAGTTATGGACAAAGATTGCGACATGGTTTATAAAAATATTTCTGACCTTTACAAATCCAGAATTTAAGACATACGATAACTTTGTTTCATTAGTTGCAAAATGTGTTTGGGAAATAAGAGATAAAGATAGAAGAGGCAAAGTATGGAACGAACAAATAAGACCCGCTATGTTTGAGATGAAGAGAGCAATTGACGCTTTAGTTGTTTTAGCTGGTAATGTTTCAATGTATTATAACGCAAAAACGATGCCGCAATGTTCAAAATGTAAAGCAGCAATAAGAAAATATAACTACTCAGTCAAAGAGATAGAAAGAATGCGAAACGACTATGCAGACTTAAAGAAAGAAGCAGAAAAGCCAGCAGAAGATAAAATGGATATGTTGACATTTTTAATAAAAACTATCCAACAGCAGAAGATTTCCTTCTGTCTGACGTCAGGAAGAAATATAAAGAGACTTTCGGCATGATTAAAACATTCAATGTACTAAAAGAAGAAATAGAAGCTACGAAATTGTTTAGGATTTCAAATATACATCGTACAATTCATGTAAACGCTTGTGAAAAAAAGAGGTGAAAAACAGGTGAAAAAAGAGGTGAAATCTCACCTCTTCACCTAAACATTATTTTTGTTCAAAGCTTCCACGAGAGAAAAGATTCCTCATTCGCTAAGGATTCCAAAAATGAAAAAATCATTGATTTCGGCTGAGAAAAAACGGCAAAACCCTTCTTCCACGGGAATAAAGAAATAAAGAAGAAATAAAGTTAGTTTTATTTTTATTTATTTTTTTATTTTGTATGTAAAGACAGTAATGTCAACATCAGAGAACACAACAACAGTTATAGTCCATGAAGCTATAAATGAAGAATACGAGTACATACAGTATAACAAACAGTTACGTCTCATTCGTTCAGTCAAAGACGATATGTACCAAATGCAAAGTATAACGAATGCTCTTCGTTCTACAAAGCAAGCATATCATTGGTTTGAAAACCAACAGACAAAAGAACTTTTAGAAGAATTTCCTCATATGATTGCTTCCCTCGGAAACCGAGGGAAGAGATTCCGTATGAAAATCGCAAGAATTTGGCTCCTGGTTTGAAAGGTTATTTATTTCATAGACTTTTAGTAAACGCTGTAGCAATGTGGACTTCACCTCGTTATGCTTGTTATATTTTCATGATGTTAGATGAACTATATAAAGCAGAACGTGGAGAGTTGGAAAAGAAACTTCAAGCAAAAGATGAAGTCATTGAATCCAAGACAAAAGCATACAGAAAAGAATACCGCGTTCAGTACCAAAAGGAAAGGAAAAGAGTTATAAGTATATGATATATACTGAAGAGTTGGAGAAAGAAGAAGATAAAGATATGGTTATGTTACATTTAGTCAGAAGAAACAACAAGAGCTTTTATGACTTAGCTAAGATATATAAATCTGACAGAAACTGGTTCTATCGTGAAAACTTACCGATTTCAATGACACCGAATGAACAAATAAAGGAAATTGTCAAAAATACTCTTCCTCAAACACACTATGACATCAAAGGTTGTACAATACTTACATTCAAAGAAGACTTAACATTACTGAAGGAAAAAATAACAGAATATTTCGACAACTTCAAAGAGGAAGAATGAAAAAAAATCTCGTCGGGTGCCACGTTAGGACCATAGTGGAGAAAACCACGATAAAAAACAAAACCCTTCGTCATTATTTTGTTTTTACCATTTAATTGTTTCCATAAATGCTCCGTGTCGAACATAATTGACGAAGGGAGAATTGTCTGATCGTCAAGTTTATTAGTTAAGGGAGGGTTAGATATATTCCATCGCAACTGAAAAATGATGACAACATGACATTTAGACAACAGTCCTGGAAATAAATTTTATCGTTAATGTTTACGTTAATGATTTCATTAATTTTTTCACGAATGTTTTCAGTGTCACCATCAGTTATTCAAAAATAAATTTTCTTATAAAGCTTCAGGGTCAATTTCTTCAACCATTTCACTTCCTTCGTCAATGTCAATAGAAGCTTCTTCAACCTTTGGTAAGAATTTCTGTATAACATCTTTGTTCGTTATTGTCTTCAGAGATGAAGGATAATATTTCACATTTGTTTCACCTTTCTTATATTCTTTCTGTTCGGAAAGATTTAAAGCAATACTGAAGAAGTCAACGTTAGAGTTCTTTATGACAGTATAATGAGTATCTTTGACATTCACGAAGAAACTCTTTTGTTTCAAAACTACTGCTAACTCTTGTGAAGTATAACGTTTGCGGTCAATGACGATAGCTAATGGTCTGACATACTGACCAAACTTAGATTCTTTCACAAACTTCTTGTTAAAGATAACATTAACATTTGAAGCATTATTGAACTCATTCTTGATGGCAGTAGCGAGAGCATTGTATGAAAAGAACTTGCAATCTTGCATGTGTTTCAT
Source organism: Trichomonas vaginalis G3 (assembly GCF_026262505.1). Classification (NCBI taxonomy): domain Eukaryota; phylum Parabasalia; order Trichomonadida; family Trichomonadidae; genus Trichomonas; species Trichomonas vaginalis. The sequence goes on from NC_067207.1 coordinate 23,517,840, forward strand.
TAAAATAAAAATATTAAATTATTTTGAAAAATAACTTAAAAAAATCTAATCTAATTTTTTCAAAAAATATTTTTTTATTTCCTACTAAAGATGTATCGGAAGTTGTCTAAGTTAGAACACTCGGAAATAAAACAACTTCTTACAGAAGCTAATATAGATGTTGCAAAGCATTACGCAACAAACAAAAAAGCACTCGCTGACATCCTCAATGACTATAATGGTGCAATAAGTTATGATAGAATTCATGAGTTCATAAAGCCGCAACGCGGCGAGGACGAAGTCCATGCAAGAGCATTTCCTTTAAATGACGTTGCTATTGACTTATATCATAGACGTTCAGTACCTCATGAAGTAAGAAGAGAAATGTTTGACATAACAAATGCAAACGTTGGTGAAACAAGAAGAAGAGACGACACACTGAAACAACAGAGAAGAGAGATGTTTAAGAGCGCTATAGAACAAGTTCGCAAAGCTAACGATGTCATTCGTTCCATTGACGACAAACCAAAAGAAGGTGAGAGATGGTTAAAGAAAGATGAAGAGAATAGGAAGAGGAATGTTAAGACAGGCAATAGACTCATTGACTTTAACATCGAAGCTTTAGATGAACCAAACAGAGACTACTTACACAAACATTTCGGTAAGGTTTTCATGAGACTCTTAGAGAAGATTAAAATAAACTCCCAACAAAGATGGATGGTATGTTATAAACTTGGTGGAAAGTATGAATGTTCTACGTTAAACCTCAATAATATTGGAACATTACTACATCAGCTCTTGAAGGAGAACTTTATATCAGAGATAGAAGCAAATGCTGCAGGTATTGTTGAAATGCACTATGACTTCTTCTTGACAAACATAAAGAATCTTACTGAAATAAAGATGTATGATTTAACAGAATATGAAGGCTTAACGATGTCAGATGTAAAGAAAGGCAAACCAAAAAAGAGACCATATAGAGATGAAAGCACACTGACAAATGACCAGAAAGCCATTTTGGAAGCTCTTAAGCAAACAGGAAACCCAGCACTTATAGAAAGCTTTTGGAAAGATAATGGTGAAAAGAAGTTTTATAAGAAGAGAAGCGGTCAGTTCTGGAAGTATCTTTGCACATTACCTATAAATCTTGAACGCTACCAAATCTTCAATGAACTGAACAAAAGAACTGCAACACTTATGACAGAAGACAATTGTTTCGTTTATGCTTGCATTCAGGCTGGAGTAAATGAAGAAACTATTGACCACATGAGAGAAGTCATTCGTGTTAGAGACTTTCCTCAAAGTAAAGTACAAGAAATTTCTGACGCAACAGGTATAGCATTTAATGTTACCATTGGTTACTTCAATGACTCAAGACATAATGAAATAAAGAGATACATACCAAAAGAATGTGAAACTGTTCGAACTATTGACTTACTTCTTGTTGAAGACCACTACATGCTAAATGAAAGATTACCAATGACAACATATTTCATTCGCAACTATATAGAAATCTTGAAGGAGTGTGGTGGAATGAACATTGAGAAACAGATGAAGATTTATACAAAGAGAGAGAACAAATATGTAGTTCGTTATGATAGAACAACACCGTTATGGGATGTTATGAAAACATTGTGGGAGTGCAAATATTTCGAACCTATTTCTTATGGAGAACTTTTCACATATACGACTGACTTATATAAACAGAACCTTGCACCATTTAAAGATTTGACATATGCTCCAAAGTATTGTGTACAACTGAAGAAGAAAGCCGAGTCAAAAGAAGTAAATAAAAATAAGTGCAAGTTCATTCCTGAGCACGTTTTCTTTGCTGACTTTGAGTGTAGCACGATGGCTTTCATAAAGCTTTTAACATCTGTTATGACAGTGAAGATGGTTCAGTGAGTGAAAGCATTTGGGGTCAGAACTGTGCAACAGAATTTTTGGAACGACTTCCTGACAAGAGTTTAATATATTTCCATAACCTCAGTTATGATATAAACTTCATCTTAAGACACATGACAGAAGTGAAAGGAACTCCCATCATTAAAGGTTCACGAACAATGCAAATAACTGGCTATATAAAGGAAGCAATTATTATAAAAGACTCTTACAGTGTTATAAATAAGAAGCTTAAACTATTTCCTATGTTTCACAGGTGAAAGAAGTATTTCCGTATCAATATATTCAGCTCTTTTTAGCAAATGACAACAGAACTGGTGTCATTTCTGAAGCGTGTAAGTTTGTAATATGATACGTTCATGAAAAACATAGATTCCATCAAAGGTTGCAGAATAGATGAAAACCACTTCGACTTAGAAAAGTATAGCACATTTTATTGCAAACAAGATGTAAGAATTTTAAGAGAAGGTTTTGTTAAGTTCCGCAATGACATATTAAAAGAATTTGATTTAAACGTTTATGACTACGTTAGTATTTGTTCTATTGCTAACAAATTGTTTGAGAACAGAGTGTACTTCCCGAATGGAAATTTATATGACCTCTCAAATAAACCAAGAGAATTTATTTCACGCTGTATTCAAGGTGGAAGATGTATGCTGTCAGATAACATGAAACAAAAGAGCGAAAAGAAACTCATTGCTGATTTCGACGCTGTTTCATTATATCCATCAGCTATAGCAAGACTTTATACTTTAGAAGGTATTCCAAAGGTTATGAAGAAAGAAATGTTAAGCACAGAGTATCTCATGAGACATTTATTCGATGACGACCAAAAGGAACCCATTGGTGAAAAGTTTATGTCTGGCTTCTTTGTTCTCATTAAGATAACAGAGATTGGAATACATAGACACTTTCCTTTAATAGTTTGTGACCCTGAACTAAATCCAGAACTTAACGTTCCCAGAAGTTCAAACACTTGCTGTTTAATGTATGTTGACCATATAACATTACAAGACCTCATAAAATATCAAGGTGTCAAATGTGAAGTGTTGCAAGGATACTATTACGATGGAAACAGAGATATTAGAATAAGAGATGAAGTAAAGAAGTTGTTTGAGTTAAGGTTAAAGTATAAGAAAGAAGGAAATCCTTTGCAAGAAAATATAAAGCTCATTCTGAACAGTATTTATGGCAAAACTATTCTATCTCCTATTGACAAAAATAACCATATAAATGACAAAGATGCTATATAAGATATGCCATCAGAAAACTACAACCATATAGTGAAGTTCGAAGGTTTGGATGGTTCAGATAAAACTATTTTCAAAGCTAACGAAAAGCATTTGCAGACACTCTAACTTCTGTCCACTTGGTGTTAATATTCTGTCAATGTCGAAGAGAAATAATGTGTGAAGTATTCTGTACTGCTGAAGATATGGGACTTCAAATATTTTTACCAGGACTGTGATAGCATGCATATTTTCAATGAAGACATACCAAAGCTTGCAGCAGAGTTTAAGAAGAGATACGGTCGCGAACTTATAGGAAAGAACCTTGGTCAATTTCATTCTGACTTCGCAGAAATAACACCTGGAAAACAAAGTTTAGCATACAAGTCAATATTTTGTGGAAAGAAGACCTACATAGACTTACTCACTAACGATTTAAATGAAGTTGCATTCCATGCACGTTGTAAAGGTGTAAAACAAGACGTTCTTGCTTTAACAGCTAATGAAATGTTCCTGAAGCTATACAATGCTATTACAATGAAGATAAGAACATTCACATACCTGTTGGAACATATGACAAAGACTCTGAGTTCAGTTTAATGAAACTTTACAAAGCACTTCATGATGGTCAAGAGATTGGATTTGACTTATGTAAGTCTTCTAGTCCTTGCTTTGCTGAAAAGTTTAACTTCTCAATAACGACTAAAACAAGCTTTATTCGTAAGTTGAAGTTCTGAGGTCATTTATTTTTGTCAGCAATGAGGTCATTCGTGATAAAAATAAACCGCTAGCGGCAAGGGCGAAGCCCATGAGGTCATATATTTTTGTCATTTATGTATAACCATTGTCTCTCTTAAACTTTGCAATAGACAGCTTTGTTCTTCTTCCTTCTACATCTGTAATGTTTATATAATCTTTGTTATACTGTCTTAAGACATTCATTCGTCTGTATTGAGTTCCCATGAAATAGTAAAAGGCATCTTCACTTGGGACATAGTAGTAGTTCTCTAACGTGTGATATGAGTATTGTATAATTTCAACAGCGTCTTCAGGAAGAGAGTCAACAATGTCAAACCAATAGCCATTTGAACCAGAAATATTTCTCATGTTTCTCTTCTTGTCGTCCATCTTAAGTTCGAGATATGAAAGTCTCCTCTGTCTCTGTTTATATGGTCTACTTCACGAAGTCCTTCAGGGTTCGGAATGAAAGTTTCTGCAACTATTCTATGTTTCATCAGCTTGTGTTTGTTTAAATTTACACAAATATAACCATCTCCTTGGTCAAACTCACTAACAACTCTTTTATTGCTTATACGTCTAATTGGATAAGGGTACTCTGAAAAGATTTCATAGTCATTGTCATGTTCGAGTGTTTGCCAATGTCCTTCACCTTCCATGCCTTTCACTCAAATAAAATTTTCAGAAAAAAATAAAACTAGCGTAGATTTTACAATACTGCGATGGTAGAGTTTAAGAGTTGTGCTTCAATGTAGAGACAGTCCTTATGGTCTGGAGGTAAGAACACTGGGCAGTTATGGTCATGAGTGGAGAACATGTCTATCCAAAACTCACGATTGAAGCCAGTTAATTTATAGTATTTAGGGTTAGGAAGTGGTGAAGTTATTGTATGACCAACGAACTCATTTTCAACTCCCTTACTTAAGTTTGAATATAATATAACTTGCTTTCTATCCCAAATGCCAGGTGTTACAATCTTTGAAAATTCATTTTTCCTCGGAAGCATTGCATCATAATTGAAAACATTCTTGAAATCATCACTTGGTTCAGAGATTTGAAATCTTATACGTAATGGATTTTCTTTCTTTTTAGCTACTTCATTGAATGGTGAATATATAACAAACTGACAGTCATGAGTTCCATCTTCATTTTCATTAAATTCATAATGAAAGTCTATAAGTTGTGGCCGACTACCTTCTTCTTTCAGTTGTGCAAGAAACTCACATAAAGGCTGTAAAGTTTGTACTTCAATGTTGAACTTTTTCTCGAACATCTCATTAAATGAAATCATACATTGCAACAATGTTGTATCGTCTTTAAAGTATTTGTATATGTGAATGTTTTGGGCGCTTAAAGATTGTTCGTCATTTTCTATCTCGACTTGAAGTATAAAGTCAACCTTTCTGAAAGCACGTGTTATATACATAGATGTTATGCCAATGTACTTCTCTTCATTTATGTTCACAATCCAGTCTGTTGGAAACTTAAACGTTACTCTGTTCCCCTTTATTTTGACGTCAGGGTTTTCACTACTGAACGCAACAGATAAAGGTATTTGTCTATACATTTAATTCGGATAAAAATAAACCATTTACTCTTTCTTTGCTTCAGCTTCTTTAGCTTTTGCTTCAGCTTCTTCTCTAGCTTTTTTCGCCAGTAGTCTTGGGTTCTTTTGTCTTCCAGCAGCTAATGCAGCAAGTTGTTTGTCACTAAGTTTTCTCTTTGGTCTCTCTGGCTTTTGTTCTTGTTTTTGTTCCTTCAGTTCGGATAAAATTTGCTCACGAATTTCTTTCTTCAATGCTTCAACATCTATGACCCCTTGGGTCTTGTCCGTAGGGCTTGTCTGAGTCATTTGACTGCAGATAAAAAACAAAATTAAAACTTTAACCGATGTAAAATGAGCTTGTCAAAATCAGAGCGAGAGTCTATTATATTAAATGACGCAAGAGGAATACAACATCCTTTCTATTACGTAAGTCAGAGTAAAGATGGTAAAATATACGTAAGAAAAAGAAAGGTTCCATTAGCGAATGCAGAAAGCGACAGTATTAAGGTGCATGGCACCGAGGGCGAAGCCCATGTTAAGCCTTCTATTCAAACTGAAAAGTCAATAGAACCAGAAGAAAAGAAGCCAGATGTACTTTCAATAACGAACCAAGAGCTTATTGCAAAGTTCGTGAATTTCATTGAAAAACAAACCGAGTCAAAGAATCCTGACCCGCCAGTGAAAGAAGTTGAGACAAAAGAGAATGTACAGTTCATTGAAAATGTCAAGAAACAACTTCCACCACGAATGCCAAGAAGAAGAGTGAGAATAATGAAGTAAATAGATATTTTTATCTGAAGTAAATACATGCAGAACGAACAGCTAAACGAATTTACTCCAGCAGAGCATATTCATCAGATTCGCTCATATTTCGATATCATAGACAATGCAGTTCAAATTGGTGACACTAATAGAAAATATTCTGACACAAAGATTCCATCACAACCTGGAACTGCTAAAGATAACACATGGGTAACATTCAATCTCTCACCTCCTGGTGAAAATATGTTGGACCTTTACAATACATTCATTACGTATAAAATGGAAGGTCAATTTATTGTAGATAAAGAAATTGGTTCAGGTTCCAATAAAACAAACTCACCAGGATTTTGGATTGGTTTCGATGACGCTTTCTATGCAGTTGCTGGATATCAAATCCTTGCAAATGGTCGTATCGTATATTCTCAAGACAACGCAAGAGAAGAAGCATATATAACTTCAAACTCACAAACTACCGAACAAATAAAGAAAGTAGATGTTTTCTCAAAGACTCGACATGAAGATGTATGGAGTCATTCGGGAACATGCAGAACAGGACAAATTGTTAGTGGTCCAATTACAGCAGGAAAATCATTTGATTTTAAGCTTCGTTTAAGAATTCCTGTTAGAAGATTCCTTCCATTAGAAGCTATTCGATTTATTCCAGCTTTTGCAGGAAACATTCAGCTTAAAGTAAAGTTCAGTAGCGACGCCTTACAATGCACATCTATATCTGTAAATGATATCATTGCTTTCAATCCAACTCTTAAAGTTGCATTTGCTTCAGATTCAAATCCACCGACAAATAAATTTGTTCCATGGAATGAACCATTCACTATGATAACGAAGGCAGTAGAAGCTAGTGGAACAGTTACTATTACAACTGTAACCCAGCAACTATTTCGAACAAAGATGGATTTTAATGAATGTTTCATTCATCCAAAGTCATTCTCTTTAGACCCTAACATTTATACAGAACTTGTAGAACATTATACAAACGAGGCTTTATGTTTTCCTGTTAAAGTTATGGATTGGATTCCTATGGACGGTTCATTCTCAAAGAATACAGATAGTTCAAGTGCAACATTTACAGCAGCTTATACGCCTATTAATGTTAAAAGTATTTGGGCACTATTTAGAAAGAAAGACAACTATTATGTTAATTTTGAGAACCCTAAGTTTAAATATCTTCAGCTTTCCATGGGAGCTTATGGAAATATGCCTGCAGAACCCGAAAAATCATATGGACCTGTATTTTATGAAATGGTTGCGAACGCCTGCAATACAAACAATGATATGATAGGATTTAATGAAGATGTTATGAGGTCATTGGTGGATGATGGTAGTGTGGAACATAAATGGGATAGCTATGACAACACACATTTCTTATGTGGTTTTCCAACAGAAGTGGACTTTTGCTTCCAGCAAGGTCAAACATCTACTGCTCCAATAACATACAAATTGTCTGTTAAAGGACCTATTGAACTAGCAACTGAAAATGTACCAAAGCCACTTATTGGATTTATGAGGGATTGTTGCTTTGCCATTCAGGTGCGTGCTAATGGCATCCCCATAATAAGATTAGATGACTATAACTTAGCTACGGACGACAGTGAGGAATAAAGGATGAACGTTTATTTTTAAAGCTTATAAATGAGTTCTTCATCAAGCTCTCGTGAACCTTCACCATCTATGAAACAAACTTTACCAAACGATTATGGAGCACCTATTGAATATTTCTTACGAGCTGCACAATGGCAAAGAGCAGTCTCACCAAGGTTAGGTGTTCCACCAGCTCCTGTCAAAAATAGCATTTGGTCAAGTCCTTATATAAGATATGGTCTCCCACTAGGTTTGCTAGCTACAGCAGGAGCAGTTATGATGTTGAAAAGAAATAAAGCAAATGTTGTAAATAATACTGAAGTAGCTTAAGTTAAACAAACTCCAACACCTTCGCCAAAACCAACGCCTTCACAAGCAAAACCTTCAATGACTCCTGAACCTATGGAAGTACAAACTCCTGTTCAAAAGTCAACTCCTAAACCGACTCCAACATTTAAACCAGAACCTACTCCTCAAATAAATCGTAAAACTCCTGCGTTTCCTTACTGAAAAAATAACGTTATTTTTATTTAATGTTAAAATTTTTATTTGATTGAAATGACAAATAAAGTCACTGAAGCAATGAAACAAAAGTTTTTGGTAGAATACATTAAATCAGGAACTATTCCAGAAGGTTTTTACATTCATACTATGAAGGATGGTAGAGTTCAGTTTAGAAAGATAAAGCAACCATTAGATAGAGAAGGTATATTAAGGAAGATTAAACTTCATGAGGACAACATTGCTGAACTTAAGAAGAAGTTAGAAGAGTTGGAGAAAGGAAGAGAGTTATAAAGCAATGAATTCAACAGGGTGAAAAACCGGGTGAAAAAGGAGGTGAGATTTCACCACTTCACCTAAATTTATTTTTGTGCTATGTTTTCATACGTGTGAGGGTGGTGATATCATTAATTTTTAAGTTTATTTTTTATTTTATTTTTATATAAATGACGAAAACTATTGAGATAACAAACTACAACGGTCATGAGTTCAAGAATTTGTTCTTCGTTCCTCGTGAAAATACATTCTATCAGATACGAGGGAGAAAGGGTAAAGTTAGTTTGAGCGTTTATGAAGGAATGAAGAATGGAAAGTTTATACAAGCATACGATACAAACGGTAAACGTGTTTCATTAGCTTTGTCAAAACTTACTAACATTTATTTTGACAGTGACTTTGACTCTGACGATTGGAGCGACAGCAGCGATACTGAAGAATATGAAGTATTGTGTGAAGCACAGCAATGGGAGGAGTTGCAATACTTTTGTAAGTGAGAACGTTTATTTTTTACAGTAGTGAAGTCGTTTGTGAAAACGTTAGTGAGGTGAAGTGGTTGGCGGCTTTATAAATATTTAAGGTTAAGTTGGTGTTTGTGTTTGTGTTGTAAAATATACGTTAACGGTTTTGTAAAGTGTCAAATTCACATATAATGGGTAAGGAGGCTCACAGTGCCTCCGTACACATTATATGTATACTAACTATCTAATTGGATTTGAGATATCTTCTTAATAGCTTCATAAATGTTTGGATGTTTTAACGAAGAAAATTCTGAATGCATACTCTCGAGGCAATCATTAGTGAATATTGCAGTTGCATTATTATATTGAGATATTAAATTGTAGTGCGGCAACCAAACTTTGTTGAAATAATCAATATAATCTTTGATCGAATCAACTTTATTTTGATTAATTATATGCATTGTAAGTACAAATTCTTCATGAGACATGAATGGAGTAATAGAATATAGCTTAAATAAAGAATTTTGTAAAGTATTGAAATTTTTTGTATAAAGTGCTACAAGTTTCCTGTGTAAAGCTTGTTTGAAATGAAATAGGCATCCAATTATACGGACTTTAGGGAAAATTTGTTGAAGTGCCTCTATCATTCCCTTTTCAAAATCACAATGAATTTGAATTAGCTTTGAAAATTGAATACCCTTGACAGTAAAAATATATTCAAATGCCTTCTTATAAGATTCAAATGTGCGGTTTTTCATGAATATAAATAAAAGTGGTAGATATTGATTTGTTGAAGGTTCACAAATCATAATTGTTAGCATCTGTCCTTTTTGAAAATGTTTTGGTGTAATTTTAAAAGTTCCATCGCAAAATAAATCTGTGGCTTCTTTTGCAAATTGAATTGCCTTCTCAAAACCAAAAAACATCGTCTCACAATTTGCTTGAAAATTATGGCCAATGAAAAACTGCTCGCCATTTATTAAACAAAAATTAGCAATTTCATCGTCTGTAATTTTTTCTCCAACAGAAAATTTTCTGGACTTATTATAAACTTCCCTGACCAATGAATCTTTAATTAATGGGTTTTCATCAGTACCAACAGCAAGTTCTGTCATAAATTTTTTAATCTGCTGAAAAGTGCCGTTGTCTTCAGAAAATTTTGCCATTGCCTTATTGTATATTTCTGTCAGAGTCATTGATTTATGAAGATCATTTTTTTCATTTTGTAACTTTTTAAATTGTCTGCATTCGGGTATATGTTCCTTTTGTAAATCTTCGGAAACTGAACTGTTCTCAATTTTAACTAAATAACGTGCTTGACAAGAATGATCGATGCAACGGTAGTAACGTTCAATATTATTTGAATTAATAATATTTGTATGATCATGCGAATAAAGCATATCTTTGCGAACAATTGTATCAGGATATTTTCCAGTAACTGCGGGAATATTTTTAACTGCAATATAACTAAAATATCTTCTGACAGCTTTAGATTCATTTTCGGCGTATTTAATATTAAAATATTGAAGAACTTGTTTGATTATATTCGTTTTTTCATCTCTCGATGTTGATTTTTGGTATTTATCAGATTGTTCCCTGATAAATATTTTATTTTCGTCTGTAAAGTTTGCTCTTTTTTGATTAAATATAGATGATTTTCCCATTAAAAAATGAAATGATGCAAAATTTACGAAAACCGTTCGAAAATTGAATAAAAATGAAAAGTAATACTTAAATGAGGAATTCTTTGAGATATTGGTCTTAGATTGAATGTAGCGTCATTCTTATATAGAATATATATTCATATCATCGGAAATATGATAAAAAGCAT